>NC_064559.1:211095305-211414472 GCF_937001465.1 Orcinus orca | reverse complement strand
TGGGCACGTCCTGAGCAAAGTTGGGAGAGTTCGGGGGCGGGGGCGGGGCATCTGTGGAAGGGGCTGGGGGGCGGCTGGTGACGGCTGTGACGGGGGACCTCGGGGACACTGGCACAGACTCCCAGCCGCTCCAGAGGTGTGACTGAGCTTCAGGATGGATGAGAGCTTTGTGCCTCGGCCCCAGAGCGGGGAGGGACAGGCCCGGGGGCCCCTCGGGTGGGGGCAGGAGGGGAGCTGCCAACGCGCATGTTCTGTAAACAGCAGCGAAGAAGCTGGTCCTGCAGCGTCAGGAGGCTCACCGTAGCCCCGAGTGCAAACGGTAACAGTAAATGGCCACAGCCCAGGGGATTATCTAAGTAGGTAATAGCTTAGATAGAAGCAGGCGGGGACTCCTGAGCTGCGGGACCCCCGTATGAGGATTACCTAAGCGGGCACGCCGAGGAATGTTCCGGACACACAAGCGGCATTTATTAGGCCGTCACCATCCACGGGAAGAAATCAAGACTAGGCACTGGAGGAGTGTCGAACGGCACATCGTGGGGAGCTGATACGGGCGCGCGAGCGAGCGCTGTTCTCGGGCCTCTGCTCCCGGCACACTTCCTCCACGCCCCTCCCAGCTCCCTCCCTTCCAGGAAGGCGGCCTGGGGCCTCTGGGGGGAGCTGCCCATCCCAACCCAGCCCCGCTGCCTGTCTCTCCTCCCAGGCCGAGGAGGCCGGAACCAGCAGACAGAACGGCCGGCTCCTCGCACAGCTTCTCGAAGCGCAAGGTCTGCCGGGCTCCCCACGTGCGCCAGCCAGAGCTGGGGGGTCTCCTCCAGGACCGAGGGCCTCTGGGATTCCTGAGGCCCTGGTCGGGGCTGGATGGAGCAGGTGCCTCGATGGCCCTCCCCCGGTCCATGGTCGACGCCCGGAGTGCAGGTCACCCAGGGCCCGGGCCAAGCAGGGCACTGCAGAGGGGGCAGGCCCGGCTGCAGGGTGGGCGCCGGGACCCCAGGGCTGCAGGCCCTTCCCTCGCAGTGTCCTGGCCTCTGCAGACGGCCCGGCTGGGCCTGGCGCTCCAGCAGTCCTGACTCTGTCCTGGTTCTGCACAGAAAAAGAGCAGCAAGCTGAAGAAGGTGGCCAGCGTGGAGGAGGGGGACGAGGGCCCGGACGCCCAGGGCGGCCAGAGCCGAGGGTCAGTGCCTGCCTCCATGCCGGGCCCCTGAAGAGGCAGCGCGGCGGCACGCGCTGGGACCCTTGTCCTGGCGACGGTCAGCGTCACACGCGCAGGCTCAGGGACCCGCACGGTGGGGAGCGGCCGTGGGGGCCCAGGGCAGGGACCCCGGGGTGCAGGGCCAGACTGGCCAGCGCGGGTCCCCGTGCTCGTTTCTGTAGCAGCTGTCGCGGTCGGCCACCTGCCCCCTCCCCCAGTGTCACCTCTCAGTACGTCCGCCGCATGTCCCGACGCCTGGAACACGGGGGCATAGTGGACGCCTGAGGGATGCTCCCCGGAGCCTGAACAGGGAGGCGTGCGACCCAGGTCCTGACCCCACCCCTCCCGCAGGGCCACCCGGCAGAAGAAGACCGTGAAGCTGTCCCGGGCCCTCTCAGACCTGGTCAAATACACCAAGTCCGTGGGCATCCACGACGTGGAGATGGAGGGTGAGGGGCCCCTGGGGGGCGGGGGAATCGGGGCCCTGGGGGGGTGTCTGGCCCGGTACCCTGACGCTGCCCGTCTCACCCTGCAGTGGCGTCCAGCTGGCAGGTGTCTTCCTTCAGCGAGACCAAGGCCCAGCAGATCCTGCAGCAGAAGCCGGCTCAGTACCTGCGCTTCAACCAGCACCAGCTCTCTCGCATCTACCCCTCCTCCTACCGAGTGGATTCCAGCAACTACAACCCGCAGCCCTTCTGGAACACCGGCTGCCAGATGGGTGGGCGCCGGGGCCTGGGGCGGCCGGGCTGGCGAGGGGGTGCAGCTGGGTTCTCCGCGGCCTCTCCGCTTGCCCTTGGCTCTGGAGAACCTTCGCGGCATCCAGCCAACTTCACCAGGATGGCGCCGGGGTGGGGGCCGCTGGGGCGGGGGCCTTAGGACCCCAGGGCAAGGCGGGAAAGACACAGGTGCGCGTCCAGGCTCCTGAGGTGCGCGGGGCCGCTGTGCCGGCTCTGCGGGAAGTCCTGCCGGGTCGCACGGCCCTGGTCGTGCCCGACGTGAGCCCCAGGGCCCCTGCTCACGTAGTGGACGCGGGCTCACAGGAAGCGGCGGGGCGGGACACACGGGCTGGGCGCTGAGCCAGCCACCTCACATCCTTCCCCACAGTCGCCCTGAACTACCAGTCGGAGGGGCGGATGCTCCAGCTGAACCGGGCCAAGTTCAGCGCCAACGGCAGCTGTGGCTACGTGCTCAAGCCCCAGTGCATGTGCCAGGGTGAGGCTGTGGCCCCAGGACGGGGACACGGGGGTGGCAGGGGGCGGCCACGGCGAGGCCAGCTGGCGGGTCAGGCTGGGGCACAGGGAAGCGCCGCCACCCTGCCGGGCATCTGCGGCCCTCCCCGTGCTGCCCCGCGAGGCCCCGGGCGAGGCGCCCTGGGTGAGGTCCACCCGGCGCTTCCCCCCTTCTCGGTCGCCTCAGTTTTCTCCCCGATGTGCCGAAAACGACCTGTGGGTTTCTTCCCGTCGTAACCCCGACCCGTCCTCCCACGGGCCTCTCGGCTTGCGCTGTGCAGCGTTTATCTGCAGTGGCCTGTTCGAGTTATCGACGTGCGCAGCCCCAGGGCCCCCCACCCTGGACCCTGTCCCCGGGCACCCGGCCCCCCCACCCAGAGGCGGTGTGGCCTCGCACTGAGCCCCCGTGGTCCACCTGTGGGAGGAGCGAGCTGGGCCCACATCATGGGGAGGCCGCAGAGGCGACCGGCCTACGGCCCCCCGCGCCCACCCCTGCCCTGGAAGGCTGCCTCCCCTCCCCCTCCCGCACCCGGGGCTCCCATCCAGTGGATGGGGTGGAGGAGGGAGTGGACACACTGGGGCTGCCCCGGGAGCCGGTGGTGGGTTTGCCCTGCCTGCTCAGCCTCACCCTGGCCCCCCTCAGGCGTCTTCAACCCCAACTCCGAGGACCCTTTGCCCGGTCAGCTCAAGAAGCAGCTGGTGCTTCGGATCATCAGTGGACAGCAGCTCCCCAAGCCGCGGGACTCCATGCTGGGGGACCGAGGGGAGGTAGGAGGGAGGGCCTGGGGGGCCGGGGAGGGCCGGGCCGTTGGCCTGGGCCCCGGTGCCACCCTGCACTCTGCGCCAGATCATCGACCCCTTCGTGGAGGTGGAGGTCATTGGGCTCCCCGTGGACTGCAGCAAGGAGCAGACGCGCGTGGTGGACGACAACGGTGAGGACACGGGAGGGCCGGGGGCGCCCGGAGGCCCCGTCACAGCTCCTGTGCTGCTGACACCAGTCTGACCGGGAAGGGAAGGGTGAGGGCCACCGCCTGTGACCCACGTAACTGTCCAGGATGCTCCCTCGGCTGGACGCCCAGTGACAGCCGCCTGGCCTTCCGGTGTTGCTTCTTTCAGCCGGTGGCCAGCCTAGGAGGAGGTGCTGGGAAAGGGTGTGTGGCCTCCAGGCTGGAGCTGTGGTGCGGATGGGACTGGCCTGTCTGAGAGGTGGGGGTGGGGCAAAGGTGACAGACACCTCCTCCTGGTGGCCTCCAGGATTCAACCCCATGTGGGAGGAGACCCTGGTGTTCACGGTGCACATGCCTGAGATAGCGCTGGTGCGCTTCCTCGTCTGGGACCATGACCCCATTGGGCGTGACTTCATAGGCCAAAGGACGCTGGCCTTCAGCAGCATGATGCCAGGTGGGCAGGGGGCCAGTGGGGGTGGGGGAGGGCAGAGCCCTGGGCCAGTGCCCCCCGTAGCGCGTCCCCCACAGGCCAGCAGAGGACGCCAGGACAGGGTGGGGCTCAGCTTCCTCCTGCGAGTTGCCTTCTGCCACGGGTGGGCCTGGGGATACCGAGGGAGCTGAGGAGGAGGGTTCGAGGCCACAGCACTTTGTGGTCAGGGTGGGGGATGGTAGCACCAGCTGCGGAGCCCCTTAGCCCCCAGAAGATGGTTGCTCTGCAGGCGAGAGCAATCCTGGTAGGCTTTCTGGAGGAGGTAGCGGCCCCAGGACCAGGCTCACAGGTTGTATTCAGGGCTTTGGGACCTTTAAGTAGAGTGTGGGGGATGTGGGTGGGTAGGAGCCATGGTGAGCATGACCCCGGCTGTTTCAGGCTATCGGCACGTGTACCTGGAGGGGATGGAAGAGGCCTCCATCTTTGTCCACGTGGCCGTCAGTGACATCAGTGGTAAGGTGAGTGTCACCTGCAAGGTCACTTGCTGTTGGGAAGGGGTGCCCCAGCCCCAGCCCCAGCCCCAGCCCATCCGTGTCCCTGGGGCCATGAGGCCTAGTGCTTAGCTTGACGGGCCCGTGTCTCCATCCACGAAATGAGTGGCGGGGCCCCCGGGCGCGCCTCTGTGTCCCGGGGCCAGTGTGGCCACCAGCACATGGAAGCCCTGGCCCTTCCTGGGCAGCCCCGGCCCCTCGCGTCTCTCCTGAGCCTCCCCTTCTACTGCTCGGGGTGCCCTGGTTCTCTGTCCCTCCTCAAAGGCGTGTGCCTGGCTTTGCCCCGTCCCCCACCTGCTCCCAGTACATTTGCCCCAGGACGGGGTCTCCCTCCGACTTCCGCAGTCTGCAGAGCCCAGGGGTCCCTGGTTCTAAGCTTGGGGCCTAGCAAGGCTGCACGTGGTGGTCGTCCACGTGGCTTCCGGCACTAACCGTCTCTCTCCTGCCGTGCTCCTCGGCCCTGGGTGCTGCCGACGGAGGCCCCGCAGGCCTCCCAGCTCCGTCGTGCGTCCGTGGTCACCCTGTCGGTCCTGTGTCTCCGTCTCCGTGCTCCACGCCCGCTGTTCGTGTCTCACGGCCTCACTCTGTCTCTTTGGTCTTGCAGTGGGCTTCTGTATGTCCAAAGTCTACTTTTAGAAGCACGGCCCTGTTAGGAGCTCGAAGGTACCCCAGCGCGGGGGCGGCGTGGCCTGCCCGCCCCCCACCTGCATGCTCAGGCCACCCCGTTAGCATCCGTGAATTCCTGGTAGCATTTTGGAGACTGTCAGCTCATGGGACATGGGTCGGGACGTGGTTCCGGGTCCCCTGGGCCATCCTCAGGCACAGAGCAGCATTTACGAGGCAGGTCCAGGACCTCAGCCAGGCCTCCTGTGTGTCCGCCCCGAGGTCTGGCCCATCTCCTCCTACCCTTGGCCTTTCCGACTCCTGCACCTCCCCCACCCCCCGCCCTGCCCTGCGCCTCCCTGTGTCCAGTCCTCTAGCTGCCGGCCCTCCCAGTACCCGTGCCCTCTCCCTCTCCCCCACCTCCCTCTGCGCTCTGCCTGCCTGTGTGCCCCTCTGATCTGTCTGTGCTTCCACGCCCAGTGCTGGAGGGGGAGGGCGGGTGGGTGGGGGCGGGGTAGACCCCAGGGACCAGGAGCTCCGAGCTTGAATTCTGGACCTTCTTCTAAATGACCTTCTAGCCAACTTTGACCAAATTGCTCTGGATTTGGGATCTTGAATCAGAGAACTGATTCAAGTGCTGGCCGCTAACGCCTCTGCCCAGATGTGCCCCCGTGTCGCGGGGACCGTGGCTGTCTCCAGGGTCTCTGCATGTGAGGACCCTGCCGGCCTCTCCGGTGTTGACCCAGGCACGTGCCAGCCGGTCCTGGGGACCCTGGCTGCCGTCCTCAGGCCGGGAGGCTGGGGGGAGAGGCCTTGTAGGGGCCTCCCGGGCCCGGCCGTCTGGGAAGGACTGCCTGGCAGGCAACTGGAAAGGCTTCCCGGAAGAGGCAGCACTCCAGGGGAGAGGGCCGGGCAGGAGCACGGGTGAGCCGACCGTGGGGCTGCACCTGGCTGTGCCTGCTTCCTTGGCCGCGGTGCCTGGGGGCGGGCGGGACCGGTGCTCTGTCTGGTTCACACCCCGTCTTGCTCTCCACACCAGGCCCACCCTGGGGGCCCCGTGCCAGCCTGCCCTGCCAGCCTGCCCTGCTGGAGCTGGGGCCCCAGGGGCTGGAGGGGTGAAGAGTGCGGTGGGCACAGGGCTGGGGGCCAGGTCTCTGCTCGGGAGACCCTGGGGGGGCCTCCCCGCTCCAGCACTCCCTGGCCACCTGCCCTGAGAGCCACAGACCCTCCGCCAGCGCCCACTCCCTCCACCCTGGTGCAGGCAGGCGCTGTCCACGCTGTGCTGAGGCCACAGCCTCCGCCGTCCCTGGTAGAGCCTCCCTGGAGACCGTCCTCCTTACACACAGCCCTGAGTGGTGCCCCAAGCGCGCAGGCCCGTGGGGCCGCAGCAGGCTCTCCCGGGCCACGGCCTCCGGAGCACAGCTGGACGGGGCTGGGCAGCCTCCGGCCCCTGGTGCCCAGCTGCCGGCTATGTGTCTCCTTCTCTTGCAGGTCAAGCAGGCTCTGGGCCTAAAAGGCCTGTTCCTCCGAGGCCCAAAGCCCGGCTCCCTGGACAGTCATGCTGCTGGGCGGCCCCCGCCCCGGCCCTCTGTTAGCCAGCGGCTCCTGCGGCGCACGGCCAGCGCCCCAACCAAGAGTCAGAAGCCAGGCCGCAAGGCCTTCCCAGAGCTGGTCCTGGGCCCGCAGGACCTGGGCTCTGAGGGGGAGGCCAGCGACGCGGCACCTTCCAGCCCCGGCCCCGCTCCCGAGGCCCCGGCCCTGGAGGAGCTGGGCAGCCGCAGCCCTCGAGGTAAGGCACCGGTGGAGAGGAGCCCGGTGCAGGTGCGGCCCCCGCGGGCCCCCGAGGGCCCTGGGCCTGCCAGGATGGCCACCACCTGCATGAAGTGCGTGGTGGGCTCCTGCACCGGTGAGGACGCCGAGGGCCTGCGGAGGGGGCAGCTGCCCAGCCCGGGGCCCGAGAGCAGGCACGCGGCCATCAGCCAGCAGCCCCGCGCCTGGGCGGGCTCGCGGGGGGCGCCCCACACTGCCTCCGGGAGAAGCAGAGGGGCCCCCAAGGGCCCTGGGTCCCAGCAGCCGGGGCCGGGCGGCCGCGGCTTCGTGTCCTTGGACTCCAGCAGCCCGGGCAGCCCCGAGGGGACCCCCCGCTGTCCCGAGGGCGCCCGCAGGCAGGCGGGGGCCCTGCAGAGGGAGATGAACGCCCTGTTCATTCAAAAGCTGGAGGAGATTAGGAGTAAGTCCCCCGTGCTCTCCACCGGTAAGCCCAGACGCTCCTCTGCAGTGTCCCCGTGGTGGCTCCCACGCTGCCCCCGCATGGCCTGGCTGGCGTCCCCGCTGTGCTTCCGTGTCCAGAACTGTGGCCTCCGTGTGTTCACTGGCCTTCGTTTCCTTGTTCCACCGGCTGGTCCCATGGGCCCCTCAGCCCCCAGACCCCCGTCTGACCATGATTTGCCCCGCAGGCCCCCAATGCTCCCCAGGGGCTGGGAAAGTGATTGCAGCTCTGGCCGCAGCCGTCCTCACCCCGGGCTGGGGACTGGGGAGTCTGAGCCGGGTCCACTTGCCGAGGCCTGCAGCCCAAAGGGTGGCCTCTGGAGCCCAGCCTGACTGCCAGGGCCCGGGGGCAGCTTCCAGGCCCTCCTCCTGCCTCCCCCTGGCCGGCACCGCAGTCCTCTGGGGAGTCTGGCCTGGGTTCCTGGCTGGGGCTCAGAGTCTCGACGTAGAGGCCTCTGTTTGCAGTGTGAGGGGAGCAGCTTGGCCGTGGCCCTCGGCCCTGGGGACGCATGTATGAGCAGCTCTGCTCCGGAGCCCCCACCCGGCCCCAGGGCTGGTCGTGGCAGATCTGCCTGTGGCCCCTGGTCACAATCCGAGCCCGGGGAGGGCGTGCTGGAAGCTGGGCCACCCTCCCGCTCCCCCTCCGTACCCGCCCAGCCTTGCGTCCGTCTGTCCACGGCCAGCCCCACCCCGGCGCTGACCACCCTCTTCTCCTTTCTGTCCCCACGCTGCCTTCCTAGTCAGGGATTGAGAGCGGCTGAGTACCAGGTAACGGGGCCCGGCCGCGCGTGGGCCCTGAGCTGCGCCGGCCCCAGGAGGGCCCTGCCTGTGCGCCCAGGCCCATCTCTTCCCCCAGCAGCAGCAGAGCGGGGGGGCAGGGTGGGGGCAGCTGTGAGCACGTGGAGGGGCCTGGAGCCCCGCGGGCACCCCTGACATCTGCCTCTCCCTCTCCCCGCAGACGCCCACCCCTTCTCCTCCCTGTGCAGCCTGGAAACCATTGCCGAGGAGCCAGCCTGGGGTCCTGGCCCCCCACCGCCGGGGGCCGTCTCCCCCAGCCACCCCCCTGGAGGGCCCCAGTGCTCTGCGGGGCCCGGCACCAGCTCGGCGAGCCCCCCAAGGGTGGCTCTGGGAGCTTCCGGGCCCCTCCAGCTCGGGACCGGGAGCCAAGGGAACGCTGAGCCAGCCCCTGAAAGCAGGCAGTCGGCGTGCCACGGCGGGGGCCCTGCTGGGGCCTGCAAGGGCGCCCCCGGTAGCCAGACGGATGGCAGGGGCCACCCCCGGGCTCTGGGCCACGTGCTCAGAAGGGCCAGGAGCGAGGGGCAGGTCCCCTCGGAGTCCCTGGGTGGACGGTGGCCCCTGGCCAGGCCCCGCCCCGTCGTGTCCTTGGATGCCACTGGCGGTGACCAGCTATGGCAGGCGCTGGAGCCAGGCAGCCACTGTGGCAGCGTGTCCCCGTCCTCCAGCCTGTCGTCTGGTGACACGGCCATCGACCTCTCCCTGCAGGGCCTGGGCTTGGGACTTGACAGCCTCCCGGGGGCCCCGGCGGGACGCCTGCCCCTGTGGCCCTGCTTGGCCTCGGCCGCCTGCCTGGACCTGCCCGCTGTGACCAAGAGCAAATCCAACCCCAACCTGCAGGCTGCTGGCCAGCTGCCTGTGGGGCCTGACGAGCTGCAGCCCCGCCCCCTGGCCCCATGGCCACCCTGGGCCCACCACCCCCTGGTGGGCCTCCCGGACTGCACTGTGGCTGCCAAGTCCAAGAACCTTGGGGACCTAACCGTGGACGACATTGCCCCCCCCGCGTGGAGAGCCCGGGCCGTGGCCTGGGCCTGGCCGGGGAGAGGCCGGCAGGGCGGGGGGTGCGGCTGGACGCCCTGACGGAGCAGCTGCGCAGGCTCACGGGGTTCCAGCAGGCTGGGGGCATCACGTTGCCCACCAGCGGGGGCCCGGCTGGGAAGGGGGCAGCGGGGTCCCGGCTGGGGAGGGCACAGCGGGGGTCCCGGCTGGGGAGGGGGCAGCGGGGGCCAGGCTAGGGAGGGGGCAGCGGGGGTCCCGGCTGGGGAGAGGGCAGCGGGGGTCCCGGCTGGGGAGGGCGCAGCGGGGTCCCGGCTGGGGAGGGGGCAGCGGGGGTCCCGGCTGGGGAGGGGGCAGCGGGGGTCCCGGCTGGGGAGGGGGCAGCGGGGGCCCCGGGCTTCCTGCGGCGTTCCTCCTCCCGCAGCCAGAGCCGTGTGCGCGCCATCACCAGCCGGGCCCACCGGGCCCGGGAGCGGCAGCAGCGGCTGCAGGGCCCGAGGGGCTCCCCAGAGAAGGAGCGGGGCACCCCTGAGGGCGCCTGCTGCGTGGGCCAAGAGGGCTGT
The DNA here is from genome assembly GCF_937001465.1 of Orcinus orca. NCBI lineage: Eukaryota > Metazoa > Chordata > Mammalia > Artiodactyla > Delphinidae > Orcinus > Orcinus orca. The sequence goes on along the minus strand of NC_064559.1, from coordinate 211,404,898 downwards.
GGGGATGTGCCGGCCCCCGCCAAGGGCGCCACCAACCAGCTGTCAGGTGCTGCCGCCACTGGCCTCCTGCTGCAGCCCAGGGCTGGGCGGGGCCCGCGTTTGCTCAGGGTGCGGAGCTGCTGCCCCCGAGGCTGCCGCCTGTCCGGTGTGGCTGTGCCCCTCGGCCCTGCCCCTCCTCCTGGGAGGAAGGAGCCCACCCTGGGGCAGGGCAGAGTTTTCACGATCTTTTAAGATCCACGTACACATAGAAAGATACTTAAATTTTTAGAGGCAAAGCTTCTACAATAAGAAAATGGTGCCGTGTCCTTTTCCACTTTCCCCTGGTTTCAGCTGCGGGGCGTGTGCGGGCGCGCGTCTGCCGGGCCCTGCCATGCGAGGCGCCCAGTGACCTGGAGCGTGGCCTCCCTGGCCCGACTGCTGGCTTGTTCTGCACACACTGCTCTGTACGGGACATTGTAGACTCTTGTAAACTCCTGAACACAGCTCCAATAAACACGCTTGCGCTTGCTCCGAGTGGGCTCCCTCTGTGGCCGCGTACCCGGTGTCGCGGGGCCGGAACCCAGAAGATGCCCCCCACCCTCTGCCCGCGGATGGCTTGGCTGGACCGCGCCCAGGGTCAGGGCCACAAGCCCCGAACACACCCCTGTTCTTTCCCTCCCCCTCTCCCGCCCCACTTATCGGGGGCAGACATTGGCCCTGGCAGGGCCCCAGGCCAGAGGGTCCCCAGCTGTGGGGCTGCTGCTCCTGGAGTCTCTGCGCACAGAGGACCGTCAGGGCCGCCCCCTCCCTCGAGAAGCTGGGGGGCTGACTGCCCTCCCCACCCGGGCACCTGGCCTGCACAGAAGCCAGCTGAGGTGTCAGACGCCCCCCCAAGGGTGGACTCACTTGGTACAACAAGCAGGGGCTGGGGGCAGCCCACCCATGGCTCAGCTCGGGGAGGCCTCGGGCCCCACACCAGGATCAGCCCTACTGTCCAGGGTCGGAGGCCCTGGGGACGGTGGGCGCCGGGCAAGGCGTCTGAAAGGCTGGGTGTTGGTGGGCGCCAGGCGCTCTGTGGCGGTCTGTCTCTTGCTGTGTCCCTCGTAGGCCCCAGGGACCCACGCCAGCCGCTTGCCCAAACTCAGCAAAGGCCTGGGGGATGGGCAGTTGTGCCAGTGCCACTTTCCTCCCAGGACCAGTCAGGCCCCTCGGAACCGGGAAGGCCCTCCTCCCTCCTCTGGTTGGGGGAGCTCAGCCTGGGGGAGCTGTGGCCCAACCCCGGAAGGGAGGGGTCCCCAAGGCACTGCGTCTGGGCTACTAGAATCTTGGGAGAAGTGAAGGGGAGGCGGGGGGCAGGGAGGGACACAGCCTGGGGCAATCTGCCAGGGCTCACAATATATGGCGGGGGGGTGCCAGCCCTTCTCCAGCCCCGGGTGGGCGCTGCCTCTTGTTCCATTACCTCCCAGGGGCTGCCCTCAGCTGCTGGGAGGCCCAGACCCTTCCTGTCCCAGCTGAGAGAGGGACAGGGCATCGCAAGAGGGGTACCTGAGGGCAGGGCAGGTGCTCAGAGCCCTGGTGCCCTACTCACCGTGGGGCCACCGCAGGCTCCCCCCGCCTGTCCAGCGACCCTCAGGGGAGCGCCAGGGCCTGACAGGAGGGAGGCCCAGCGAGGCATCATGACACAGGCCGAGCTGGGCTCTGATTGGACCTCTGGAGTCCCCCTGGGTGTCTGGGCAGGGCACGCCCTGCACAGGGAGCCCCAGACCAGCTGGGATGCTGCTGCTGCGACACCAGGGACGGGAGGACAGAGGGTGGCCTGGGCAGAAGAGGGCGCAGGCCAGGCCTCACAGAGGTGACCACAGGAAGCTGAGCCGTGCGTAGGTGCAGGCCGGGGGGTGGCGAGGGGCTGTGTTGGGGTCAAGGTGGGTGAGCCTTTGCGGAAAGGGGATCCATGGACCACCCACTGGACAGGCCTAGCCTGTGCCCTCTGGATGGCCGTGCCCCCTGCTCCCCCTGGCGGCTGCTCACAGGAAGGCCAGGGCCCTCTCCATCCAGGAGTGGGGTGCAGCACATGGGTCACCCAGGGGGGCTGCTGTGGTGCAGGACAGGTCGAGCACCCCCTGAGGTTCAGTGCAGGTCCCAGACCGCTGAGCTCAGGCTCCCGGAAGGGGGTGCAGGGCCCCGGTTTCCCTGGCCCAGCAGGGCAAGTGCGAGGGGATCTTGGGCAAAGAGGGTGGGGCTCAGGTCCCTGCAGGGGCAGCCCCGACGGCCTTCCTCATCCCGCCCGTCCTCACGTTGCTGGGTGCTCCAGCAGTGAGGGACCTGGGTGCTGGGCAGTGGGGCTTCCTCAGTGCACAGGGCCCGGGGCCACGGCAGCAGGGCCCCCGCGCAGCTCTTCGTTCCTGAGACCAATGGCACGCACAGGCGGCCTCGCAGCTCCGTGGCCAGTTCTCCTGCCGCGATGTGGCGTCTGAGGCTCAGGTCTGCACCCCGAGGGACGGGTCCAGTGGGGGAGGAGCCCCTGCCATCTCACAGCACCTCCATCACCGGGCCCAGTGAACCCCCCACCCGCCTGCCGTCAGGCAGGGCTCTGGGCATGGGCGCAAGGCCGTGGCGACAGAACCCACGTGGTCTGAGGGCTCCGAGCAGGAGGACTGGACCAGCCACCAAGTCCCTGAAAGTCCTCGAGGGCCCTCAAAGCCCGTGGCCTCCTCTCAGCAGCCTGTCTGTCCTTCCCGTGCGTAGCGGGTCCAGGCGGGGCAGGGGCGCGGGGGAGGCCTTCTCCAGATGGACACGCCGGGGAGCGATGCTGGAGGCCACGTGACAGGGCAGCGGCCATGGCCCACGGGCCAAGGTGGGCCTAAGAGTTCTAGAGATCACCTAGGGAGAGACCCCACTGCTGTGCTCCCTGGGGGAGGCGTGGGCAGGGCCCCCGGGGGGGGCTGCCCACCCTCACACCAACGAGCCAAGGCAGAAACGCTCTGTTCTCACTCTGGAAGCTATTTGCCGTGCCCTGACCTCAGCGTCCTGTCAGAGGCGTATACGTATATATTTATATTTTTATATATATATATATATATATGTATATGTATATATGTATATATATATAAAAGATTATTTAACAGTTAAATATATTCCAATAAGAACGTCTCACGGGACAAAAGTCGTGTCTCCCCACCACGAACACGTCAGCACTGAAGAAACACCGAGCCCGAGGCCACGAGCGCTGAGCCCACACCTGGGTGCAGCCGGTCTCTCACAGAAGCACAATATAAATACTCTGATTTGAACGCGGGTCCCTGTTGCCGTCGAGATACGTTCCTGAGGCGACGGGCGGAGCAGCCCGGCGGCGGTGGCGCCTCACTCGGCCGGGACCTCGTACTTGAAGATGACGCTGAAGAGCCGGCCCCCCAGCCGCTCGGCCAGCCACGAGTTCTTGATGACGGCCAGCTTGAGGCTCTCGCAGCGCAGGGCCGCGTGGTAGTTGGTGTGGACGGCGCGGCCCATGCCCTCGATGACCACCAGGTCGGCGCCGCGCTCCCGCACCAGCACGGCCAGCCCCTTGTCCAGGCGGCTTCGGGGAGGAAGGGGGCAGTGAGGAGGGTGCAGGCGGGGGGCCTGGCACCCTGCACTGAGCTGCACCCGGGGCAGACGCCACACCCTGCCTCCAGCCAAGGGCGGCGACTGGCGGGAACGCCGGAGACCCCCGACCCTCGGCCCCCCCAACTACCTGGGCCTTGGGTCCAGCCTGATCCCCGGACAGCCAGCCCGGCAGCTGCCCTCCCGGGGCCCGGGGCCCAGGGTCTTGGGGACCCCTGGCAGCTGCGCTCCCGTTGCTACAAGGAAGCCGGTTCTGAAAACTGGGCCTTAACGATACTTTTGTATTTTGAACTTTAAAGGATCTGAGTCCTTTCTATAGCTTTTTATTGTCCCTCCTTGTTGGTTAACGGTGGACCTGGAAGGGGATTAAGTCAATACTGGAGAATCAGCACTGGAACAGACTGGGGGGCTAACAGTCCAGAGCCCAGATGTGCCCTCCTTTACACGGGCCGCCGCAGGCTCTAGAAGCCCCGGGATGGGAAGCGCCGTGGCGGCGAGCTGGCCGCCCGCGGGCAGCTTCCCAAGGCGGGGACGCGCCCCGCCTGCTTCTTCCTCCCAGGGTCCCGAGGGAAGAGCTGCTGGACCCTGCCCGGGGCTGTGGCTGGCACAGCCGGCTTCCGCAGGGGACCGGGGCACCCGCGGGCAGAGGGGCCGCGTTACCTGAGGTCGAGACACGGGGAGCTGGAGCCAGTCTGCATGAGCAGCAGCCTCCCTTCTCCGAGCGCCGAGCTGTCGAGCACAGCACCCGTGAGGTCACCCGCGAGGCGGCGCCCCCGGAAGCTGCCCCGCCGCGCCCCAGACCCCCGCCCAGCTTACCGGACGACGGGGTCCATGGCCGCGATGCGCTCAGCCACGATGAGGGACTCGCTGTAGGTCACGTCGTTCAAGGCGGGTCCCGAGTTGCACGCCAAGATGACCTGCGGCAGGATGCCCGGGCTCCTTAGGGACCTTGGCCACCGGCAGTACTGAGCCAGCCTGGGCTCGCCCGCCTGCCCGCCCACCACCCACCCACCCACCTGGGGCTGCCAGCGGAGGAGCACGGCCTCTGGCGACCTCTCACGGCTGGGCCGGCTCTTGGGGCAGGATGGAGACGGCCCCAGGGCCCCGCGGTCAGGCTGACCTAAGCCCCAGGACGTGACCAGCCAGGTCTCCTCTGCTCCTGCCGTGCCACTGCCTACCCGGCACCTACCTGCACACGGAGGGGCCCAGGGCGATGCCAACCCCACCGAGCACAGGAGCTGGGCAAGGGACCCGCCATGCGGCCCTCCACACTCACCTCCGTCCCTCTAGAGAGAAGCTCCCTGACAAAGGGGAAGACTCCCAAAATGACGTCTACTCCACTGTTATCTGCGAAAATTAAGGCACATTTGTGAGGGGGCCCCTGTAAGACAAAACCAGGACGTTCAGTTGGGAACAGGCGCGTCCAAGCGTTCCAGACACCTCCACACTCCACTCCCCACGGCCGGGCGAGGGCTGCTGGGTCCTGCAGGCACTGGGGGCACAGGGGCAGCCCCGGCCTCTTCCAGAACTGCTAGCCCGAAGGACCTCTGACCTGAGGCCAGTGACCTCATCGCTGTCCCGCCGAAGTCAGGCTTGGAGCAGGGACGCCAGCTCATGCTTGTAGCTCGGGGCGGGGGGCTGAGGGGGACACTCCGGGGGGCCCTCAGTGCACCGCGCGGGCCCGCACCACCTCCCCACCCGTGAACCCTGCCCGGGCCCCTAGGGCACAGGACAGAGGCGGGGACAGCTCCATGTACCTTCAGTCTCTGAAGCCACTTGCTGTAGGAGTCCACGAGCCAGGGCCGCTCTGCGGGACACAGGGACGCGGTCACCCGCCCGCCGGCCTCTCCGGGGAGCCGGTCCTCGCCTCCCCCCGGCTCAGCGGGCACGCGCGGCCACCTCGCTGCTTCCCCCCACCGGCCCGAGTCCTGGCACTGGAGGAGAGCCCTGGGCGCCCCTACCTTGCAGCTTCCTCTTTGCCTCCTCAAACCCAAACTGGGGGTCAGATTCAAGGACGCTGCACAGGGGAGGAGAAGACAAAGTCACCAAAGCCCCGGACCTTGGCCTCCGTCGCTCCCGTGGGCCACGAAGCCCCTCCCGAGCTGGACGAGCGTGCTGTCCCCCGTCACTGCTGCCGCGTCGGCTCGAGGACGGGGGAGGTGGCACGGGGAAGCCTCCGTGCTTGCAGCCACAGGCCAGGCCCCTGGGGAGCACCGGCCACCAGCCTCGCCCCAACGTGCCGCCCAAGGGGCAGCCAGTGCTGAGGGCAGGGAGGGGGCGATGGCTGTCCCGGGTGCCTGGGTCCGAAAGCGCACGTTGGGTGACCCAGCAAGTCCCCTGCACGGGAGCCCCGGGGAAGGCACCAGACAGCAGGCCCCGGGACAGGACCCTTGGGGGGACGGGGAGACGCGTGCCCACCGCTGAACTTCACGAGGCACCTATTCACTCCAAACACCCAACAGCGTCTAAGCCCACCCCACACGGTCACTGTGACGCGGAGTTTCACACTGACAACACCCACACCCGCAGCCCTCTACGCGCCTGCTCTTGTGTGCGGGCAGGGAGGCTGGGTCCCAGCACCCGTCCCATCCGTTCCCGAGGCCACACGTGCCCAGCAAGCCCCCAGCAGTACCCCATCCCCCGAGAACCCCCGGTGCCCCCTCTGCCACCTCCTCGAGGGCCAAGCTGGGCCGGCCGAGGCTGGGACTGCCGGAGCCACGTGTGGCCCAGGCGTCAGTTCGGGCCCAGGGGCTGTGGCTCTAAGGCCGAGCCGGAAGGAGGAGGGGAAGGGATGGGCCTGCAGGGGCTGTGAGGACAGCGGGCACCTACTCAGAGACGGCTTTCGCTCCCCAGTCAAAGACGTTGCCAGCCAGGAGCCCTTTCACCAGGGCCAGCTGCCTCTCCTCCCAGCCCAGGGCATCCAGAGAGTGGATCACCCTCTGGAAACACTTCAATGCCACGCCGTTGTCCTTCTGCTTCACCTGCGGGGAGATGCGAATGAAGACGTGGTCTGGCCTCCCCCAGGCCCCCGGCAGAGCAGGGAGAGGAGAGCACCGCGCCGGGAGAGCACCAACAGCGAGCCCGTTCTAGGGGACAGAAGACTCCCATGTGACGTCACTGCGGGAGGCTAGACAAACCCAGATCGCGTCAGGTTAAAAGCAGCGCTGACTCGGAGCAGCGCGGGCTGAGGGCAAGCATGGGGGGCATGCTGGTATCGGTGCAGGTTTGAAGCGTGCACTGAGGACAGAGGCTCAGGTGTGACGGTGCCGTGGCCGAGCACGGAGGACCCACACCCCGTGGGTGCCCGCTGCCCTGACCGTGAGACCCTCGGCACCCTGACCCACTGTCCCCAGACACCCCGTGCGAGGGCAGGGAGGAGGCGGCAGGGAGCTGAGGTCGGTGGGCTCCGGACCCCGCCCGCGGCTCCAGGGCACGCGGCTTCCTGGTCAAAGAGCCCAGGGAGGCACCTCCAGGCCACCAGCCAGGCCCTGGAAGGCTCGTGGCCAGGACGGACATCCTCAGGCACCAACCCTTGAGTTTCCAGGCTGAGTTCAGGAGGCCAGGAAGAGGCGAGGGGGCCTCAGTGCCACATGCCCGCCACCCTCACCGGCTGCGGGTTAGAACCCCCAGGACACGCTGCTGACGAGGTCACAGTGGCGCCGGCATCGGTCCACAGCCGGTGCTGCCGACCGAGGGGCTGCGGCCCAGAGCTCCTGGGAGATGGACCCTCACCAGGGCGGCTCCAGGATGCAGCCTGTCGCCAGTGCCGGGGGTCAGGGCTGCCAGCACACCCGCTCGCTGGACAGGACGGGACTGACGCCCCGTTCCCCACGGCCCCCTGCAAGCATGTGCCCACCCACGAGAAGGGGGCGCTCACCTTGGAGTAGGGGTCCGGGAAGTTGAACTCGTTCAAACAGTGCTCCCTCGTGTCCAGGAGGCTGCGCACGGTCAGGGTCCCATAAGCGCTGAAGACAGAGCCGGGCGGAGGGCGGCTGAGTGGGCTGGACGGCTGACTGCACTGCCCATCGCACTCTCCCCACCCAGGGGCGTCCTCGTGGCGTCCAGGCGCCAAAAGGAGAAGCCCAGGAGGCCAGCGGGGTGCTAAGCGTCCCCGAGTGTGTGCCAGGGGAGGGGCACAGAGCTTCCTGGAGAACTTCGAGGGACTCGGCCCTCGGGTGCGAGCGCGCGTCCCCGTAGAGGCCGCCTCTCGGGGCCCTGGCCAGGGCGAGCAGGTGGGCCACTCACAAGGGCTGCTGCCTCAGCGTCTGCAGCTTGTTCCAGTACTTCTGGCGGAACTTCTCGGCCCTCTCGGCTGCATCCACGGAGCCTGGCTGGCTCGCCACGGCGCGCTTCACGACCTACCAAGGACGGGGCGGCCAGCAGTGCTCAGGGCAGCCCCCAGCCCGTGGACGGCAGGCGTTGGTGGCAGCCACTGGGGGCTTCCCTTGCCAGGTGGGAACGGGGTTGCCGCCAGCCCTGACCCAAAGCTCATGTCCGTGTCCTCTGATACCAGCCCCAGGGCCCACTGGACACCAGCTCCTGCTCTGCTGGGGGAACTGGTGGTTCTGGAGCATCTCCAAGTCTGTGGGACCCCTCGCTCTGAAGACAGACCCCACGGGCCTCTCTGAGGGGCGTCGTGGAGGAATGGGCGTTCCCAGGAGGCTCCCATGGCCTTGACCCCCGAGCCTGGAGCCGGAGGCCAGCCACCGCTGCCCCGAGCCTGGAGCCGGAGGCCAGCCACCGCTGCCCCTGAGCCTGGAGCCGGAGGCCAGCCACTGCTGCCCCCAAGCCTGGAGCCGGAGGCCAGCCGCCGCTGCCCCTGAGCCCTGGGCAAACTGCTTGCTTTTTAAAGAGACACGGCAGCCGGGAAAGCCACTTGCGAGCTGATGAGGACGCACCTCACTGACACCACGTCCCAACAAACTACTCAGTCAGGCTCCCACCTGGGAACTATGAATTACACCTCAAATAAAAGGCTCCTGGAAACCCCTGTTCTCCCCCATCCCGCCTCTCACTGCCCCTTGGGAACCTGAAACAGTCAGAGGTAGCCAGGACCTCAAAGGCCCACAGCCCAATTCCTGGACGGACGGGTGTCTTCTTCCTGGGGGTGTCCAGCCCCGCCCCCAGCCCTCATCCCAACCTCACCCCCGCCCCAGGCCCTCACCCCGTCCAGGGCCTCCTCAAAGCAGGTGAGCCAGTACTTTCGGGCCAGCGCGTCGTCCGTGAGGTCGACCGTGTCAGGCACGTAGGAGGACGGGTCCAGAAGGAGAGGCAGGTTGACGAGCGGCCTCTCCAGACGGTCCATTTCCAGCAAGTCGAACTGGGAGGACGAGAAGCAGGCAGGCACGTCAGCCGTGTCCTTTCTGAAAGACCAAAAGCCCCTTCTACAGGTCTTGGAACCGGTTTCCCCGCACGAAGGGAGGCTGCCGTGCGCGGCTAATGGAGAGCCCGGCTCCTCCCCGGCCCTGGGCCCTGCCTGCCTCTCACGGCCTCTCTCAGCCCGGGCGAGCCCTCCACTTGTCCGGGGCCCTGAGCCCGACGCCCCGACCCTGGGTCTGCTCACGCACCCGTCTTCCTGCCGCGCCCCATGCTCTCTGCTCCGCGCTCTGAAGCACGCACACCGACCGCCCTTCTGGTCCAACCGCCCTGCCCACCGGGTTCTGTCCTGCGGCTCCTGCCCGGGGTCAGTTCCCAGGGGGGGACACACCGCCCCGTCCCCCCACGCCCCGCATCCAGACCCACTGCCCCTGCCATGCTCAGCAAGGCCGGGACGCTCGATGCCCACACCAGGGTCTTTCAAACGAAGGGTCCTGTGCGCCTGGCCCCGTTCTCGGATGAGAACTGTGTCAGGCAGCTGCTCCAGGGACGTGACAAGCGAGTGAGCTCAGGGCTCGTCCTCCAGGCACCGCTCCTGCCCCCCACCCTCCAGGGAGCTGCCCACCTGGGACTTGGCCCTGTGTTGCTGACTGGCCCACTAGCAGGGTGAGGCGGCAGGTGTGCTCGGACCAGGGATGGTCTGGATGAGAAGATCCACCCCACGAGGGAGAGATGGGCTTTGGGGACGCGCCACGTGAGCGCACGTTTAGCAGGGAAGGAGCCGGTGTGTCTCCACGGGGGTCAAAGGCAGCAATGGCTGCCTGCTGCCCGGCTGGCCGGCAGGGGCCGCCCTGTCCTCCGATGAGTGGGAGCTCACATCTGAGCTCGGCCTGGCCCCCTGCCCCTGGGGATCCCCACGCCCACTCGCAGGGACACCCCAGCACGACAGGCGCGTGGGGTGCCCAAGCTGTCACGGAGAGGGGCCGCGTTGCACATCAGCGTTGGCTGAAAGGTTTCTGGCCCGCCCACCCATTTCATTTTGCCGTCCGTGTGGCCGGCATCCACATCGTCCTTCGACAAGTCAGAGACGTTAACGCCTTTCTCTGTACACCCGTCACGGCGGGCCTGGGCCTTGCCAACCCTGCCCCTGGTGCCTGCCTTTGGGAAGGGCCCAGCTACCCCCGCACAGCTGGCTGCAAAGGATGCGGTGTGGAGCTGTGGGAACTGGGGGTGCCACACGTGGGGGGGACTCTCCCCAGGAAGTGAGAGGCGGATGAGGCACATTCTTGCCATGTTTACACTGATTTACAAGAGAATCTGCATCTACAACTGAAAACCAACTTTCCCTCCAAACTGGCTAGCAACCTGTCCTGAAGGTAGCATCCCGACCTGTGTGCCCAGGCCAGGCCAGGCCAGGCCAGGCAGCTGCAGGCCTCGGCCTGTCCTCCAGCCCCACGTGCGATTCTGATAAACCACTTCCTGGGTTATCAGGGACGTGATGTCAATAAGACGGTAACGGGCTTCCCTGGTGGCGCAGTGGTTAAGAGTCCGCCTGCCGATGCAGGGGACACGGGTTTGTGTCCTGGTCCGGGAAGATCCCACATGCCGTGGAGCGGCTGGGCCTGTGAGCCATGGCCGCTGGGCCTGCACGTCCGGAGCCTGTGCTCCGCCACGGGAGAGGCCACAACAGTGAGAGGCCCGCGTACCGCAAAAAAAAAAAAAAAAAAAAAAAAAAAAGATGGCAACAGCTCATCCAACGATGATCTGGGCCAGGACGGGGCCACGGCAGTACCATCCCGTCCCAGCTGGGAGACCCTCTCCACACCGGCTCGGCTGGCGGGGGGAGCTCCCATCCAGACATGGTGGGCCTCACCCCAAGGGGCGACTGAGGAAAAGGTGGCATCGCCTGAGGAAATTCGCAGACTCTGCAGGCTCGGTACCGCCTTGAAACCATCACGCAGAGAACGTGTTCTAAGAGAAGGGGCCCAGGCTGGTGCCCGCGACCCACAGTTTTACCCCGATTCTGCTGTGAACGGTCCCAGAGCCCTAGGAAAGACCCCCTGTGGTCCCGAAACTTTATATTCTCCCTGCAAGCCCGGCAGGGACCGCGTGGCCCTGAGGGCTCCGGCTGAACACCCGAAGAATGTGAGACACTACGGGAGGAATGAGAACAGCCAGCTGCAGGCTGCAAACGTCTCTCTTCGGCCCCAGAGTCTGTGGTTCACGACCGGCCTGCACCAGGAGGAGGCGCCTTCGAGCCCGGCCATGGCGGCTCTCCTCGGGGACCACCAGGAGGCCACAGAGGAGGCGGCGCACGTGGGACCCAGGGCCACCCACGCCCGTACTCACGGTGCCGCTCCTCGGCCGCTGTGTTGGGCAGAGCTCGGGTGAGGAGCTCATGAGCCCGGAGCTGCCGGCGTAGTTCTCTTCCCAACTGTACTGGTTTGGGTCTGTGGGACAAGAGACCCGGCGTCAACCGAGGGGCGAGCGGCTCGGCAAACCTTGGGCGGCTGGACTGCCTCTGGGAGGACCGGCTGCCGAAGGCCTCCCTGGCGCCGGGCGGGCCGGGGGCATTGCTCTGTTGTGTTATTTCTTACTGGCACAGAAACCTCTCAAGCTGAGCGGCAGCTTCCGAAAGGTACCCGTGGTTTATCTCAAGTGAGAAGCTGGACTTAGGGACGCAGTGAAGGTCTGCCTGGGCTGCTCTGACTGGCGCTGACCCCCACGCAGTCTGCCCTGTGCTTCCTCGTGCAGAATCACGCCTGCGATTCCTTCACGTGTCCTTCAAAGAGGACAGACCGGATGCGCATCTGAAGCGACAGCTGGGCAGACGGCCGGGAGGAGCCGGCGGGCCGAGGCCTTCGGAGGCGAGGCCGTGCGCGCAGCCCCTGCACGGAGCCCCGTCACTTAAGGACCCATGGGTTGATTACGTGGCACCCACGCGAATCGGTTTCCACCGGCCCCTCAGGAGAATCACAGCAAAGGCTCCTGCCACTGCTGGGGAGAGCCCACGAAGACACCATGTCCACCCACAGCCCTTGATCGTCGCTTAACACGAGCAGCCATTCCAGTCACTCCCCAAGGCCTCCCCGCCTCCCGATGCCGCTGCCCAACATAGGCCGCGCTGTACTCACTGTCCTGCTCGGCTCCTTTAAGAAACGCTCCTATGGCGCCCAGGTAGCCTTCGTGCCTCAAGAACAGCGCCTGGACCTCCCCCTGCCACGGAGACGCCCCTGAAGCGCCACTCAGCCCAAGGCTGCAAGTCCACCCGACACAGGTGGCCTCCCTCCCGACTCGGCGCCTGTCCACGGGGCTGTACGCACACGCGGAATTCAAGGGCCCACCGTTTAGAGCAGCGGTCCCCAGCCTTTTTGGCACCAGAGACCGGTTTCATGGAAGACCACTTTTCCATGGACGGGGGTGGCGTCGGGGGAGGGCGGGGGGCATGATGGTTCGGGTGGTAACGCGCGCGATGGGGAGCAGCCCGGGGCGTGGGGAGCCCCGGTTCAGAGGGTAACTTCTTCCACAAAATGGATACCCACCCAGTTCCCCATGCTTGCTGGGGGCCACACACCCCCACGCCGTGACCGACACCTAGAAGCTCACCTGGAGCTCGCGGACAGTGGGAGGCGGTCTCTAGACCCCACCCCCGGCAACGCGCCAAACTCAGGGATGGCCACGGCGCCCCAAGCGCAGGATGCCCGGAGCTAGTGGGTGGGAAGGGGCTGCGGGCAGGGGCTTGGGGGTGCTCAGCTGGGTCCCGCCTTGCTCCCGTCCCCTCTCAGGCCTGAGAGTTTGGAGACACAGGGGCCCGGGCCAGGGGCGGGCAGAGCAGAGGAAGGACGCGGCGGCCCGTTACCTTGGAGAAGAAGTTGATGCTGTAGGTGATGGTGCGCATGGTGACAGGGTGGCCGCGGATGAAGAAGCCCCCGAAGTACACCCGGTCCAAGCAGTGGAGCCTGGCGTACAGGCAGGCGAGCTGCCCGATGTCGTTGCTGATCATGTGCAGCAGGCTCTTGGCCATGTCCTCCTTGGAGAACTCTGGGGGCAGAAGCGGCACGCTGGGCAAGCGGCCAGGCGGGCGCCACGCGCCTCCGACAGCCAGAGCGGGCGAGAGGCCGTACCTGTGTCCGCGGTGGCCGACTTCCCGAAGCTGCTCGCGATGAGGTTGCCGCTCAGCCCCAGGGTCTGGTGGGCCCCTCCGTAGATGTCCTGCACCAGCATGTCCACGTTCGTGTGCTGGCCTCTGGAAGCCAGATGCAGCAGCTCGTCAAACTTCTGTGGGGACAGAGCAGACGGGAGCACCTGAGGAGCCGCAAGCTGGGAGAACCCCACGGCCCTGGACGAGCCCACGGAAGGAGGCCAGCCGCCGCGCTGGGTAGGGAAGGCCCTCTCCTGTTATGGCCCAGAGGTGGGGGGAGACGGGCAGCCTCTGTGCACCACCCAGCTGGGCGACACTCTGGCCACCTGGACGTCCATCCTTCAGAGACTCGGGACGCAGGACGAGGTACAGGGAAGAGCCACTTTCACAACAACCCCAGCCAAGCACAAGCCTCCGACCCCACAGCCGCCAACCCTCTCCTCAGGGGACCAGGAAACAGGCTGCTCCGTGGAGCCAGGAGCATCCTCCCAGAGCTGCCCAAATACCTTCGTTTTGGTGAGCAGAGCCCCAAGCCCCCAGAAGGTGCCACCCCCGATGGAGCTGCCACCGATCCACTCGAACCTGTCCTCTGTCTCCACCTGGAGCGAAACGAGGGCAGGTACGTTAGCAAGGGGGCCCCCAGCCACTGCCCAGCAAGTCCCAGGGACGCGGCGGCTCAGGGGTATCCCCCGCCCTGCGTGGCGGCGCCCTTGAAGGTCGAGTCCGGGTGGGCTCGGCAGGTGCTCGTGCTGGAAGCAGGGGGCCCACCTCCCCGCAGACCGCCCGCGCCAGGCACTCCGCGTGCGGCCTCGTGCCGTGAGCGCCAGAGGCAGGCCTGGGTCTGTGTCCGCCTCCCTGTGCCCGGCATGGCTCCGACATGCAGCCAGTGCTCAACAAAGCGCTGCAGAGGCCCGTCATCTCCCACGAGCCAGGCCCCACCTTCACGATAGAGACCCCAGAGCCGATGCTGACTAGGAGGTACGGGAAAACGCTGGGGTGGTTGGTCTGAAACCGGAACTCGGGGTTGGAGCCCTTCTGGTACACGAAGGCCTCGTGCGGGATGTTCTTCAGCACGAAGTTGCAGCCCTTGATCAGGCAGGTCATCACGTCCTCCTTGTCAACCCTGCCAGGGAGCAGCCCAGCCACTGGCACTGGCACAGGCCACGGCACGAATGGCCCCTGCCTCCCCGCCCCCCTGGCAGGGCCGTGGCCCCGGGACCCTCCGTCCAGCGGGAGCGGGCCCGACTCGGTCTCGGGGCTCCGTTCCTTTCCTTTCAGCCCTTGCCTCTCCCCACCCACCATCTTCAGTCCCCCGAGCCTTCCTGAGTTTCGGCCACCTGAATCCCACTGCAGCCGGCCCAGAGCTTGGCCTCAGGCCCGCGGCCACCCACCAGCCACCCGGAGCCTCACTGGGTCCTGAGGTCTTAGGAACCCCCAGAGCCGGGCGAACGGGCTGGTGCAGGAGAGGGGCCACTGCGGCCGCCAAGTCAGGGCCTGACCCCGTGAGCGGAGGCCAACCGGCCCCCACGCTCCCCTCCCCGCCCCGAGGTCCCCACTCACTTCAGCTGCAGCTTCTCTTCGATGAGGTCTTTGAACTTGTACGCCCCGCCCCCGGTCGCCTGGATGACCTTGGTCTCGGTGTTGACCAGGTGGTCTTTGATGAAGTCCAGGCAGGCCTCTATGTAGGTGTTCTCGAACTTGACGAAGTGCAGCCTGGCGGTAACCTCCTCCTGGACGGAGATCTCATAGGGCGGCTCGTGGTCCTGCTCTGTGTCCTGGGGGTGAGGGTGGGGAACCCGCGTGTGTGCACTGCCTCGGGGAGGGGACGACGCTGACACACAGCCCCTGGGCACCCTCAGCAGCGGCGACGATTTCTGCCTACCCTGAAGTCCGTGGGAGTCCTGATGGCGACGCAGGTGGGAGATTCGGGGGGGAGGCACGAGCAGGCGGGAGGCGGGGGTGCTCTTGCCAGGGCTGGGATGGAAGGGGAACTAAGCTGGGAGCGTGAGGGAGGGGCATCGGCACTAGAAGCTTCCAGGGCCTGCCCGGGGTCCTCCAGGAGGCTCACCTTGTCTGAGTGGTCGAAGGACCGCACTCTGGCAACTTTGTGCTGCACGGTGGAGTAGTAGGCCAGCTTGGTCAGCGAGCCGCCTACAGGGGAGACACAGATGCCGCGGATTCAGAAGTGGCTGGAAGGGACCCGAGGCTGCCCTTCCACAGGCCCTCCTCTGCCAGCCCTGGGTCCTGCCCACAAGGAGTCTGGTGCTACCTGAACGTGAAAACCCTGCAGGGCACCAAACGGAGGAAGGGAATGAACCGTGAGACCTAAACACACTCTGCCTTCCTTGAAAACCTCTGTTCCTCCTCAGGGCCCAGACTGAAACGGAGACTGTCCGTTTCTCCACCAGCACTGAGTCCTTGATGAGCAAGGGACCTGCTGTTTATGGGTGGCTCGGCGACCCTCAGTGGTTTAGGAAAATCCTGTTTCAGACTCTGATCTTGAGGATGAACCAAAGGAAAACGCTGACAAATGCACTGTTTTCACTGAAAAGCATACAACTGACGGTCCGCGGAAGGAGGTGGAGAAGGCAATGCAGGCGGGGGAGGGGCTGTTTTCACCAGGAATGTGCAAGGAAGGGGCCGGAGAGCAGCAGCTGAGGCCCGGACTCACCAAGGAGGCCCTGCAGAGGGCGGCGGGGACTTGTTAATGCCCCTGGGAAGCCTGGATGCCCCTGGCCTGTGACCAGGGGCAGAATATCAGGAAGCAGATAAGGCCTTTGGGCAAGTTAAAAAGATCCCCAGAGCAGTCCTCCTGGAGGAGGAGTTCTGGCGAGCCCCACTCCTGAGTCAGAGAGGAGGCGTCGGAGGCTATAGGTGATTCACGGCTGTGAAGCCACGAACGGCGGAGCAGAGAGAGGCAGAAGGCTCAGCTCTGCAAAGTGACCTTGGAACCAACTGTGCTTCCTAGGAGGCCCGACAAAAATAAGGGGGAAACCCCTTGTCTGGAGAAGGCGGCTAAAACTATTAACAACTGTTGTTTTGTGACAAAACACTAAGGGAGTATTCCACAAACGCTCAAGTCAGAAACACAGATTTGGAAACACAGTATCCGAAGGCCAAAGCTCTTCCAGGTTAGAAAAACCAAAGCCCAGCTTCCGAGACCAGTCACACCTGTCCCATCGGAGCCACCTGTCTGGCAGTGTGGACAGGGCCTCCCGGGACGTCCTGCGACCTGGCCTCGTTGGGCCACGTTTGGTCACTGAACCCCGTCGTCCTGGGCTTGCTCTCATCCCCAGACCGTCAGCTTACGACACAGAACCTGGCCTTAAGCCTCCTTATCCCTCCTCCCTGCCCCCAATCCCGGCCTGGCACGGAGCATCTTCCACTGAAATGCTTGTTGCCCGATTCACCTCTGTGAATAAATCGTTTCCTAAAAAGACAGGCAACGCAAAGGGATGAAGACATCTTTTGAGAAGCTCATCGTAAGTTACCCAGGTCACAGAAATCCAATTCCAGACAGTGTGCTCTTCAAGTCAGCTATAAATCACAACCAAAACACACAGTGTTGGGGTTTGTGGGGGGCCGTGGGGAGTGAGCTGGGTTCTGTGCACCGCACACCATGTACCCCGAGTGGGGCGAAGCCCGGCACTGCCCAGACTTGTCTCCCACCCGAGCCAGGAGACAGCGGATGGGGCACGGGGCTGCGAGCAGAGCAGTGCGGTCAGTCTGAGCCAGGGTGAGTTCACAGAGCAGCACAGGGGGCGCCTGTGGGAGCCCACCTGCTCTCAGGGTCCCTTGCGATTAGAGTGAATGCCAACTCGGGCCGGGGCCGCACACGTCACACCTGACGAGGGCAGTGACCAGGCGGCCAGCACAGTCCCGCGCTCTCTGGTGGACGCCATGGGCTCTCCGGGCCACCCCACCCCATGCTCCACCCTGGGGCCCACAGCATCCCCGACTGATGGGAGGGACCTGAGCCAAGACCCGCCAGTTCATCCAGAACCCCGGGGCATGGTGCGGGGCTGTCCTTCCACTCCAGGCACCTCCGTGCACATCCCTGCCCTGTGGCCCCTTCTGCTTCACCCAAGGGACCCTCCCTCTGCCCAGCAGAAACCTGGAGTCAAGTCAGCTTCAAGTATGTGTTGACCCAAAGCATCCCTGAGGCTTTTGAAGCAGGGACTCCACCCGCGGAGAGGGGCGCCCCGTCAGAGCTGGACTGAGAGGCTTGGGGACGGGAGAGGAAACCAGAAACCTGCTTGTGAACCACTGACCGCACTCTGGCTTTGTGGATTCCTGGGTGGAGGACCCCTGCCCTGAGCCCCGTGACCTCCCATCAGCTACACTAACAAAGTCTGTCCTTGTGAATTCCCTGGCGGTCCAGTGGTTAGGACCCTGCGCTCTCACTGCTGAGGGCCCAGGTTCAATCCCTGGTCGGAGAACGAAGACCCCACAAACCTCGCAGGGTGGCCAAACCCCGCCTCCCCCCCAAAATAAACGCACAAATGTTTGTCCTTAGTAGCAATGAACGTGTCTTTTAAAGAACCAGACAGAGGACCCAGAGCCGGGGGGAAATTTCAGAGAGGAAATAAACATGGACGCTGAAAATATGCCTTTGAGTGTTCTTCTGCTAAGGAACCCTGACCGGGCTCGGCCCTGGAGGACAGGCAGGAACTCCCCCTTCCGCGCCACAAGGTAGGGCCACGCAGAACGACCCAGGTAAGCCCTGTGGCCAGCCAATTTTCGGGGGTGCTTCAGAAACGTTAGGTGCCGACCCGTTGGAGCAGAGCCCCCAGGGTCAGGGCAGCAGCATCAAGTGCGGAAGCTCCGAGCACACGGCCACTGGACTGCCATCACATCCGGAGTGCACAGGGCTCCGAGGACAGCGGCAGGGCCCCGAGGGGCTGACTTGAGCCCCCAGGCGGTTCCTCGCGCTCACCGTCTCTGGCCCAGCGTCCAGCCGGGCACCGTTCTGGCGGGTCCTCTTCGGGGGGCCGACCTCAGGCTCACAGCTGCCCTCGCCCGCCCTCTGCCTGGCTCCGCCCGGCCTCTGGCTTTGCAGGTGGGGGCTCAGGACGCTCCCCACTTCCCTGGACACCGCCCCCCCACAAGGACAGGGGAGCGGGGCGGCCCAACCCCTCCGGGGAGAAGCGCACGGTCTGTCCCTGCATTCACTGAGCGGCCACGGCGGGCCAGGCGCACGGGGGTCCCGGGCCGGAGGTCATGGACCGGCCCCGAACCGCCCGGGTATCCGCGCCTCAGCGTCCACATCTGAGAAAGCGGTCGGCGGGAGGCGTCAACGCGTCGGAGAGGGAAGGAGGGCCCTGCGGGGGGCGGGGCTCGGGGGTGCTTCCGACCTGAGGTCTGCGCCCAGGTCCTCCAAAGCCCCGGCCCCAGACACCCGACCCCCGATCTCCGGCAGGCGGGGAGCTGCGCCGCCCGGCGGCCGACCCCCACCCCCGCTCCCGAGGCGGGATGCCAGAGGGGCAGCCAGGCCGCCTCTCCCGCGGGACTACGAGCCCCTGCATGCCCCGCTCCGGCCGCGCGGCGCCTGCCGGGAGCTGTAGTCCGGCTGCCGCAGAGAGCGGGCGCCGCCGGCTGCCCGCGGACTACAAGGCCCGACAGGCCGTGCGCGCCGACGGCCCGCGCCCCGCCCTTCGTCCTTGCCACCGCCCCGGCCCGCCGGCCTCGCTGCCCGCGCCCGCGCCCGCCCCCGCCGCCCCGCTCCCCGCGCCCGCCCGCGGCGACCTATGTCTATGGCGAAGCGCTTGGCGTTCTCCAGGTTGCGGAAGATCTCGTCGGGGGGCAGTGTGATGCTCTTGTCCAGGCTGTCCCCGCTGCTCCCGCTGCCGCTCGCTCCACACTCCGCCATTTTGAATGTGCTCGGCCAGCCTCATCAGCCATGGAGATATATGCGCATATATTTGACTGCTAAACGCCCCCCGCGCATAGATTATGCTAATGAGCGTTCGGGCCGGCCCTCGCCCCTCCCGTCGCCGCGGCGGTGGCGGCTGGAGGGCCGACTCAGGCAGGCGGGCGCGGGTCCCCCAGACCGGACCGCGAGGCAGCTCAACACAAAACCTCTGGGCTGTCGTCGTCTTTGTTGTTCCTTCACTGAGTTGGCCGGATGCTGACCTCCAATGATATGAGCTAGTGCAGAGGGGGCACCTGGGGTTTGGAGACCACCAGGGTAATCGGTTTCTTTAGTGACTGCTGTTGTGAGCCTGGCACCTGCACGTGAAGACGCTTGGGACCCACCAGCTTGGTTCCCTAGGAGTGCAGGACCGTGGGTGTTAAAAACCCTATGCAAACAGGGGGAGTTGGGGACCCCGCCCTCTAGAAGCCTTTCTCACCCCGCCTGGAGTAGGAGCTACCCTTGCAGCTGGGCGAGATGTGTGAATGATGGTGAGACCCTCAGAAAGTGCAGGGGAAAGCCGAGCAGCCTTCCTGGAGGAGGCCGTTTTCTGGCAAAAGAGGGAGTCTGTGGGAGTTTGCAGGGAACAAGCTGAGAAAGCTTCCATGTGGTGTTGGGGACAGGCTTCCAGGGCGTCTCTGGGAAGGCGTGGGGGCTCTTCTTAAGGGGCGTGTACCCCTCAAAGGCAGTGGGCACTTTGCAAAAGAGCCCAGTGTTGGAAGCATGCCGAGGGCCCGCAGTGGCTTTGGCACCTGCCTCCTAGGTGACCCTGGGCCAGTTACTTGGAGTCTCTGGACCTCAGCCTCGGTCTGAGCATGCCACCAGCTGCCTGACCAGGTCAGCCTGACCAGGAGGTACACGCACGAGAACAGCGATTGCCCCCGCTAAGTTCAATGGTGTGCCTGCCGCACAAGCAATAAACGTGAGGGGTGTGAGAGGGGCTTCCCATCCCTTGCTCACCACTCCCAGGGCTCAGCAGGGACCCCAGAGGCCACTAGCAGTACTGGCCTGGAAGGGGTGCTACGGACCTCCGCTGCAGAGTGGACAGAAAGGGATGGAAGGCAGAGCAAGGAGAGGTGCCAAGCAGAAACGAGGGAGGGCAAGTCTGGGTACCTCTGGGTCCCTGCAGACTCAACCAACACCCCGGGCCTGCCTAAAAATAGGTGCCCTTTCTGAGACCAGGGCCTGCCCTTGGCAGGCTCATTGCCAGCACTGCCTGTTTCAGCCTTGGTGAGCGGTCCACCTGCAGGAAGGCAGGGCAGCTGGCCATCTGTGGGCCAGCCGAGAAAGTTACCCCAGGAGCTTGTCCCAGGACAGGGCCGCCGGGCAGGGAGGACCGTGGCGGGGCAAACACCTTCTGTGTGTTTGGCCCAGCTACCCCCTTTTTGCTGCAGCAAGAGGTCTGCTGCAGGCTGTGGCTTTTGGGTTGCTCTCAGCTGGACGGAGCTGGACATTCCTGTCACTTTGCCACCACCCCCACCTGCAGGGAGCTATAGTGAGAGGTCTAGGGCGAGAACCCAGGTTCCCCGCCATGTCCCCTCCTACTGCACACGGGGGACCTGATGTGTTCCGTGAGGCCCTCTCCCTTCTGGCCTGCCTCTCCCCTGCTTCCCTGCCTCTCACTCACTTTCTCCCCGAAAGCCCGTTTCTCCCCGGCCTCCTGACCTGACCCCTCACCCGTCATTTCCACCTTCTGCTCCGCCCCCTCCCTCCCTCCCTGCCTGTCACCTCTGCTTCCTCCCTCCGGGCTTCTCCTCTGCCTGCCCTCCTCCCTCCCCCCTCCCTTCAGCAGGAGCCCAGCCCTTCTTCTTGTGTCCAGGGGGTCGCTGGCAAGGACACTGCCCACCCGTGGCTGCAGACCATGATAGTCCCCACTCCCTGTCATCCCTGCAGACCCGCCTGCCCGGTGGCCACCGAGGACACGTGTGAGGCACAAGAGACAGACAGTGGAGGGGGCTGAACTCGTCGGATTTTATTAGAAGTCTTTAGAGCAGTCCCGTGGCTCCCACATGACTGAGAGTTCAAATTCTGAGTACAGAGTTGTGCCCACGCGCACCCACCCACACGGGAATCCTTTAAGGATCGTGGTGGAGACCCCCAGCCGCCCCACACAGCCCCGGTGTGAGCCCCGACCAGACAGCAAAGCATCCCCAGGGGCTTTGCGCCCACGGCTCTGCCCTGTCCTTCCACGCCCATCCAGGCTGACACTGTCGTTCCTACGAGGATACACCTTGAGTTCCGCCTTCACAAAAGGCAAATGTGCCCACGGCACGGCCTGCGCCAGGCCCACTGGCCTGGCAGCACCGGATCTGAAGAAAGCCCTCTACGCATGGGGCGCCGGCTGGCCGAGCCCCGCCGCCTACAAATATCATAGAACCCCGGCAGTGGGGACTTCCCAGAAGTCACTTGCTGAAATGCAAACACAGAGCAACCCCATGGGGTCAGACATTTGGCAGAAGATGGGCCCTAAATGACAAGGACACTGCACGCACATTCTCCGAGAATGACCCTCCTGCTGGCCCGCCAGCCTGGAGAGAGAGCCTTCCGGAGAAGGGGCCAGTCCAAGCCAGGGGCGGCACGGACGATGGGGAGGCCCTTCCCTCTGCCAGAGGAACGCGCTGGCCCTCTGGTCCTCCGGGCAGGGCTGCCGCCCGCGGGTCACCACGGCCGCCAGAGGCCGCAGGCGGGCTGGCGCGCAGAAGCGGCGGCGGCGGCCTTGGCCGGGGCGGGCGCGGGCGCGGAGCCAGGCGCCTTGGGCTCCTTGGCGGGCGCGGCCGGCGCGGCCGGCGGGCGCTGGAAGTGGTAGAGCAGCTTCATCTGCGTGTCGCTGGCCGCGTGCAGCGTCAGGAACTGCACGGCCTCCTGCAGGCACCACGAGTAGCCCTCGCTGTAGTCCTGGTGCAGGCTCTTGGGGCCGGCGGCGGCGGCGGCGAAGGCTGCGGGGAGTCGGGGCGGCGGTGAGCGGGGCCGGGGAGCCCGGGGCGCGGGGCGGCGGGGAGCGGGGCGGGGCGGGGGTCGCGCGGGCCGGGGCTCCAGGGCGCTGGGCGGCTCACCTTTGCTGTGTTTCAGGTAGCTGACGGCCATCTCCAGGATGTCGGCCTTCTCCAGCTTGGAGTTGGGCTGGTGGCGCGCGAACTCCTGCTCTAGCAGCAGCTTCAGCTGCTCGATGCTGCTGTTGATGCGGTCGCGGCGCATCTTCTCCACCACCGGCTTCCGCAGCTGCGGGCGGGAGGAGGGGGCGTCAGCGGGGCCGCGCCAGCGCGGGGGCCGCAGGGGCCGCGGCCGCGCACTTACTCGGTTTTTCTCTTTGGGGCTGAGCAGCTCCACGGCCACGGTGCTGGGGGCCATGCCTGGCGCGGGGAGAGGCGAGGAGGCGAGGAAGCAGGGAGCGGAGCGGGCGCGTCCCGTGCTGGCGCGGGCCCCGGCCCCTATATAGGCGCGGGCGGCGGGCTGGCGCCTGGGGCCCGGGCGCCGCGGCCGTTCCCACACTCCGCGGCCAATGGCGGCGCGGGCCGCACAAAGGCGCCGGCCCATTAGCGCACGCTAAATTGCCTGTGAATTGGCGCGGGCACAATGGGCGCTCCCCGAGGAGCAGGTGGGCCGCGCGGCACAATGTCCGGGCTGTGGGAACGCGCTCGCCCTCATTAGCATCCCGGGGCCTGATGCTGGGAGCCCCGCGCCTCAATATGCTGCCTTTTCCCAGGCCGCGGGGACAAGGGTGGGGGCAGGAAGGAGCTGCGCCCCTCCCCTCCCCTTCCCTCCCTCCCCTCCCCTTCCCTCCCTCCCCCTCTTCTCTCCCTTCCCCCCCCCAGCGACTCCCCGCTGCTGGCTGGTAGAGGCCGGGAGCCCAGATAAGGGGAAGCTTTAGAATGCACAAGTGCGGGCGGCTTCCAGGAGGGTGGGCACCGTCCCTGACAGGCGAGGGGGACGGAGGAAGCCGCCCTTTTCCTGAACAGACACAGTCACCTCCCTCTGCACAGGTGGAAGAGGGGCCCAGGCTCTCAGGATCAGACCTACTGGCACATGTGGCAAGTCTCCCCAGGCTGTCACCTGGGACACGTGACTTCAGAGCTAGAAAATGGGCTGCCACGCCTCCCTGGCTGGGCTCTGGGTAGCTTCAGGGAGCCAGAGTACCCGAAACGCCCAGCATGGAGCCCGGCACCTAGGCGGTCCCCCCCAGGAGCTGCACTCCCTCCTCCCTGGAGCAGTTCAGCAGACTGTGGCAACTGGGGTGCTCTGAATCAGCAGGTGGCCTCCAGGGTCCCACCCCACCCCCATCTGGATGGGAGTCTGACCGTGGCTGTCCACGGAGCACGGGAGGGCGCGTGGCTGCGGGCGTGCTCTGTACAGGTGTGTGGTCACTGCTCCTGCGTGACTCGGGGGAAGCCTTGGCTGCATGCTACCCTCTGCACTGCCTTAGGAGCACTTGGAGGGCTTGCTGTCCCTAGGCATTTTGCCAGTGCTGAGGAAGGGGGTGCCAGGTGGCAGACATGAGGCTCCTGCCTGGAGCCCACACGAACGCTGTACCTACTCAGACGCCCTGGAGGAACCGCTGATCCCGGTACTCGGTCAGCCCAGCTGAGGGCCAGCCGCTGCTTGGGGGCCACCAACCCCACCCTGGGTCCCTAGGGGAGGGCTTGCTGGGAGCACCCCTCCACCCAAAACAATCACTTTACTTTGATTCTCTGCAGCCAGGAATCCAGTTCTGCAGGGACTGCGGGAGGGGGTGGGGCTGGGAGTACCTTCTAGGGGCAAGGCGGGACCCAGCAAGGTCCAAAGAGGAGGCAGGGCTTCAGCCCGGGGAGCCAGCGGCTGGCATCAGGGTGCGTGAGTCGAAACCCAGGAGCACAGTTCCCTGGACGGCAGCCACGTCCGAGCGCAGCTGGGAATTGCAGGGCCTTGACGAGGGTCTAGGCAGTGACTCACAGCTATGAGTGGCCTGCTTGGTGGACCCGCTCAAGAGGTCCGCAGCACAAGGAGCCTTTGGGGACCCGGAGATGGGCCCATCCGGGAAGCAGGAGGATGGTGTCAGGACAGCCAGGGCAGCCCCAAGAGACTGCTGGTCACCCACTGGGATGGATTAGGCTGGGGGGCTCCCGGGGAGGAACCTATAGGTGACTTTGGAAGGGAGTGGAGGGCAGCCACATTCACCCCTTGGCACCTGCTCTACCCCCAGAGCACCTCTCTTGAAGGGGAAACAGGCCCCAGGCTGGCTTTGGGAGGTGGGTGACCCTGAGCCCTGGGCTCCTCTCGAGCAGGTGGACCCCCTACCACAGATATCCGGCCCGATCAGGTTTGATGCAAAAGGGCAGAGGGCACCCAGGCAAACTGGGATGGGCGTGCTGGAGACATGTGCTCTGCCCTCTGCTCCACAGCCCTGGCTGGCACTGTCAGCGTGGGCTGGCATATCCCACAGGCTGCAAGGGGCACCCGGTGACGCTCAGTGGAGCCATTTTTGCACCAAAAGTGGGGCTTGCGCTGGGCGACCAGCACGTTTTGGTGGGTCCCTCGCCTGCCTATGGACTCCCTGGGGGTGGACTGTTGGGGGGAGGGCAGGATGGCTTAGTTGCCTGTGTGCCCGTCGCCCACACCCTGCCAGCCCGGCACCTGGCGCCAAGGAGGAGCTTGGCCAAGGAAGAGGAAATGCAGGGACGAGGGGCGTGTGCTCGACTGCCTCGCTGCGGGCAGTGGGGGCCCCAGGGCTCTGCCCGGAACTGAGGGCAGCACGCGGGCCGGGCCCGTCCCTCTGTCCCCCACCCCGCCAGCTTCAGAGGGGCAGTTGGCCACCTCCCCCAAGCCAGCTCTCGGCCCAAGGGAGACACGTGCCAGAGACGTGGTCCAGGCCCTACCCCACCCCACCCCAGCTGCACGCCCACCCGCAGTGGGCCAGGGTGGAGGTGAGGGTGGCGGGTGGGCCGTGGGAGGCTGACTCCTCCCGCCTTCCTCCCCTCCCCCCTCCCCCTGGACAGTAGCAGCTTTGATCCAATTTTGAGTTGTGGGAAATATGAAATGAATGGTGTTAAATCTCAGTCCGGCCGGATGAAAGGCTTGATCCCTCCCCGAGTGCGGGCCAGATGGCAGCGCGGCCTCCGAGGCACACGCCTGGCCTTTGTGGGCCGTTTAACACTGTGAATGGGGCCAAAGTGTGGGAAAGTCGCTGGGCTCCTGGCTCACACGTCCATCCGAGGTGAGTGGCCCAGCAGCCTGGGGGGGCTGCAGAGGAGGGAGGAGGCGGGAAGAGCCCAGGGCCTCTCCTGGCTGGCAGGCTTAGCGCGGAAGCATCCCAGAGCGTGGAGGGGGCTCGGACCCTCTGTTTTGGCTGCCCCCAGCAGCTGGGGGGAGGGCGGGGAGAGTTCGTCCTGCCCCCACCCTGGAGAGCTCGGTAAGTCTAGGGTGGGGTGAGGTGTCTAGAAACAGCTGCTGAGGCAAGGTGCCTGCTGTGGATGTGGGGCTCCAGGCCAAACCCATGAGCTGGGTATGATTATGCTAGAATTCAGGGATCTAGGACCACAACCCGTTTCTTTTTTCTTTTAAAATTATTTATTTATTTATCTTTGGCTGCATTGGGTCTTCGTTGCTGCACGCAGGCTTTCTCTAGTTGCAGTGAGCGGGGGCTACTCTTCGTTGCGTTGCGCGGGCTTCTCATTGCGATGGTTTCTCTTGTTGCGGAACACGGGCTCTAGGCGCGCGGGCTCAGTAGTTGTGGCTCGCGGGCTTCAGTAGTTGTGGCTCACAGGCTCTAGAGCGCAGGCTCAGTAGTTGTGGCGCAGGGGCTTTGTTGCTCCGCGGCATATGGGATCTTCCTGGACCAGGGCTCGAACCCGTGTCCCCTGCACTGGCAGGCGGATTCCTAACCCCTGCGCCACCAGGGAAGCCCCATAACCTATTTCTAAATAACCCACACCCCAATTCCACCCTTCCCAGGCTGACTGCAAAGCAAAGGGCACCATGACGGGGGCGGTGCTCCAGGGGCATTTGCTCCCCATGACAAGGGAGGTCTTCTCATAGGGATGGTGCAGCTGCTGTGGTAAACAGTGTGGTCGTTCCTCCAAAATTTAACGTAGAATTACCATGTGACATGGCAATTCCACCTGTGCTCTGTACCCAAGAGAATTGAAAGCGGGATCTCAAAGAGACCCTCATATATCCATGTTCACAGAAGCATTATTCACAGTCACCAAGAGGTGAAAACAACATGTGTCCATCAACAGGTGAATGGATAAGTGAAATGTGGTCCATCCCTATGACAGAATGTTATTCAGCGTTAGAAAGGAAGGTGATTCTGACACCTGCTCCAACGTGGATGGACCCTGAGGACACTGTGCTGAGCGAGATGAGCCAGCCAGAAAGGACACATCCTACATGATCCTGCTTCTGTGACATCCCTGGAGGAGTCACACTCACAGAGACAGAAAGGAGGAGGGTGGGGCCGGGGGCTGGGGGCGGGGGTGGGCAGTGAGTGTCTCATGGGGGCAGAGTGTCAGTTTGGGAAGATGAGAAAGTTCTGGAGATGATGGTGGTGATGTTTGTACAACAGCGTGCCTGTGCTTAATGCCACTGAGCTGTGCACTTATAAATAATTAAGGTTATTTTATGTTATGTGTATTTTACCATAATTAAAAAAAAATTAAAAAAGGAGGACTCCTTGGAGAAGAGCCACACGCTCCCTCCCACCCACCCCCCATCCAGCCCCAAGTGACCCTGCCCTGGACCCCCCAGTGCCCTGCAGGCTGGACTGGTGTGGAAGGGACCCTGCTGTACCCACTGGCCTCTGCCGCCTCCGTCTCAGCCCGGGGCCAGATTCCCTGGAGCAGGTCGTGCCATCTACAGGGTTCTGTGAAGTCCCAGGCTGTCCACAACCTGGGTGTTTCTGGCCCCAGGAGGGTTTCCTTCTTGGGGTGTGGGGAGTGGGCAGGCTGGCCTTCTGGGAGAAAAGAGACAGTGACAACCCACTGTGACACCGCCATGTGCCACCACAAGGACCCCAGGCTGCGCACAGACCAGAGACTGGTGCCCCCTGGGGTGGTTCTGTGCCATGGCTCTCGCCCTGGGCCCATCCAAACTCAGTGCTGTGCCCCTCTCCTGCCCTCCAGTGGCTCCCAGCGGGGCCCCCGGCCAGCCCTCCATCACCAGCCGGTTCACCTGCGGTGGCCACTGAAAGAGCACCCAGGACAGCAGGAAGGCGCCCGGCTCGGGTCCCCAGGCGTGAAGGGGCAAGGCTGGACTGGGTGCCACTCCCAGTTGCCCCCAGCCAGGCAGGCCCCTGGGAGCACTGGAGAGGCGGTGGCTATAGGTTGCTGAGTTTGTCCGGGGGTGGGGAGGGGGTTTGGGGTCTCTCCCTGGGGATCCGGGCGGGAGCTGGATTGGGGTAAGATTCCCAGTTTCTGAGAATCTACTAGGCACCAGGCAGGGAACAGGAATCTGCCTTCTTAGAGCTGCCCTGTGAGGGGAGTGTCCCTGCCCCATTGCACAGATAGGAACCAGAGGGTTTTTGAGCATTTATTATTATTATTACGTACTAGGCAGGGCTAACAGCTCTGGTATATTTCCCAGGCTAGACCTGCCTGGGGACCAGGCAGTATTATTACTTCCTTTTTCCGAGAGCCCCCAGGCACCGAGAGGTTGCTGAGGCCACTTGGAGGGTGAGGGTGGGAGCTGGGACTTGGACCCGCGGAGACAGGATGGGGGAGGGGAAGGGGCGCAGCGCCTGGGCTGTGGGCCTGGGGCGCTGGCGTGAGTGGCGCCTGCCGCGGAGAGTGAAGCGGGGAGGGGTGGCATGCGTCTCCCCCGTGGCACGCAGGAGCAGCCTCATTGATCCCTCCATCCCCAGTCGGACTCTTGCTCCAGATGGCGGGTGGCCAGGACCGTGGACAAAGGGCGGCCGCTCCCAGGCGGCCTGCGAGCCCCGCAGGCGGAGGGTCGAGAGTGTGGGAACCTCCGGCTGCGTGGCCGCTCTGGGGGAGGGGTGCTCTGGGGGGTGGGAGGAAACCCCGCCCTCCACTCCCCAGCCCCCTTCTGCCCTAGCTCCCCGCGCCCCCCAGAACCAGACCAAAGAAGTGGATACGAGAGGGGGCTCTTTCCTCCCTCCCAGCTGCGGGACTCTTCCCTTCCCTTCCCTTCCCTGGGGCAGCGGACACCTGGGCACACCTGGGCTGAGAAGGGACTGAGGCCTGGACCCTGCCCTGGGGGGTGGACGGGGGCTGAACTTGGGGCTGGGGAGACCTTGCACGTAGGAGGTCACTTTGGGGGTGTAGTTAGCCCACCATGGAGTTACATCGAAGACCGAGTGTCCACCTGACATTGGCAGAGAGATGGAGGGAACCTCCCGAATGCTGACATTTTGGGGACCAGAAGCTTGGTTAGTTTTTCTTATGTCTGCTTTCTCCAGATTTTCTTGAAGGAGTGTCTACTGTTTGTATAATGTCTAAAAAGGCACGTTTAGGCTCCCACAGGGGCCCCAGGGAACAAGGGGGCGTCTTGGGGAAGGCTTGAGACACTGACGTTTTTCAGAAGAGCCCTGGATGTAGGGCGATGAAGGGAAAGGCAGGGTTGCCAAGGGAGGGCTTCCTGGAGGAGGTGATGCCCGAGGAGGTCCTTGAAGGGAGCACGGGTGTGTCCCAGGTGAGGAATTCTGGGAAGCTTTATCCAGGAAAAGAGAATGGTGGGACACGGACCTGGGGGTGAGCAGAAGCAGGCACCAGAAGTGTCCAAGAATGGCTGGAAGGGGCTCCCCTGCGTGCGTGCCTGTGAATACACACCCGTGCCTGGGCTCTGGAGGTAAAGGGCCTGGCACTACCCCCCGGCCCCTCAGCTTGGCCCGCTTTCCTTGGCGGGTCAACGCGTGGACACACCTCACTGCCCAGCGTTAGAGGCCCCGACGGGAGGGGGGCCTGAGTTGGGGGGAGCGCTGCTCTGGGCACCCCTCCTGGAGTAGGTGGACCCTGGGCCCCAGGTGGGTGTGAGGAAGACCCTGTCTGTCAGCAGCCCCTCTCCTGCACTGTCTAGGGGTCAGTGCCCTGCCCAGTGCGGCACCATGGCTCATCCAGGCCTCCAGCAACGTTCAGAGGCAGGAAGGATTACCCCTGTTTCATGGGGGAAACCGAGGAAGCTGAGGTGTTGAGGGTGCAATAGCCTGCCAAAAGGCCTGTGGCCGCGGACTGTCACCACCCTACCTGGGAGTGGGCTGTGGTCCTGGGCCACATGGTGGGTCAGTCGGCCCCAGAGCCCAGAAGCGGGCTGGGGGTTCAGGGTGGCCGCGGAGGGGCCTTCCCTCCAGCACGGCCCTCCGTGCTCAGGACCAGCCCCTCCTCCCCAGGGTTATGCCGGACCCAGGAGGGGGACTTGGAGTCCAGTGATGGTGGGTGGGGGGAGGCTTACACACAGCGGGAACCTGAGGCCCCGAGGAAGGGGGGCAGGGGCCAGATGCCTTCTCCTGCCCCTCGGCCTGGAGCCCCCATAGGGGAGCCGGGCTGCAGAGGGGCGGCCCCCAGACCTCTCCCCAGGACAGCTGGGGCTGCAGACAGCTTCGCAGCTGAGTCTGGGTGCTGCTGGGTGGGGGGTTCCTGGTGGCAGAGCCCATTCAGCCCCAGGACAGAGAGCAGGCTGCAGGGGGTGATTGGGGGAGGGGGGGTGTCTGCCATCCTGTCTCCACATCTCCTCTGTCAGGGGTTGGGCATCTTATCATCCTATCGGTGGATACCAGTCAGCCCTCGAGGCGGGGCTGCCCCCAGCTCACAGGGCGCTAACGTAAAGCTGACATTTACTGAGCGCCTGCTGCACGCCGAGCCCCGGAGATGAGGTTTCCTCACAGATGAGGAAACTGAAGCTTCGCAAGCGGAGGGGACTGGCCCAAGGCCACAGAGTGAGCCGGGCAGCTGGGGCCCTGCAGCTCTTCTAGCCCAGGGGTCAGAGGAGGGGATGCTCCAGGGGCAGAGGCAGGGGCGGGCAGCCTTGTCTTCTGCGCTCACCTCCTCTCTACCCCCCCCCCCCCTTAGCTCCTGCCTAGAGTTTTTCTCTCGCGCCCTAAGGCCCCAGAGCCCCTGCCTGGGCCCGCCCCTGGGGGTCAGACCCTTAGCCTCTGTCTCGCAGCAGCTGCCCCAGCTCTGAGTTTTCCAGGCTGGGCCCCATCCAAAGCGGGGTGGTTTCCAGGTCGCCAGTGGGAGCCAACCAGTGCCCGTGGTGGCACCTCACCCCGGGTGCTGAGTGGGACCAAGAAGCCCTTCCCGTGGTTGGTCGACTCCGCAGCTGGCTCCCAGTTTCTGGGGTCTGTGCTGCCCCCCCGTGTAGACACAGATCATCCTCGCTGAAGAAAGTCTCCCTCCCTCCGACATTTCAGTGCTGCGCTGCCTGGAGCTGGGTCTCAGGGGAGGAGGGACTGGGCGGGATGGGCACAGGGGGTGTCCAGGTTGAGGCTGGGCTCTGCCCTTGGCTTTCTGTGGCCTCAGTTTACCTGTGTAGCATGGGCTTTCCCTGCTAAGGCCACCTGAGGGAGGGACTGGCTCCAGGTTGCTGGAGATGACCGAGGATGGCCAAAGCGGGGCTGGGGCATTGCTGGGCGCCCCGGCCCAGAAGAAGCCCCTGCTGCTGGGGCTGATCACGTGGGCTGCCTGTGGCTCTTGTCTGAAGTATGGCCAGTGCACCGAGTCAGGGGCGCGGAGTCATGGGACAGGGCCCTCCGTGCCCCAGGCCCACGCAGCAACCTCTCCCTCTGCAGCAGGAGCCGCTGGGGGCTCCGAGCCGGAGGGCTGCTCAGGAAGGCTTGTGTGCAGGTGCCCAGGAGGTAGGGCTGGGCTGGGGCTGCGGGTGTCCGTTTCTGCGGCTTGCCTGGCCCGGGTCTGGCCAGCTGGGGGGTCAGGTCACAAACCTGATGACTCGATCAGGTTCTGTGACTCGGGGGGCTTGGACCCTTCCCCCGAAGCTGCCCTTGGATGGCTGCCCAGCTCCCCCCACCCCCTTCTCTCATCTCACCGAGGTCAGGCTCCACCCTGGGACCTGACTGTGGGGTTGGGGCAGGGTGTCTGTAGGTCTGAGGGACCCCTGCCCTCCAAGGCGGGGTGGGGGGTGGGGACGGTGGTTAGCCAGTTTCTGCAGTCCTGTCAAGTCTCCAGGCCAGACTTGGGGACCCCCGCTTTTGGGGACCAAACCAGGCCCCAGGTTCCCAAAAGGGCTGCACTCCAGACT
Organism: Orcinus orca; assembly: GCF_937001465.1. Lineage (NCBI taxonomy): Eukaryota > Metazoa > Chordata > Mammalia > Artiodactyla > Delphinidae > Orcinus > Orcinus orca. The sequence continues at coordinate 211,373,771 of NC_064559.1, read as the reverse complement.
TGGCAGACATGGGCATAGACCCCAGGCTCGTTCAAACCCCCGCTTCCCGTGCCTCGGTCTCCCAGGTGTAAAGCAGGGGCCAGGGCGGTGGGCACAGGGACGCGTAGAGGTGGGCGGTGGGAAAGCGCGGGAGCCGCGCGTCTCACGGGCGCCTCCGGATTAGGGGCCGCGCGGGCCCACGTGGCCGCGCCCCGCCCCCTCCCCGCGAGGCCGGGGCAGGGCCGGGTCGCTGTCCCCAGCTGGTTAAAAACCCCGCGGTGTCAGAGAGCAGCTCGTTCCCAACCTCTGAAAGGCAGACAAGCCCTTTATTGCTCTATTATAACGCGGAGCCAGATGGTCTTTTGGGAGTTGCCCCCCCTCGCCCCCCGCGGCCGCCCCCATTCATTCAGAGGCAGACCCCGGCACTAATGCCGCGGGGGGCAGGCACGCTTCCGCGCCCGCCGCGCAGTGTGGGAACCGCCTGGCAGCGCGGACCCACAGCCCGCCGGCCGCGGGAGGGGCGCGGATGGGCGCGCGCGTCCCAGCTCCCGGCGGGGCTGCCCGGCGCCCAGGGGAAGGCTCGCGGGTCGGGGCCTGGGGCGGGAGGAGTCCCGGAGGCCCCTCCCGGGGTGTCTCGGCACCGGATGACTCGGGTAGGCCATGTACCCTACCGGTGCCTCGGTTTTCTTACCTGTAAAACGAGGACGATGCCTGCGCACACCTGCTGGGTTTCGGAGGATCAAACCATTTTAGGGCCGGGCAAGCATCAGGCCCGTCACCATTTTTGTGCCTTCCAAGAAGGACTCTGTTACATTTTTAAATCCTTAAAAAAACATCCAAAGGAGAAAAATATTTTGAGGCAAGTGAAAATGAGATGGAATTCAAATTTCAGCACACAGAAATAACATTTTACTGGAACACAGCCAGGCCATTCCTTTACTATGAGGAGTGTTGCTTTCCTGATGCGAGGCAGAGTCGAGTGCGTGAAACAGTCACCTAAACCCTAACGTGTTTACTGTGGGGCAGGTTTGCCCCACCTGCAGGGTGGAATGGCGCCCACCACGCTGTCGCTGTGGTAACTGCTGTCCTTACCACCCACGGGGGGCGGGGGGGCGGGAGGGGGGTTGCCCTGCCCATCCCTCTTGCTGCTGGGGCTGGTGTGGGAGCCCCACTCAGGGATGGCTGCCTTGCTGAGGCTGAGGGTCTTCCTGCACATTGTACAGGTGGTGGCTGAGGCCAGACTGGACCCTGGGTTAGGGCAGATGGGGCAGCTCCCCCTCCCCGGAGAAAGCACCAAGGTGGTCACGCAGCCCCCAGGCCCCTCCTTGTGCTTCCTCCACGGCCTGGGGGGAATCTTCCCCTGCACACCCACTGGGTGGGTCCATGCCTCCCCACTTCCCCGAGCACGTGTGCTCTTGCACACCTGGGGAAGATCCGTTTTGTCCTAAAATCATCAAGCTCCCCGTCCCTGGCTAAGGTCACCTTCACCAGCTGCCCCCACTTTCTCATCGGGGGCCCTAGACTGACTCGTCCACTCCTTTCCTCCACCAGCAGTCCCACTGTGGGCCTGCTGGAGACCAGGCAGCCTGCCCTGGGCCTCATTTTCCCCACTGATGGCCTGGCTGAACTTTAGGGAGCTCCCCTGCCTCCTGGTCAGGTCACTGGGGGCTTGCAAAACAAGCACGGGGGTGGGAGTACCCTGCTTTCTTGAGGGGCAGGAAGTACAGGAGGGCAGCGGCTCAGAGGACGAGGGCTTTAGGGGTTGGCAGGAGAGGACAAAGGGCCCCATGGGGGATGGGGGCTGCCTGCTTGTGGGTCCGTTATGGGGGCTGGGGTGGGAAGGGAACCTGCAGCTCTGGGGCGCTGGGCTTGGAAGTCCTTTCTCTTTGCCTCACCGGCCTGACCCAGGCCCGCCTCCCCCCATCCTATGACGGCTGAAAGGAGAGAAGAACCCCAGCCCTGCAGGTACCATCCCAGCTGGGACCCTCGGCTCCCAGGTATTATGGGGACCTGAGGGATCACAGTTGTGGGACTCAGGCTCCATGCCCTTCATGGTCATTGCTCCCTGATCCCTGGATGCCCCAGCTCCTCCCCAACCCCCCACAGGACCGCTGCCCTGACGCCAAACAACAACTTCATCAGCATTCCCTGTGGGTACCTGCTGGGGCTCCCACCTCCTGCAGACCCCGCATTAGACTGGCAGTCAGAGCCAGCTGTCAGGGGCTCTGGGCTTCCAGCCCATTGTGGGGACCCCTCGGTGAGGCTCAGCAGTGGCCCAGGGCACATCTGATGCTCCTACAGCCACTGGGCTGGGGGTCTCCTTGGACCCACTCAGTGGGGCAGGGGACATGGTCCACAGATGAAGGCAAGTGTGGCCAGACCAGCCCTGGGCTCGCAGCTGGCTGAAAGCCGAGGGGAGGAGGCCGGAGCAAGGTGGCCCACCCCCAGCTGGGCAGTGATGACCCCCTTGAAGTAGCTGCTCTGTGCCAGGCAGAGTGTCCAGAGCCTGGTGCGGGGTAGGGCCGGGGGTACTGGGTAGAGGTGAGGGCTCCGGAATCTGGCCCTCCCTTCTCTGCTTGTCCCTGAGTTGGCAGTGGCCTCATCCTGTCTCCTGCCCCTGCCCTCCAGGACTCAGATGGCGCCTGCTCGCAACCAGAGGCGTCCAGAAGGTCACCACCTGGGCTTGCCCAGCAGGCTCTGGGCCCCATGGGGCGGCCGCCTCCTACCCTGGAGCCCACTCCCATGGGAGAGTGAGGACTGCCACTGTCAGTCCCCCAAGGGCCTCTGGTCCTCTGTTTGCGCAGAGAACTCCAGTGGTCTCGCGGGCCTCATGGAGCCCTGTTTGTCTGATGCCACTTGAGAAGGCCCAGGAGTATGGGGCACGGGGGGGGGGGGTGCGGGCTGCCCGCCGCTGTGCCACCGGGTCTTGGCTCTGGGGCTCCCCCTCCACCAGCAGCCGCCCCAGAGCCCTGCCCGCCCCCAGTCTTGTGAGAGAATTCGGGCGGGAGGCCGCTCCGGGTGGCTTCCCACACCCCGCCCCCCTGCTGAGGACATTCATCTGGCACAAAAGGCGCGTGCCCGGCGACAAACTCATTTACATGGGCCGCCTGGCTTTGTGTGCAGAGCTGTGGGCCCAGAGGCCATCTGGGGAGCAGTCGTCCCAGCGGGGCGGGGCCCCTGGTTGCCTTTGAAGGTTGGGGAAGCGGCAGCGGCTGGAAGGCCACACATCTGGCCCAGCGTCGCCTTCCTGCCCCACAGCCCCCGGGTGTCCTGTGCACGCCCGGCCTGGCATCGCTAGGCATGACAGCATGACGGCAGGAGGCAGGACGAGGGGACCAGGGGGCCACCTGCCTCCCTGCCCCCAGCCCTTCGGATTGCTACCCCTTGGATGTGCCCGCCAGAGAGCCTCTGGAACCAGCACGGATTTGGAACAGCGCTGTGGGCTCAGGATTCAAATCCAGGTGCTGCCACTTAGTACTTGGGTTCTCTGGACCTCAGTATCTTTATCTGTAAAATGGGCCTAATAACAGCCCACGGTGGGTATGTGCTGAGGATGGGGGGAGGGGTCAAAAGCAGAGTATTCAGGTGGCCTCGCAGCCGCTTCTGGTATTAACACCAGGGTCACCCTGAGCCTTTGCCTCCGCCCACCCCACTTTGTTCCGTTTCTTGGGTGGGTGATCCCCGCCTACGTCTGCGCCACCTGGAAGCCAGCTGATGGAACAGGAAAAGGCCAGGCACGGTGCCAAGGTGCACCCAGGACAGGGTGACCTCAGCAGGGAGCTGGGCCTGCTCTGTCCCCTGCTCTGTGGAGCAGCAGAGGTCCTGCCTCCCTCTCGGGATTCCAAGCAATACCAGGGAGAAGGCGCACGTCCCGCTCAGCCTGCATGCAGTAGGTGCTAAATAAGTGTGCCCACCCTCCCCTTCCAGGCTTCCTGACCTCATCCCTGGGCCTGCCCTGAGTCAGCCCAGTGCGGGCACAGCCCCGAGCATGACCTTCTGCTGACCAGCCCCCCAAAGGGCCAGGGGCCTGGACAATTGGAGGGGAGAGCCCCAGAGGGGCATGGTGGGGGGCACTCTTGTGTGGCACGCGGTTCTGAGCCTGGCAGCTGGACGGCTGGGGGCAGGGTTTCCACCCAGGGGACCCTTCCTGGCCAAGGGGCTTGTAGGGCCAGGGCTTGGTGGACGGGACCTCTGGGAGGCGCCCTGCCCCCACCCCTGCTGGGAGGGATGTCCTTGAGAGGGTGTCCTGCAGGCCCCAAGATAATCCCTGCCTTTGAGAGGCTGTGAGAGGCTGGCCCGGGGACTTTCCCACAGCCCCACATAAAGGCCGGGCCGCCAGCTGCTCTCCCACAAAAGGCTCCCAGCCTTTCAGGGCCCGGAGGCGGGCGGGGTGAGCAGAGGCTCCGCCGCAGCCTACCTGGCCACCCCCAAGCAGCGCCTGTGTCCACGGGGCGGTGCCTGCCCGCTGACCACCGACGGCCCAGTGGTCCCTGGGCTGGGCCCTTGGGAGAGCCTTGTGGGGCCACCCGGGCCAGCCACTCGCCACCCCCGCCATTTGCCCGAGGCTGGCACGGTTCCTGGGCCCCCGTCACTCATCCTGGGCCTCCGTCACTCATCCTGGGCCTTCTCTCTCGGACCCTCACATTCCTGCTGCTGTGCCTGCCGCTGCCATCGGGCTGCCCCCCCACCCCCCATCCACGCTGGGCCGTCACCTCGCTAGCACACTGCCTTGCTTCTCTCACCTCCCATTTGCTTTGAAACCCTCACCCCCCCCAACCCCGTTCTGCCCCACAGTGCTGGTGACAGGAGGGGGACATGGTGGGGGCAGAGGGCTGGGCAAGGCCTCCTCCCTGACCTTAGCTTCCTCATCTGACGTGCGGGACAGCACTGCCACTTCCCTGGGCTGGTGTAAGAGCCCCCTAAGTTCAGCTGTTTAAAAATAGCAGGTCCTGGAGAAGCGGGGGTGGGGTTGGCAGGGCGGGGAGGCAGGGTACCTGGCCCCAGGAATTAGCTGCCCAGAGCAAATCAGAAGAGAACCAGCCTGGGGGAGGCCAGGGGAGGCCAGGGGAGCTTCCTGGAGGAGGTGGCAGCTGGAGCCTGGCTTCTCAAAAGCAAGGGGGCGGGTGGGAACTCCCAGGGGCAGAGGTGCTGGCCGTCCGGGGGCCCTGACCCCTGGGTGCAGCTCTGCTGGTGGGACCCTTCTCTGATTAGGATGTGTCTCCACGCTGCTCCCACATCCTGGGTGGCCCCTGCACCAGTTTTGTCACCCAGTGAGCATGACCAGGTCCAGCAGGTTCCCTGGCTGAGAGAGCTCCTGGTCAGGTGTGAGGAACTGGAGAGGTTCATAAGAGGGACCAAGGGTGTCACCGGTGGACAGGCAGTGACCAGAGGGTGGCCAGTGGGGACGCTCGTCCTTGGTGTCAGGGAAGGAGCTGCTCCGTATGCTAAGACCCCAGGGAAGGACCCTGCTCCTGGCCCTGCATCCTGGGGCTGCTGCTGGACCGCTGGGGGCCGGTCTGTGGGGCTTTGAGGGCTGGACGCAGGGGCAGGGCATCCAGCTTGCGCCCCACGTGTCCCCGACCGCCCTGCCCACGCCCCCACCTGCTGGGGGCGGAGGCACGTCCTTACCCAGCCCAGCGGCCTCTGGTGTCCCGAGCTTTGTCCAGCTCCAGCCTCCGATTGGCTGCCGAGAGTGGGGAGGTGCAGAAGCCCGATTGCCCTTGGGCCCCCCCACCCCGACCCAGTTCCATAAAGGCACCACCACTACCGCCTTCCTGCCACCCTCCTACGCCAGGCGCTCCAGCCCCTCGCGCCCGGCGGCAGGCGTGGCCCCATGAGTACCCCCAAAGTGAAGCCCAATCAGGGTCTGGTGTGACAGCAGCACAGGGCACCCCCGGGGGTCCCGGCAGGGTACTGTGGACGCCACACCACCGCTCTGCTCTCCCTCCTGCTCCAGACGTTTGCGCCTGCGCTGGGGAAGGGACATCACGGAGAAGGAGGTGGCACCCTCCCTGGTGAGCTCCGCGCCCGGCCTGGGGGGTGGAAGGGGTTGTGACGGGGGTGTCACGCAAACTGGGGGCTCGGCGCCCCGCCAGTCTCCGCTCCCCCTGCGCGGTCACCAGCTGGGCTCACTCTTTGCAGCACCCCAACACTGAGAGCACCACGGATGGATCCAGGGAAGGCACGGTGCGCCGCCTCCGCGAAGCCTTCCTGAACTCTCCCATCACCAGGCGAGGATGGAGACTCAGGCGGAGCTGAAGAGCGACTTGCAGAAGAACCTCCCTCTCCCGCCGCCCCAGAGCAGCACGCCCGCGCAGCCCCCTCCCACAGGGTCCGGGTGAGGCCCTGGTGGGGACTTTGCCAGGCCCCTTGGGCCCAAAGGAGAGGGGGCCCGGGCTGGCCAGGCGCAGCGCTTCTTCTGAAGAAAGGAACGTGGTTCCCATCCTTTTCCTGCCTGCGCCAGGGCCGACGTTGAGCAGTCAGCCTATCACTGGTGGGGCCGTCAGCTGCAGGCAGTGCCTGGGTCTTAACCTTGAAGGAGGGGTCCTGGGGACAAGGGTTTTGTGTGTTACAAAGGCTGTAACTGGTCAAGATCGTCCGTGGCAGGGAAGTGGGGAGGGGCCTGGGGGAGGGTAGGTGTGCTCCGTCATCCCAGCCAGGCCCTGCAGTTGGACCTCTGCTTCTTCCAGGCCAGGAAAGGGCTGGATGCTTTACGTTAGAGAGGGAGTGGGCTGGGGGCATGCTGTGCATTTGAAGGGCGTGGCCACCTGCCCGACACCAGTGGGGGCGAGGGGACGTGAGATCCCCGTGGGATGCAGGCGTATGCATTGCGGATGCTTGCAGGGTAAATACCGTGTATGTCTCAGAGCTGGATAACATGGGGCTCGAATAAAAGTTGTGGTCTGCAGACTCCCCCTGGGTCTCTGCCCCACCCCAAGCTGACCACCACCCCTGAGATTCAGGGCCCCCGCCCAGCGCACGGGGAGGGAACTGGGCCTGCTGGGTGGGGCATTGTGCCGGGGTATCCTGGGCGAGACCCCTGCCCTGCTGGCCTCTCCTCTGGAACCGTGGTCGATGCCCAGCCCACTCCCCCGACCCCTAATGACAAAGAAGACCCTCAGGGTGCTCTGACGCAGCCACTGCTCCTTCCCCCCCCAGGCCTCCTGGGGGGAGCCTCCGCTTGTGTGAGCCCCGCTGGTGCCCAAGTCGTGGGTTCCAAGGCAGCAACGTCATTGTCAAAGCAGAGCATTCCGAGACCTTGCTGACTCAGGGACCCTGCCACGTACACACCAGGAGTCGGGGGTGGGCTGGTACCCCTCAGCAGTGGGGGCTCGCCCTGACCTCCTTCGCCCCCTCCCTGCCCCTGCTGTGGGCGCCCAGCATGACGGAGCAGAGCAAGGAGTGGAACGCCCCTGCATACCTCTTCCGGTCCCCCAAATCTCGCCCCCCGTTTATTCCCCACCTTCTCCCACGTGGCAGCAGGGCTGAGAAGTGTCCTGCACTGAACCCGACAGGAGGGGGCGTGGGGTCACAGTGTTAAAGGGAGTGTGGCCCGAGACCCCTGCCCACCAGCTCCCTGAGCCCGCGGTGGAAGCTAAAGCCGGCCCAGGAGAGACCGGGGCACAGGTGTGGGGTTTGCTGCCCCCTGGCGGCTCGCGGCCTGGCCCTGCCGCCTGGCAGCTCCCGGGAAGGGAAGGGGCGCCGAGGTCTCTCCCGCGGCGGAGGCGGAGGCGGAGGCGGAGGCGTTGGCGTTGGCGTTGGCGGAGGGCTCCTCGGCTCAAGCCTGCCCCAGCCCCGGGTGTGTGCAGGGCACGGTGGGTGGGGACAGACAGCCAGGGACCGCCCCGGCCTGGGCGGGCCTTCAGGCAAGTTCTGGGAAAGGGGTGGGGTTACGCTGAAACCAGAGGGGCGTCACCTTCCGGGAAGCACCGCCCCGTGGGGGGGGCAGAGGCCGGCCTCACGCGGAGAGGGACCAGAGAGGGAGGTCAGCGGGCAGGGGTGTGTGGTGACCACAGCAGCCTGCGGCCGCCTTGTGGATACCGCTGCGGCCTCTGTGCCTGGAGCAGCTCCAGATCATGGGGTCGTGAGCCGCTCCCACCCCAATTAAGGTGCCCACCTCTGAGCCCCCTTGTCCACACTCAGGATTCTAGTTACCCTGTCTACCAGCACATCACTCCTCTGGGGGAGGGGACAGCCCCAATGGGCCATCCCTCTGCCCCATTCCCTGGCATGCAGTAGGTGCTTAATAAATGTGGGCTAAACAGAGCATGGCTTTCTGGAGGCTTGCGGAGCCTGGACTCAGGGTAAGGGCGCGGTGGCTCAGGGCCCTCCAGCTTCCCTAAGCGGGCAGGGGCAGAGACCCTCAGCCACGCAGCGGGCGACCACTGCGTGCCTGGGCCGATGCCCCCTCCTCTCCCCGCCAGCCTATCTCAGGGCCTTTGCCCAGGGGCAGGGCTGGGGCCGTGGACGCACCCCCTGCTTCTGGGTCACTTGGGCAGTTGGTCAGTGTGGCTGGATGGCGAATCCAGGGATCCGATCTGTCACCTGTCAGATATCTCAGCAGCAGTGTGTGTGGGGGGTCCCCCTGACAAGATGGATTATTTGGGGGTCGATCGAGGGCTTGTGCGGAGGACCTTCTATGGAACACAGGCACGCAGGTGTGGGACGTACACTGAGTGTGGAGTGGGAGAGCAGCCCGGCCCTGGGTGTCGCAGACTCTCCATGGATACGCGTCAGCGTGTCCATTTCACAGGTGGGTGGGGGCTCAGGGCTGCCCCACAAATGCTCGAAGGGGCGAGAGAGAATGAGTGGGGGATGGGGAGCCTCTCACCAGGCTGCTGCCACACACGGATCTCCGGCGGCCTCAGCCTGCAGAGGCTTGAAGCAGGATCTCGGTTCCCGGGCCTCAGCAGTGACAGTGCTGAATCCCAGCCACTAGACCACGAGGGCCAGTGGCCAGTGACAAGACCCTGGCTTGTCTGCTTTGTAGAAATGAAATGAAATGAAATGAAATGAAACAAATAAAGTGTTTATTAGGAGGAAAAAGGGAGGAAAAGGTACGTGTGGATGGACACACACAGGCGGGCTCAGAGGAAGAGTTGTGCCCTTGGGGTAGAGTTTGAATCACTTATATGGGGCATTTCTTCTGGTTTCCTCTGGCCAGTCATCTTGGTTTGCCTGGCTCTGGGTCCGTATTTGGTTTATCTTAGGGTCCTCCCCTGTGTGCGTGCTCATCTCTTAGCCAAGATGGCCACGGCCGGCATTGTGTCGCCACCCGCTGCAGGCCTCACCAGGAGTGGGCCCTGCCACATTGCTCAGCACACATCCTTCCTCAGAGAACGCCTTTCTCACCTTGTCCCTCCCTCCCCCCCGCAGGGCTCCTATTCATCCTTCAGAGCCCTGCCTGGCATCTGCTGCCTATAAGTGAGCCTTCACCACATGAAGCTACTCTGGCTTTTAGACTCGGCTTCCTCACTAGACCATGAGCCCCAGGAAGGTGGGCACCAGGCTGCTTTGCCTATCAGCCCCGCGCCCAGCCTGGGGCTGCCACAGAGCAGGGGGAGCTGAGGCTAGCCTGAACACAGAGGACAGGAAGGGAAGCCTCCAGAGTGGGGCTTGGGATGCCCCGTCCTCCCGCCCCCCAGGACTGTGGCTCATCTCCCAATCTCTCTCCACCCTCAAGACCCTGGAAATCTCCCTCTCAAGAAGAGAGGGGAAATGTGATCAGGGGTTTCCAGGAGTCCATCTGGAGGTGTCTTGACAGGGTGGCTGGGGTGTTGAGTGACACAGTGGGAGAGGCAGCCCCTTGGAGGGCACAGTTGGGGCTGTAGGAGGATCTCGAGGGGACAGCGGGTGATGGGGGCTGGAGTTGGGGCTCCTTCAGCTGCGGTAGAACTGGGATGGGGGAGATGCTCAGCCTTGTGTCAGGGTCTGTGATCCCGACCGGGCACAGCCCTCCCCTGGGCCCTGAGGGTGCGGGGGGGTCTCTGGCACAGGCTCTGGCTCAGTCAGGAGAGGGGAGAGGAGGCCCTGGGTCCCAGCGCCGCAGTCATACAGGGAAGTGGAAAGAGAGGCCCTGGGATGCGGGCTCTGCCTCTATCCCCCCAAGTATAGATTGGGTGCAGGAGCCCCACGGAGCCTCAGACAGGCACAGGGCTCTCTGGGGGACACCTTCTGATCCTGCCCTGCCTGCTGATGCTGGGGGCCTGGAGCCGAGGGAGGAGAGGGGACGCCCAGCAGATGACAGCCAGAGATGGGGACACATGGTGAGCGGGGAAGGGCCCCGCCCCAGCCTCCTCCAAGGATGCAGGGGTGCCCCTTCCCCTTTACTGGAAACCCCTAGGTGGCCTGCAGGCAGTGGAGAGGTGAATAGCAGGACAGGCCCTCCCAGGGGGACGTCTGGTGGACGTCTCACAGGGGCCCCCAAGCCGCCGGGTCACACTTGTCCTCCACCCTGCCTCAGACTCCTGGAGTCTGTGGGGCTGGGCTGGCTGTACTGGGGGACAGGGGCCAGTGCTGAGCTCTGCGTCTGAGCTCTGGGAAGCTTTGCAAACAGGATGGTAGTCAACCCCCCACCCCAACGCCCATGACTGCACCCCTGCCCTGTCCCTTCCCTGGCACCCAGGCTCTCCTCCCCAGGCTCCCCTGGAAATGGAAGTAGGTGGCGACCGTGAGGACGTGGTGGCCGCTGGCCAGTCCTACTCGTGTAGCTCCTGCCTGGGGAGATCCAGGCAAAGCTGGCTGACCCCGCGTGCCTGCAGCCTGGCGACACGCGCACCTGCCGCTGGGGTCCCCACCCTCCCGGCGTCCTGCTCCAGTGTCATGTGAGGTGGGGCTCTTCACACCCTCCTTCTGCAGCCCGGAGGCACAAGAGGGTGGCAGTGGTGGTCCCCCCCCCCAAGGCCTGCCCCTGTTCACCAGCTCTGAGGGCACTGGTGGAGCTGAGAAGCCTGGGTGGGGAGAGCCCCGAGCCCCACTGGACGGGAAGATCGGGGTTTGGGCCTGAGCACAGCTTGCACGGGGGACTCTGGGCAAGGCCCGTCCCTCTCTGAGCCCCTGTCTCCCCTTCAGTGAAATGGAGCAAAATGACCCAGCCCTGCCCCTTTCCAGGGACAGGTGGGGTCTGGACAAGGTGGGGAGGCCCTCTGGCCGTCAAAGATGGCAAAGTGTGCGCTCCCGCATCCCCTCGGACTCCGCAGAGCTGAGCTCAGGAAGGCGCAGGAGGCAGCTGGACTCACAGCCTGGCAGCGGTGGGGACGCGCATGGGACACACTGCATGCGGGCGGGGACTGTCACCTGTGGAGGCTGGGCCAGGTAAAGGGAAGCCAAGCTGGGCCCCCTTTGTGGGCTCAGTGCACTGGGCGGAGCACACATGACTTTTGGGGGGCCACCCGCTTCTACAGGAACAGAAGTGCGCCTGCTAACGCACAGGGGCGGGGCCAGGAAGCTGGCACTGGCTGGGGCAGGAGGACCTGTGCCCGGAGACTGCACCAGCGGGGGCCTGACCTCCCCGCTTACACGCCCCTCCCCTCGCCCCCCCGCCCGGTCGGCAGCCCGCACCCCCCGCCTGACTCCGGTCTCCCCGCCTCTCCCCTGCACGCAGCCTGCACCCCGTCTGAGCTGTCGCTGAGAGGGCTTGTTACCCCAGCAGCTGTGGGCCCAGGGGACCCTGGGGGCTGGAGAGCAAACACTTCCTACCACAGGTGACCCCTCCTCCCTGGCTTTCTGGGGGACTGTAACCAGGGTTTGAATGGTCCTGTGGAGGGACACGGAGCCTCTGCGAGGCGGGGGGCTGCCACCCTGGTGCCCGCTGCCCAAGGCTAATGCTTGGAGCCTGGGGAGACCCCTGAGCTTGTCTGCCTGTCCCACCACCCAGCAGTGTCCCCACTCCTGCCCCCTGGGTGTGCCCCACTGACCCCTCCCTCCCCATCCCGGCCTGGGCCATGTCCCTGTCCTGACCTCACATGGGCCTCTCTCCCCCAGTATCTGGCTCTCCCGGGCTGACCCAGGCCCTGGCACCCTGCCCCCTGACCTCAGGAGAGCCAGGCCCACCACCAGCAGAAACTGTCCTCTACAGGCCCCTGCGGCGCAGCCCCATCCAGGAGTCTCAGGTGAGCCCACTGCAGGCGAGGATGCCCCCTGGCCTGGCTGCTCTGGGAAAGCCTGGCTGGGACGTACCCTTGGGGTGGGGCTCTGCAGCAGGCAGCCGATCTCCACCCACAGCCGGCAGCCCTGTCCTGGGTGATAAGCCCAGATGTTCATGCACCGGGCCAGAGGCCACCTGCTCCCGGCAGTGTGGTCCCCGCCAGTGCAGGCCGTGACTCCTCAGGGAGGGCCCCTGACTGCCGGGCGGAGCCAGCCCTGGGACCAGGGCCCCAGCGTGGCCTCCCCCAGCCCCGGGCCCGGAGCAGCCTGTCTCCCCGGCTGGGCAGGCCTGGGGGCCTCCCCTGCTCTGATGCTTCCGGCTCCCCAGGGCTCAGCAGGCCCAGCACAGGCCAGCAGGGAGGCTGGCATGCTGTCCAGACCACAGGGCCTTGGGCTCCCTGAGGGTGGCGTTCCCACACTGCCAGGAAGGGGGTGCCAAGACCTGAGCGGGGTAGTCACACTCAGGCATTCCTGGAGCCTGTCCTGGGTCCACCCGTGGCACCCCTGCAGGGCATGGCCAGAGGCAGGGGCTGCTGCCCCATTTCACAGAGAGAGAGACTGAGGCTCGGGGCCCTCTCCCTTAGGTGCTGTACCTCCTGCTCCCAGCGATGACCCTGGGCAAAGAGGAGGTGGCGGCCCGAGTGCAGCCCTGGAGGGACCCTCTCTGTGGGGCTGGTTTGGGGGTCCAGCGCTGTGGGCTGAGGGCAGATCCCCCCACCCCTTCCCTGTCCAGGAGTCCCTCCCTTCACAGCGCCCACCACCAGGGGTGGCATGAAGGCCCTGGCAGGGGGCACAGACGGCAGGAGTGGGCCATGAGCCCTGTAGGGCGGCCCCTGTGACAGAACCAGGCCCAGGTGTCCCAGGAGGGCTCCACGTTCCCCCAGAACGGTCTGACTTCCCCCAGCATGCTCACCAGGGCGTGGGGAAGAGCCCAGGTGCCTTTAGGTCACTGCAGATGGGGTTGTACCTGCCGGGGTGTCCAGTGATGGGGGGCTCCCTCCGGCCCTCCCAGCCCTTAGTGCCCTGGGTCCCTGGGCTGCAGGGCACCGGGCGAGGCTGCCCTGTGGGGAGTTGCTCCCTGCAACCCCAGGGCCTCCATGGTCCACCTCAATGCCTGATCGAGGGTCTGCAGTGCCAAGTCTGTGACCCAGGTAGGAAAGCTGACCCCGGCCCCCAGATCCTGCTACTGCCCCACCCCCAGCATGTGGAGGACAGGTGCTGCCCCCGGCGCTGCCCCAGCCCGCCTCCCAGGGATCTTCCCTGCCGGGAGCCTTAGGCCTGTGTCCACACCTGTCTGACCCCCAGTGGAGGCCAGAGCTTCCAAATGAGGAAACGGAGCAGAACACGACTACGATTTAGAGAAATCCCTTCCAAATGTGATGCTCACATAAGGCCACATTCAGGCCCGTCCGGTCCAGTCCCAGCCCCGGGAGGGACGTGCCCACAGGTCCGTCCTCCGGATGAGCGCCTGGGGCTCAGAGGGCCGGGGGTTGGGGGTTGGGGCGCCAGGAAGGGCTAGTGGCTGCCTCCTCACAGGGCTGGCTCAGTGCTTGGGCGGCTCAGGAGCGAGGCCTCCTGCAGCTGACGGGGAGGTGTGTGTGAGGGGTCTGCAAAGCCCCCTGAGCAGCGGCCCCTCTCTCTGCTGGGTAGAGTCTGAAGTGAGCTCAGGAGGGGTCCCACCAGCTCCCCTCACCTCCACGCTCGGGCCCGGGGGGCTGAAGCTCCCAGCAGGCACTGCCCGAGGTATCTCAGGCGCCTGCGTCCCGGACCCGTTGATCAGCAGGTTGGCCCCTCGCAGTGAACTCGGTTGCAGTGTCCTCCACAGCCTCTGCGGTGACACCCGGCAGGGCCTGCAGAGCCTGGAGAGCCGCGTCCACTTCTGCTGGACACGCTCAGCTCCAGCCCGGCTCCAGCCCCCAGGTGTCCCGGGGACCCAGTTTGTATGGGAGGAGTTGTGTCTCTCTTCCCAGCTTAGCAGGCAGGGCTGTAGACTAAGGACTCAAGACCATCAGAGGCCTGGGAGCGTCTACCCACCCCCGCAGCATCACCTCCAGCTGCGGGGACAGGTATTAATATCCAGCTGGGGGGACAGGTATTAATACCTGGAGGGAGAATCTCCCTTTGGCGGGTCTTCCTGTGGAACAGAGACACACATGAGGAGGAACCAGACAGAGATGTGGGGCCTCTCCCCAGGAGACTGAGCTTTACAGAAACAGGCCAGGCCAAAGCGGACAGGGCTTCTTGCTGGCCTGACCCCCAGGGGCCCAGGACACACGAAGAGATACAGGGGCAAACCTGCCCACCTCCTCCGTTGCCAAACCCTGGTCCCTAGCTCCAATTTGACCGTCAGGCTCAGACAGGGGGTCAGCACTTCAGAGGGGAGGTTCCCCCCCACCCCTCAAGGAGCAGGTGCCACAGAATTGGGGTGAGAAGGGACACTGGCCACTGCCCGGCCGGTCTGCTCAGAGCCTGGAACCCGAGACCTCTCTGCGCCTTGGGGGACTTCGGGTGAGGACACAGCAAGGATTTGCTGACACACCCTGAGATGGTCGCCGACCTCTCTAATTCGGATATCTTTGCTGAGTACCTGCTCCCTTTTGGGTGTGCATGGGCCTTCCCAAAGGCCAGAGCTGGGTCTACACAGGCCGGATGTTGGTGTCCAGCTGGGACCTGGTGCAGACGAGGAGCCCAGAGTAGGGCAGATAAGAGAAGAAGGGAATAAATGAACGAACCAGTAAAGGCATGAAGGACACTTAGGCTCTTGGTGGGGACGCGGCCTTGACAACGGGGCTTCTAACCCTTTATCCCAGTGCCTCTCCCAGCTGTTTGCAGCCTGCCCTGTGCCCCCACTGCCCCCTCAGGGAGGATGGGAGCTCAGAGTTCATGGCTGTGAGTGGGCATCAGGGAGGAAGAGGGCTCCCCATCCTGTCCCCCTACCATTGAGAGATCTCATGACACGGTGGCTCTGGCTCTGTGGGAGGTCCACATCCCTAAGGGGCAAGGAATGCTGGAGATACTCTTGGGGTCCGCCTCCTCTAGATTTGAGGGATAGAGCGTGGAGGGTCTCTGGGCTGTCACTCCTCGGGACCTGAGCCCTGACAGGACCACAGGCTTTGCTCACCAGGTAGCCTTCTGGTTTTCATGCATTGCCGGTATATTATGACAAGTCCCCACAAGAACGACGGGGATGACAACCACGAGATAAATGCTCCAGGAGGAACAGGTCACGTGATGTTGTGCTGCTGGTCCCAGGCTTTGCCTCCCACTCGAAAGGGTTGCCGCACTTTGGAGACAGGAGAGGCGGGATGTGGAACAGCACACGTGGCACCAGGATGCCTGATGCTCACAGCGATCCCGGAGGTACCTCGGCCTCGGGGGCTGCACGGCTGGGTTTGGGAACTGTGGCATTTTCCCCTTGTTTCTCCGTCCCTACTGGGCAAACGGCCCCCTGCTGCTACTAGTTTCTGCATGGCCTGTCCTTTCTGCCTTCAATACCCAGAAACTGAAGTCCTTCTCTTTTTGGCATAGTAACTTGGTTTTGGAGCCTGGACCTTCAGCCACTCCCAGCACCGTCATCCTCCCAGGCCCAAGGGCAGGCTAAGGAGGCAGCAGCACCCCCTTGGGTCTCAGTTTTCCCCCTCTCTCTTGGGAGGCCCTGTGGAATACCGTGTGGTATCAAGAGGGGGACTCCCCCCTCCCCAAACCCAGGGCAGGCTGATTGCTGCCCCTTCATTCTCCAGCCTTGTCCAGGGCCTGGAGCCGTCTGTGGGCCCTGGGGAGTGAGGCCGAGTGCCAGGAACCGCAGTCCCTCGGAGCGGGGCGGGCCATGGCCAGGTGGGACCCCGCGGTCCGAGTCGCCTTGCTCCACCCCTCAGCCTCTCTGCCAAGGGCCCTCATCGGTAAGATTGGGTGATACTGAAAGGTGTCAGAGGGCTGTCGCGAGGAAAAAACAAGACAAATCGGCAAGGCACCTAGTACACTGCTGTTATCCCTTTCGGGTCCCTTTCACCCAAAGTTTGGGGGTTAAAGGCAGGTATTAGCTGGCATGAAATTGACAGTATTTTATGATTAAAGCCAACACGAACGTGTAACTGAGAAAACGCTGCATTCTCATGGATTTTCAAGATGAAACAAGACCACGGGAAAAGCTAAGCCCTCGGACTCCTCCACCAGATGGGACCCCCGCTGGAACTCCGGGACCCCCACCGCTCCGTCGCTTACCACCCCGCACTCCACGACTGACCCCGCCCCCGGCCGGGCGCTGCACTCTGCGCAGGCGCACCTCCAAGCTCCGCCCACTATCAGCGGCGCCATTGGCTGACGGGCTCATGCATATACAAAACGAGTGCCCGGGAGCCTATTTTGCTTACGGGCAGCTGCGGTAGGCGGGGCCGGGGCCGGGGCCGGGGCGGAGGGGGCGGGCCGGGGCGGTGGTCTGGGGGCGTGTCCGGGGCGGAGCCGGGCCGCGCGTAGTACTGAAGGCTGAGCGGACTGCTGGAGAGCGGGCTTGCTGCTGGGGTCCGGGGTGGCAGTCGCCATGAGCACGGTGGACCTTGCCCGCGTGGGCGCGTGTGTCCTGAAGCACGCGGTGACCGGGGAGGTGAGGCTGGACGGGCTCAGGGTGGTGGGTGCGCCCCGGCACCTGGCAGCGGCATCCGAGGCTGGCGCTGGGGCTCAGGGCGGAGCTGGGGGCGCAGGCTGGGCGCGCAGGCTGGGCGCGCAGGCTGGGCGTGCGCGGCGCTGGCCGGGGGCACGGGGCGCGGGAGCGGGGCCGGGGGTGAGGACGTGCGCACGGGCAGTGGTCCGACGGCGCCCCTCACCCGCCCCGGCGCAGGCCGTGGAGCTGCGGAGCCTGTGGCAGGAGCAGGCGTGCGTGGTGGCCGGCCTGCGGCGCTTTGGCTGCATGGTGTGTCGCTGGATCGCCCGGGACCTCAGCAGCCTGAAGGGGCTCCTGGACCAGCACGGCGTGCGCCTGGTGGGCGTGGGGCCCGAGGCCCTGGGCCTGCAGGAGTTCCTGGACGGTGGCTACTTCGCGGGAGGTGCCTGCACTCCCCACCCTCCTCCCCCTGCGGCCCCCCCTCAAATGCCCAGCCTGCCCTGAGACCCCTTCTCAAACTCAGGGCATTCGGTGCCTCCTTCTTGCACAGTCTAGGCCCTTCTCTCTCCAGGAGCAGCCTTGATAGGCTCCTGTGTCCCCTCCCCTCCCCTCCCCTCCCCTCCCCCTTTCCCTCCCCTCCCCTCCCCTCCCCTGCCTTCTCTGGCTGTGGCCTCTACCCGCCTGCCCCAGACATGATGTTCTTCCCACTGTGGAGGGCTCAGTGGTGACTCTGGCCTGCGATCCAGGGCAAAGGTCTTTACTGGGTCAGTTGCCAGCTCCTCGCCTCCCCAGGAGCCAGATCCTGAGCTTCTCCAGATGCTTTCCCCAAGGAGTATCTGGGATCAGAGCCCAGGCTCCGCTGCCTCCCAACCCCACCCCGCTGGACCCCTTCTCTCACAGAGCCCTGGGCCCAGTGGCAGAGTCCAGACAAGTCCTGCTTCTCCCTTTCCACCTGTACCTCTGGGCCTCTGCCTCTCCTCTAACAATGGGGACAGTCAGCCCTGCTCTGCCCCTCCTGGTCCTTGGTGGGCGAGCTGGGTACCAAGGGTGGGCAGAAGGCCGGATGCAGGAGGGTGGGCCAGGGGGGCAGGTGGGCCTGGGGCACCCACCTGTGGCCTCTACTTTTCAGAGCTCTACCTGGATGAGAGCAAGCAGTTTTACAAGGAGCTGGGCTTCAAGCGGTGAGCTGGGGGCTCGGGGCTTCACCGCTCCCTTCTTCCTCTTCTCCCCTCCCCCTCTCCCTGGCCAAGCCGGCTCTGGGGCCATCCACTGCTCCAGCCAGCCCTGCTGGGCTCTCTTTTGGGTGCCGAGTGTCTATTACGGGCTGTAGGTTAGGCTTCTCACCCAGGGCCTCCCCACAACTGGCTGCAGAGGGCACCTGGGCCTAGTGCCCCAGTCAGGGGCCACCCTAGCCACCTCGGGTGCATCTGTCACCGGCTGGCTGCCTCCTCTGATTGTCAGTGCCAGCTGAGCCGGCACCCCCGGGCTCACCCAATCCACACTCCCCACACCCTCTGTGGGGCCCCAGACCTGCCAGCCCACCGGCTGGCTGCCTCCTCTGATTGGCAGTGCCAGCTGAGCCGGCACCCCCGGGCTCACCCAGTCCACACTCCCCACACCCTCTGTGGGGCCCCAGGCCTGCCAGCCCACAGGCTGGCTGCCCCGTGCCTCCTGAGCCCCTGGTGAGATGGGGCGGGGCCTGCTTGTGGGAACTGGTCTGTGCAGAGACTGGGGGCAGGCGCTGGGCTGTCTTTGGTGAAGAGGCAGAGCCTGTACAAGCCAGCCGTGTCTCGGCAGGTACAACAACTTGAGCGTCCTGCCGGCCTCCCTGGGGAAGCCTGTGCGTGATGTAGCCGCCAAGGTTTGTGACGGCCAAGGTCGTGTGGGACTCAGGTGCAGCGCCTTCTGTCCAGGACTGACCTGGCCTGCTCCCCTCCCCCCAGGCCAAGGCTGTCGGCATCCAGGGCAATCTCTCCGGGGACCTGCTGCAGAGCGGAGGGCTGCTGGTGGTCGCCAGAGGTGGGCCAGGGGCGGGGCATCAGGGGCCACCGCAGGGTCACGGGGTCGGGGGTGCAGGGCCACATACTCAGGTGGGAAGGTCTTGATGAACTCGACCCTGCCCTCACCCTCCCTCCCTCCGGCTTCCTGATCTCAGCACAGTTACCCCCTTAGTGCAGTGGCCCAGCTCTGAGTGTCATCCTAACTGGGCGGGGTGTGGCCAGAACAGCTCACTCATCTCAGTAACCAGGTGGGGTAGTGGCCACACAGGGGCACCCTGACGACCGCCCCCCCCGCCTGCCGGCTGCAGGTGGACACAAAGTGCTGCTACACTTCGTCCAGAAGTCTCCAGGTGACTACGCCCCCCAGGAGAGCATCTTGCAGGCCCTGGGCATCTCTGCGGAGGTCTGTACCAGTGAGCCGCCCAAGGTGAGCCCAGGTCTGGGGCGGGCGCTGCGCCAAGAATGCCGCCCCCCGCCCCCCCCCACCAACCCCTGGGTTGAGCACTCGCTGTGGCCGGTGCTGAGCCAGACCTTGTTGGCTTTAGGTGATTCTGGGCTCACAGCAGCCCCAGGATGTCACTGCCACCCCACTTTGCGGTGACGGGCCAGGGGCAGGGTGGCCAGATGGGCAGGCACAGCAGGGCCCTCTCCAGGGGACAGGGGGCTGGTCAGGGGCTGCAAGGCAGAGGAGGGGCCCATCCTCTCAGCCTGGGAGGGCTGGGGTTTGTCCCAGGTGACCGTTGCCCACGTTAGTTTAGCCTGGTGCTGGTGGTCTACCTCCTGTGCCCCGAATGGAGGGGACTGTCCAGCACACTCCTCCTTCTGCTTGGGCCACAGACCCCTGGAGGGTGGGATCTGCTGCTCTTGGCCCCGGGGAGTGTGGCCGGGCTGACGGGGCCTCTGCTGGCTCCGCAGTGTGACGAGGCGTGCTCAAGGTGAAGGCCCCGGGCCTCCAAGGATGTGAGCGGCGTCTCCTGCCCTGGGCACACTGGGAGTTGGATGTGAACAAATTCCAGAATCTCTGGGCTGAGGCTCAACTCTGCCTGGTCTGCAGGCAGCGATGAGCATTAAACTGCACTCTCTGGACAGTGTTTCTTCATTGCCTCTGAGTCTTGCGTCCTTGGCAGCCCTGGCCACCCCGGCCCTGATCGCTCTTGGCGTCATCCAGGCCAGCGGGGCAGTCATGCCTCCCGAGGCGTCACCCTCCCTGCTAGCAGAGTCGCTTTCCCTGGTGGGTTGTTGTTGGTGGACGTGCCCCTGCAGCCTCCCTGGAGACCTCAGGCCTTTGGCACATGTGGGTCAGGGGTCTGAGAACAGGTCCAGGGTGTGGGAGGCGAGGGTGGGATGGGCTCCGTCTGATAGTGAGGAAACTCCCCAAGCTCCAGGCGGGAGCCTGGCCTGGAGGGGTGGGAGCTAACTGGGTTTCCAGGGAGGAGATGGTTTCCATTCCACCCGCTGGAGTCTGGGGGACAGTCGGGGACTTTTAGGGAAAGGGCTGCTCTGCCAGCAGACCCTTTACTCACGTGAGACTTGCCATGTGCGCCCCGCTGGGGGTGGGGGGTAGCCTGGGGGGGATGTCCGGTTCCCCTGATGCCCCTGTCACGAGGCGGGGAGGTGACAAGCACCTCAAACCTAACAGGTCTAGAGCAGAACTCCTGTCCTGCCCCGTCAGGAGCTCTCTTGTCTGAGTTCAGATGACTTTCTCAGCACCCTCCATGCCCCTGGTCCAGGCCTGGACAACCACAGTGGCCTTCTAGCTGGCGTCCCAGCGTCCCCGGCCCCCAACAGAGCCTCTCTGTGGTCATTTAAAAACTCAGGGCAGGTGACAAGGTTTAACCGCTCACTGGCTTCCAGTTACACAAAACCCCAAATCCAGATTCTGGGCTGCAGCTCAGATCCCCCCGCCCCTCTCCTGGAGCTCAGCTCCTTCCTGGGTCAGGATCCCCTCTCCCTACCTGAACTGTGATCCCCGAGGGCGGGCATTTGGGGGCATCATGGTCATTGCTGTGCCCCCGGCAGAGAGACCCTGGGGAAATTGTCAGGAGCGCCCTGCCATTTCCTCACTTGGCCACCAGCAGTCAGCGGCAGGGGCAGCGGGAGAGTGGGGCACTTTCTCAGGTATGTCACCCCGACGGCCGGCCCTGGGCCCTGCTACACAGACAAGGCAGCCGACTGCTTTAAAGCCTTTACTTAGCTCAAGTCTGAAGCTCGTGGACGTCTGAGGAGGACGCGCTTTGGCGAGCGGGCAGAAGACTGATAACCGTGTCTACAGGGCTGCGGTGGGCGGTGTGGATCCTCGCGGGCGGGCGCGGAGGGGGCTCAGGGCCGGGTCGCACTCCAGGCCGGGTGCGGAGGCCGGGCGCGGCATGGGTGGGTTGGCTGCGGGTGGGTCGGCCGCCAGGAGCGGGGTGCACGCCGGGTCCTCGCTGGCAGCACCGTCTCCGCGCGGACGGGGCACCTCGGGTCGGCGGGTGGGCGTGGGCCGCGCAGCTCGGCTTGGCCTTGGCTACCAGACATGGCATCGCACCTTCGGGTGCATAGGGGAGCCCCGCGCGCAGTGGAACGCGTCTGCGAAGGCGGCCAGGTTCTGCAGCGAGCCCAGCACCCTGCGGGTGGACGGAGGAGCCTGAGACAGCGCCGGCCCGGGCGCGGGGCTCAGGGGCACGGGGGCCACTTGCCTGTACTTCAGGGGGCTGTGGACGTCGGTCTTGATGGACTGGATGGCGAACTCGGGCCGGTAGGACCCGCACCACACCTGTGGGTGCATGAGGGGCATGTCTGCGGGACTTGGAGGAGGGGCAGGGGGATGGGGTGCAGGGGCAAGGAGGACCAGAGGGGATGCTACGGGGGCACCGTGGGCCTGGGGAGGCAGGCGCCCCTAGGGCTGTGGCACGGAGGGAGTGCGGCCTGGTTCCTCTCTGGGCACAAAGGAGTCCCGCCAGGACCCCCGCTGCTCCTTCTTGGGTGGGGGGAGGGAAGCCAGCGGGTCACCCCTCTCCCTGCACAGCTACGTCTGAATCTTCCCCGGCTCCAACGCCGCCACCATCCTTTCCCTCCAGGAAGACTTCCTGGCCCACTAGTTCTGGTTCTGCCTGGCTTGCCCGCCAGGGTGTCCCTGGAGGCATGCGTCAGTGGGGGCCCGCCAAGGGTGCAAGTGGGGGAGCCGGTTTCCAGCCAGTGGGGCAGCGGACCGACCCCTACCTGTGCATAGCTGATGAAGAACAGCTGCTTGTCGGTCAGCTGCAGTCCTGGCAGCGGCTGGTCCTTGCCGCCTTCCACCACCCACTTCAGGTAAGCCTGCAGGCACCAAGCGGGTGCTGGGCCAGGGCCTGCCCTCCTGGGGGCAGCACCGGGCTGGCCAGGACTCCAGGGTCCTTGCATTGGGGCGGAAGGGAGGTCTGGCTTCCGGGCCTCCTCCAGTGGGGGTCCTGCCCCTGCAGCGTGGGGCCTCTGAGAACCCCAGGGACCATCGGTAGGAGCCCACTGCCTGGGCAGCCCGCCACATGAATGAGCGCCTGACGGCCAGTGCCCGAGGCTGCTGGTGCAGGGCTGTCGCTGAGGCTGGCGGGCGTTCAGTGACTGTCACTGCCTTACTTGGCAGTGGGCAGTGGTCTCCCCAGAGCGCGGAGGCCTCAGTTAAGGTTGGGGTAAAGTGTGGGCTTGCCCGCCTGTGGCCGGCAGGCTCCCCCAGGGCTCTGCTGCCTCCCTGTCAGATGGAGAAGGGTCCCGGGATCTGCCTGGGCTTGGGAAGGGGTCAGTCCCTGCCGCGCTGAGGGGCCGTCCCTGCCTGGACCTGGTCGCTCCTCGCCCCACCTCCTCGGGGGCCCTGCTTGGACGCACCTTGTAGGCCTGCCGCACCCCTCCATTGTCTGCGATGTTTTCCCCGAGGGTACTGAAGCCATTCACCTGCAGGCGGGAGACAGGATGGCGGGGGTGCCCGGGCTCCCCAGCTCCGCCCTCCCCCAGGCCAGGGCTGCGGTGTGTCCGGGTGGTGGCCGCTCACGTTCTGGTCGTCGGCCAGGTCCCAGGAGTAGTTACCATACTGGTAGACCATGCACTCTGACTGCTTGCGGAAGTGCTGGGCCGAGAAGTTACTCCACCAGTCCATCATGTTCCCGTTCTTGTCGAAGTTCCGGCCTGGATGGGGGCGGGGGGCTGCCCACGAGGCCCGGCCTGTGCAGCGCCAGCCTCTCCCCCACGTCCTCCAGGGAACCCCAGTGTCTAGAGCTCACATGAGCAGAGAATGGGCCCCCTGTCACGGGGCTGCTCAGGCCCTGGGGGATGGAAGGCTTCAGTGGTGTCCATGCCATCCCCAAGGTCAGGGCCCGGGGTCTTGGGTCACAGGACCCCAGAGGCACTGTGGACTAAGGAGCCTTGCTGTGGTGTCCACACTCTCTAAACCCCAGGGGAGGGGAGCGCTGGACCCTGGGGACATGGGGCTACCCTCAGAAGGTTTCGCTGGTCTAGCCCAATGGGAAAGGCAACCTCGCTGGGTGGCAGCTGGAGGCCCCTGGAACCAGGCAGGAACCAGGCGGGGGGCCCCCGCGCAGTGGCGGGAGGGGTGTGTTTGTGACTGGAGGTGCGGCTCTGCCCTCCAGGCAGCCCCGTACCGTTGTCATCAAAGCCGTGGGTGATCTCGTGCCCGATCACCATCCCGATGCCCCCAAAGTTCAAGGCCTGGGGCTGCTCCTTGCTGAAGAAAGGAGGCTGGAGGATCCCGGCAGGAAACACTGTGCGAGGAGGCGGCGGGGGGCGGAGTAAGCTGTGGGCGAGCACACCTGTGCGCCAGGCTCGGGGTGGGTGCACCTAGGCGTCCTGGCATTTAACCTCACGGCCGGGAGGTAAAGGTTATGATCCCCTGCCGCATTTTACAGAGCAGAAAACGTAGGCTCTGAAGGCAAGACGGCAGGGCTTATGGGGCGTGGGGTGAACATACCAATCTGGTTTCGGTTTGGGGAGTAGAACGCATTCACCGCAGCTGCCCCGGTGATCCAGCTGTGATAGACAAGTGGGTCATTCAGAGCCCAGGTCTCCTGGGCCTGCCCTCCAGGTCCCCCTACTCAGCTGGCCAGAGCCCACCCTGACCCATGCACAGCGGTCATGCCACGAGGCCAGCACGGCCAACGGCCAGGGCAGGATCTAGGCCAGTCCAAAGCCCTGGCTTCTCCCTGGGACCCCAGAAGCAGAGGGCGGGTGCAGGGGGGCTCTGAGTCAGACCCAGCGCCCTCCCCCGCTGGCCCATGTGCCCCCCTTCCCCGTGCCGTCCCCACTCACAGGTTTCGGTCCACCTTCTCCCGAAGCTTCCTGAGGCTCCGCTGGGCGCCAGCCTTGAGATTCTGCAGTCCGTTCTCAAAGTACAGGTGCTCCGAGAAGTTCAGCTACAGGAGACGGGTGGGCATGCGTGCGGGGTCCTCGAGGGGCCCGGGGGTAAGGGAGGTCCAGGGCGGCTGGGGACTGGCCTCAGGACTCGCCAGGCAGTTCCAAATGTGGCCCACAGGCCCTGCCTGCAGTGGACTAGGGGCCAAGCCTGGCTCTGTGCACTTACTAGGCAAGATCCAAGTCCCTCCCAGCCATGGTTTCCCCACCTGTAATGGGAGGTGATGCCAGAGCCCCAGCACGCGGCCAGGTGGCTGAGTTACGGACGGATCCACCCCCGGTAGCTGAGGGCCCAAGGTCCTCGGGAGCTGGCTCAGGGGCGGGTTGGGTTGGGGCCAGGGGACGGTGGGGCTGTGTGGGTGGCACGCACATTGGAATACTCCTCGTCCAGGTGTTTGTTCCCCTCCTCCAGGATGTAGTCGGGATACCCAACCTGCTCCTGGATGCTCATGGCCTAGGGAGGAGATGGGGGCCGGTCCCTGCCCACCCCACTGTGGGCATCCTGGCTTTGCCCCCGCCGTGTGGGTAAGGGGCTAAGGGACTCGCCCTCCTTGCAGGCTGTGGGGAGGCTAATGGGGACAGAGCGTGGAAGGGCTCGACCAGAGACCGACCTTCGCACCCGGCCGCCAGCCAGGGGTCTGGGGTCGGGCCGGGCAGAGCTGCTTGGCTGCTGTCACACCAGCCCAGAGGGGGTCCTGCCCCCTGGGGCCGTGGCCGCCCCCGCGCATTGCTGGGGGGTCTCGCCTCTGCCTGCAGCCCCTTCCTGAGCCCCCCACCCCCAGGCTCACTGCCCTCATCTCTGAAGAAGGGGTGGCGACGATTACCCTGTACCTCTCGCACCGGGGCCACCCTCTCCCAGCCTCCTGCCCACCTTCTCCTGGGCCGCCTTCTTGGATGACTTGTCCATCCAGCTCAGCTCGTCCAGGGTCTCCATGAACACTGCCCGCAGCTGGTCGATGAGCTCTCTGACCTGGCGGGGGCGCGTGACCCTGGTGCCCAGCTGATCGGCATTGGGGTCTCTGCAGGGGGCCGCTCCGAACGTGGTGGGGGGTTGGGGGCGGAATCTGACCCCCTGGGACAGGGTCCCCACGGCAGCACTCTGTCCTGGGTGGGCCTAGGGCCTGCCAGGCCCTGGATCCACACCTCGTACAACTTGCCCCCTTCCCAGGCAGGCCCTCAGGGCTGGGGGTCGGGGCCAATAGCTGTTGGGGGCCAGAGGCCTGGGGCAGGCAAGGCTTCCCCGCATCCCGCTGTGTGATGGGGCGCCGGGCAAACACGTGCTCCCCGGTACCGCTGAGCACACAGGCGCTGCTGGGGCGAGAGGTGCCACGGGCTGGTGTCCCCTGGCCCAGGGCGGGGTCGCCGGGCACGCACCATGTTCTTGCTGTCCCTGGGGAAGGCCTCCTTGACGTAGAGTGAGCCCACGGCGCTCTCCATGTTACTGTTGACGTAGCTGACGCACTCCCGCCAGCGCACCTCCTGTGCCGACGTGCCGTACAGCGCCTGGCACGTTTCATTTCACCACGTTTACCAACGTCTGCTTCCCTGGCCTCGGCCCCAGCGTGCCCAGGGGCCAGTGGGGGACATTGGTGAACTCAGACACCCCCTTTGAACACCGCCCCTGGTGTGGGAGGACCGGGTGTGCAGTTTGGAAGGCTGGGCTCCCGGCCCAGCCCAACCCCCGGGTGCGGGTGCCCTGCCCGGCCCTGAGTTCCTCCTTGGCCCCTGTCCCTGCCACCCTGGCCTGGCTGTCTGGCCGACTCTGCTCTCAAGGACTCCAGCCCTACCCCAAAGCATAGGCTGGCGTTGACCTTGGGGGCCTTGTCTAGCTCAGCCGTGAGCCGCCAGCTGTCTGGGCCCTGGTTTTCCCGTCTCCAAAATGACGATGAGAATGTCTGCCCATCTGTCCCTGGGGACACAGGGCACAAGATGGAAATGTGCCCCCCGTCAGATTTCTGGCCCCCAATCGTGGCCCCCTCGGAGCTCTGCCCAGCATCTGGCCACACGCTCCGGGGCTGTGGGGTTTCCTGCCTCTTAGCAAGTCAGTGTGACTCATTCTCTGTCCTCTGAGCTCTGGGATTCAGCTCCCTTCTCCACGCTTGGCTCGTGGCGTCCTCAGCCCAAGACGGCAAAGCAGGAGGCCTGATTGCCACAACGGCTTCTGCCCCCATCTCCCCGATCGGGGCTGGACCCCTGCGTCCACTCGGCCTGTGCCCCCGCAGCGGCCAGAATGACCACACCCGGCGGGACATCGGACTGTGGTTCCCGCTTTTAACACCCCAGTGGCTCTCAGTGCACGTGGAATCCGCATGCTGCTCTGGCCCATGGTTGCCTCCCCCTCCTCCCCGACCTCATCTCCCTCCTTCCCCCATGTGACCCCGGGGTCCCTGCCCCAGGACCTCTGCACTAGCTGTTTCTGCTCCTGGGAATCTGGCCTGGGTCGTTCGTGCCTTGAGGTCTCCATGTTCGCTTTCACAGAGAGGCTCTCCCTGCCCTCACCCCCTCCCCTCACATCCTACTTGCTGGTCTTGAAAGAGCAGATTGTGCTTTGTCGATGGCTTATTGTTAGGCTGCCCCAAGAGGGCGTGTCTCATGAGCCTGGATCGCAGCTCTGATCCCAGGGTGACCTTGGTGCTTGGCCCACAGCAGGTGGTCAGTGTTAACAAGGAAGCAGGCCAGGCTCGGTGCAGGGGCAGGGCATCGCTCACCTTGCGGTAGTTTGCGCGTGCATCCTTGAATCTCTGGCTCAGGCTGCTGATGCGGTCCAGCACCAGGCGCCAGACCAGGTAGTTCTGCATGGTCCTGGGGCAGGAGGCAGAGAGCAGCGGATAGAACAGGTGTGCGCTGTTTGCCCAGGGAGAGGGTGTGGTTTATGGGCCCTTGGACAGCAGGCTCCACACCAAACAGAGACTTCAGGGTGGTGGAGAAAATCTCCAAAACGACCCACAGATACGTCCTGCCTGCCCCTGGATGACTCAAGGAGGGGTTCGCATCTCTAACGTAAGGTTCCACTGGCCACAAACATTTGACCCCGTCATGTCCCTCGCGCCTCAGAGTAATGCTTTATGGGGTCCTCTCCTGAGAGGAGGAGCTGTTGGGGATGAGGAGAGAGCAGGGGAAAGATGCTGACACCTCTTGGGACCTTCCTTGAGCCTCACCTGGATGAGTAGACATCGATGATGTCTTCAAGATTCTGGAGGTAGGGGATGCCATAGACCACCACTTCCTCATCTGGCAGCAGCTCGATTTTGACAGAGGATAGCACAGATTGTATGAAGAGAGTCCAGTTAAATCCCTGGAGAAGGAGGGAGTGAGGAGAAAGAGGGAGAGATGGAGAGGTAGACACAGTTCTTGGGCATCCAAGAAACCCAGCCCCCTCTAAAGAATATTCAAAAAATAAGAGAGAAGGTGCAGGTAATCAGAATCAGGAAAAAGGTGGGTGACATTACTACAGAGCCTACAAACAGTGAAAAGAGATTATGGCAATATATTGGAAAATCCAAGTGTAATGGAAGAATTCCTGGAAAAACACAACTCGGCAAAAAATAAAGAAGAGATAGAAAATATAAATAGTTTCGTATGTAAGAAACTGGATTATTTAATTTAAAATATTTCCACATAGAAATTTCCAGACTCATCTGGCTTTTCCAGTGAATACTATCTGACATTTAAGGAAGATATACCACTAATCTTAAACTTTCCAGAGAAGGAAAAAAGAGAAAACTCTTTCAACTTGATTTATGAGACCAAGAATAACCTTAATACCAAAATAAGGACATTAAAAGAAAAGAAAACAATAAGCCAGTCTCATTTATGATAATTGATACAAAAATTCTAAGCAAAATATTAGCAATCGGAATTCATCCGTACCTATATAAAATGGATAATGCAACACAGCCAAATTAGATTTACTCAAGGAATACAAGTGTGGTGTAACATTTGAAAATCAATATAATTCACTATGGTAACAATACAGAAGGAAAATCACATGGTAATTTCAATAGATGCAGATAAGGCATATTAAAATTGACTATTCATGAAAAAGATTCAGCAAATCGAAATAGAAGTTCTGTAATCTAATAAAAGGATCTGTACAACAGCAACAGTGGCAACAAACAAAACCCCACAAAATTCTACAGCAAACAAAATTAAATGAAAGCTTGCAAAATGTTGCAAAGCTTTTCTTCTGAGATCAGGAGGGAAACAAGATATCATGACTTCAGCCTTATGCTGAAAGTCCTAGCCAGTTCAATAAGACAAGAAAAAAATTAAATCAATAAGGATTGAAAAGGGAAGACATAAAACTTATTTTTTACAAAGGACATGATTCTGTGTCTATAAAATATTAAAGGATAAACTGTTAGAACTACTACATGCTTTGAGTAAAATTGCTGTATACAAAGTATTGCTGTATCCTAGCAACAAACAATGAGAGAAATTGCAAAATGATACCATTTACAATAATATTAAAAAAACAAGCACCTAGGAACAAATGTAATGAAAGATATGTAAGGCCTTGAAGTAGAAAACTATAAAACTTATTGAGAGAAATGAAAGAAAACATAAATATATGGAAGTAACTATATGGAAGTTTCATGGATCAGAAGACTCAACCTTGGAAAGATGTGGCTCTTCCCCAAATTGATGCTTAGATTTCAAGCAATCCCGGTCAAAATCTCAGCAGCATTTTGTGTGTGTGTGTGTGTAATTGACTAGCTGACTTTGAGTCTTGTAAGAAAATGCAGAAGATCAAGAATAATTGATTTGAAGAACAAAGTTGGTAGACATCAAAACTTACCACAAAGCTATAGCAATGGAGGCGGTAGGTTCCGGCACATGAATAGACAGACCATTGGAACAGAGGAGAGTTCAGAAATACACACACAGGTGCAAACGCACAGACCCAGACATGCACTAGGCACAAGCGTGCAGAAAGGCACTCGGTCTTTAATCAAGTTGGCACACAGCGCAATGGCTGATGGGGGAGTCTTCTCAATAAATGGTGCTAGGTCATCTGGACAGCCACAAGGAGCAGATGAAACAATTCCTTCTCACTGTACATAAAAATCAACTCAGGGTAGACTGTCGACCTAAACAACCTTGGCGGGCAAAGATTTCTTAAGCAGAACACAATGAACGCTAGCCATGGAGACAGGATCCATCCGTCTTTGGATAAATTGGACTATTTTAAGCCCTCCTTTAAAAAAAAGAACCAGTATGAAAGTGAAACAGTAGGCTGCCCACTGGAAAGGACATTTACTACACAGACACTACCAAGGGGTCACATCCAATGTATTCAGAGAACTAAAAGTCAGTGAGAAGAAGGCAGATATCCCAGTAGTGCAGATGGGCAAGAGACCTGAGCAGACACTTCACAAAAGGGGGCCACTGATGGCCAGTCAGTGTGAAGTAGTGCTCAGGGAAAGTCAAATCCAACCCAGATGAAATTCCGCAACACGTTCATCTGCAACACATCCCTAGATGGGCTAAGACAGAAGAAACGAGCACCGCCAAGCACTGGAGGCGGTGTTTCACACACTCCTGTTGGGGAGTGTACATCTGTATGATGATTTTGGAATGACCTGTGTCCTAAGACCTGGCCACTTCATCCCTATGGACACCTGACAGAAATGCTCGCGCGTGTGTGCCAAAAGACGTGCATGGGAATGAGCGTAGCCACATCGCTCAGAAAAGTCCAGAACTGGAACAGCCAGAGGCCCAGCAAGAGAAGAACGGGAGCACAGCTGTTGTGTGTTCTTAGGATCGATCGCGCAGGGATCAGGGTGACTGAGAGGCCGCCGCTGCCCCAGCGAGAGGTGTGACGACGGTGAGAAGCCGTCTCACCTACAGAACGTAGGAGAGAGCAGCCCGGCGCACGCGTGTGGTGGAGGCCGGGTGATGGCTGCTTTGGGGAGGAGAGCAGGGAGGGGGCTGTGTGGATGGGCTCACGTGTGGCAATTCTAAGCTCTGTGAACGCATCATAGTCCAGACACCGCGAGCCCTGCGTTCCTGCACGTGGCCACCCCTGCTCCGGGGCGTCTCCGCGGCACCTTCTGGCCATCTGCGTCCCCCCTTCCTCTCACTTCCCACGTTTGGTCCATTTGCAGGTCCTGCTGTTCTCCCTTCCAAATGAATCCACGAGCCACGCCTCTCAGCCCTTCCGCTGCCACTGTCCCAGGCCGCCACCTGGTCCCGCCTAGGCTGTGCTGCAGCCTCCTGACCCGTCTCCCTGCTTCTGGCCCTCAGTCCCTTCCCTGTGTCCTCAGCAGCCAGGTTCTCTTCGCTATGAGTCAAGTCCTGTCCCATCAAAGCCGGTGCTTTCAAAATGGCCCCAGAGGCCTGACATGGCCCACCCTCCCTCCCCGGCCTCGGCTCGGCCCCAGCCGCCCTGCAGCCCCGGCCTCAGGACCTTGGCACTCACTCGCTGTTCCTCTGTGCCCGCCTTGCCTGCCCTCCGACACACTCTGCAGGCCACATCTCTTTTTCCCCCACCCAAGCCCTGGGCGGGGGGCTGCCTGCTTCGTTTATGGATGGAGTCAGTGCCAGAGCACGGCTGGCCCCTCAAAGTGCCCGCCTGGGAGGGGGCGAGCTGGCGGGCGGTGCGGGGTGGTGTCACGGCAGGCCAGCGCTGGGAGCCGGGAAGGAAGCGTGGGGGATGACGGGGCCTTCTGGGGCGCCAGGTGCGGGATCCCCGGGCAGGGTCCCCCCGAGTTCTCGCGTCTTGTTCTGTGGCTCCACACACTTAGGTGTTCTGGTCACAGGAAGGACATTCAGGCCCTGCCTCTGCCGGCGGGCTCCGTCCCCAGCTGCACCGTCTCCCCTGACCTGGGCCCCGGTCGCCGCAGTCAGCTGGCGGTGGCTAGAGCCACGTCCAGACCCTCCTTCCACAGGAGGAGGCCCCTCTGACGGCTCAGGACAGGCTGAGTGAGTGCGGGGCCTTGGGGGGCGCAGGGCTGAGCTCCCCCTTCCCGGGCCTGGCCAGCGGTAAGGGAGGGTCTGAGGGTCCGGCCGTGGGGCCCTCTGTCAGGGCAGAGCTGCGCTGGGGCCCCGAGCCGGGCCTGGGGACAGGAAGCCCCGGGCGGGGGGCCTGCCCGACGCGGGCGGCCGAGTCAGCAGCCCCTCGCAGGCCGCTCTCCTGCTCGGAAGACCTGGGACGCCGCAGCCAGCACCTCACAGGCGGGTGGCCCCACGTCCCCAGGCAGCCAGCTGACACCTGCCGTCCTTGTGTGGACGTGTCCCTGTTTGGGTGACCGGTCCTGTGGGCCCTGCTTGGGGTGGGCGTACTTGAGGCTTAGGGGAGAGCGGCGGGGCGGGTATGGCTGGGGCTCACCTTCAGACCGAACTCGTTCTGGAGCTGTTCCAGGTCCATCCTGTGGTACAGGGCGGTGACGTCGTGCCGCTCCTCCTGTGGGGCCGTGGCCTGCAGCGGGGCGGGTGGTCACAGGGGCGGGGCGGCTGGCCTGATCCCCCCAACCCCGTCCGCCCCCGGTCCGCGGCCTCACGTTGGCCAGCTGCGTCTCCAGCTCCAGCACCTGGGCCATGTCCTCCCGCACCAGGTCGCTGTTCTGGGGGAGGTTCATGTCCGCCCGAAGCATCGTGGCCACCGACATCATGAACTGCAGGTAGGCTTCCCGTACCTGAGCCAAAGGGTGCAGGACACCGTCTGGCAGCCTTGGGCACCTTGGCCCCCACGGAGCTCTCTGTGGGGGTGGGGTGGGCATATGCCACAAAGCAGCCCTAGGGATGCTCAAAGGCTTGGGGGTTCCAGACGGCCCACGCCTCCCAGACCAGGGGCCCTCGGCGCTGGGACTCATGCTGCTTGCAAGCCGGCGGGTGGGAGGCTGTGAGCCCCGTGGGTGGACGGCGCCTGCTCCCCACACCTGCTGGATGGGCTGCTCGCCGACCCACAGCCAGACGCTCAGCGCCGGGCTCCCTGCTGCCTCCCTTCTGTGTGTGACCCCGTGCCCGAGCAGCTCGCACGGGACCGGAGACCTATTCCAGCGGACTGCACGGCTGCATGTAAAGTGCGGGGCACACAGTAGGTGCTAGTAAAGGCCCAGAGCCATCGGGCGCCAGGGTTCGGGTGGGCTGCCCTAGCCAGGCTCGCCTAGGCCGGGCGTCAGGAGCTGGGTCCTGAGGCTGTGCGTCCCTCCTGGACCCACCTTCTTGGGGCCTGTCTGGTGGGGGTTCCTCATTTGCAGGCAGGGACCGCAGAGGCCACGCCAGTTACTTGGCATCAGGCTGGGCTGATGCCGCCAGGCTGGTCTTGGCCAGCAGCTGCCGGGTCTGATCCGTGGCTGCCAGGCGTGAGCCCTTCCAGGGGCCCCAGTCCCTGCTGCTCTGAGCTGGGCTCCTTGGGCTGTTCTCCCAGCCCCACTGCCCACTCCACGGCTCCTTTTGGCCACGCTTGTCTTTTCTCTTGGCTGGACCCTCCCAGCCTAGCTCACAGCCCACCTCCTCCACGAGGCCCCCCACACTGCTTCCAAGCCGTGGGCCATGTCACCTCCTGTCTTTCAGTCTGCTCCCCGGCCTTCCCCCCCGACTCCCCCCTCCACACCCCCCGGCCCTGTCCCGCGCGCCTTGCTGCTGTTCGGTTCCCCATCTCTCTTCTCCCGGGTGCAGGAGGAGGGTGGCTCCGGGAGCAGCCTCAGGGCCCGGGTGGCCTGCACTCAGACCTCTACAGGCCACGTGCAGTGAGCCGGCGGTGTGGACCGCAGTCCTGC
This sequence comes from Orcinus orca, assembly GCF_937001465.1. Classification (NCBI taxonomy): domain Eukaryota; kingdom Metazoa; phylum Chordata; class Mammalia; order Artiodactyla; family Delphinidae; genus Orcinus; species Orcinus orca. Next base: position 211,340,952 of record NC_064559.1, on the reverse strand, counting down.
CCTGGCGAGATGGGGATGGCAGGTGTGCCCCTCGGGGCTGCAGGGCTGAGTGGATCCCCGAGCCTGCCCCTGGGGGTTCAGGGACACCCCTACGATGGTGACAAAGGCACGGGTCCACGTCTGCATGTCCAGCCCTCAGTGCCGGGCTTGAGCCACGCAGGTGGCTAGCTGAGGGGCTGGTGTCGAGCGACACACAGGGAGCCGGGCCACAGGTGGGCCCTGGAGTGACGTGCGGAGGGCGCCCAGAGTGGAAGGGGCCGGCGGGAAAGCGCCAGGGGGGCAGGTCCAGCGTCGGCTGCCCCTGACTCACTTTCTGGTCGCTGCCCTCATTGAAGTAGTGCTCTCGGGACGGCATGCCCAGGGTTGGCTGGTCTATCTGGAGACAGAGCGTGGGACCCTGGGCATGGAGCTGGGACACCCCTAGCCTTGCCGAGGTGGGCCCAGCCCTCTCCCCTCCACCATGCTGTGCCTGGTGGGAACGGGCGCTCCATCTGGAGCGTGTGCAGGTACTGGGCCCCGACCCCTGCTCTGGGGCTGGACTGCAGGTGGGCTGAGGGGTGGCCAGGGGGTGCGGGCCACCCACAGGGCCTCGGACAGCCCCCCTCCCAGAGCGGAGTGTGTGTTCCACGCGGGGTCCTCTGTGGCCTATCTGTGGCCAGTGGTGGCTCTTTGAGGTCGGGCTTTCTGTGCTGCTGCCAAAGGCCTGGACGGACCGTCCCGAGGACCAGCTCGGCACCTGGGCCGCCCCTCTGGTCAGGACACGGGCCCCGGAAGGCCCAGCAGAAACCCAGACCATCGGCACAGGTCCCCTGAGCTGCAGGTGTGGATGATAGCAGGGCCCTGGGAGCATTTGCGGGCCACCCGCCCCCGGTGGTAACAGCTGTCTCCCCGCTGCCCTGCGGGAGCCCCCAGCCAGGCCCAGGGGACCCGGCCTGCCCGGCCCCCCGGCGCGGCTCGTACATAGATGATGTGCTGGCTGGAGTTCTGGTCGTCGTTCCAGATGAAGAGGTCGATGAGGACCCGCCGGTTGAACTGCGCGTTCATCACGGCCAGCTGCTGCTCCAGTTCCCACCGGGCGCCTGGGGGCCGGCACCCCGTGCTGGAGACCTGTCAGGACCTGGGGTCCTAGCCCAGCCCCTCGTCCAGAGTCCATGGGGATCAGCAGGGCCCGGAGAGCAGCGCTGTGCGCCCCCCACCCCCCGAGAGCAGGGAGCAGAGCCCACGCTGAGAGCCGGGGCCCCGGCCCTTCCCTAGGGCTCTGGAAGGGATGCCCCTCTGCAGAGCGGAGGGGCCCAGCCGCTGGGAGCCCGCCAGCAGCTGCTGCACACTCTCCGGCTCGGGCCTGGAAGGCCCAGGGGCCCCCGCCCATGCGAGGCCGCCACCAGGCCCAGGGCCCCCGCCCATGTGAGCCTGCCACCAGGCCCTGCCTTACCTACACTCTCGCTCCACTTGTCCGTGGCCACTGGCCAGCCTCCTACCGCCTTCAGGATGTCCAGCAGGGGCTGCGAGTCTCGCTTTTCTATCTCACCTGAGAGGGGAGGGAGCGGTCGCTCACCCGATGCCCTGGCGGGGAGGTGGGGGGCGGGCGTGACGCCCGCCGGCACAGGGACCCGCGGGGATGCTGACGCCCAGCACGGAGCCTGACCCTCCCGGTGCAGACTCTGCAGCACAGGACACGCAGGGGCCTGGAAAGAGCAGGGACGGGACGCAGGCGGGAAAGGGGCCTGGGGTCGATGAGCACAGGCGCCACCAGGACAAGGGTGTGGAAGGGAGGCCCCGAAACTCAGAGCAGCCCAGGCGGCACTCTGGAAGGCCGGGAACAGGCAGGGGCGGGGGTCCACGCCGGCGGCTGGGAAGCCCGCGTGCCCTCCAGCTCCAGCGCCGGGTGGACTGAACTGCGGACAGAGCACGGAGCACAGCTTCCCAGCATGGGGGCGCCCAGGAAGCTTGGGAGAACTTGGCACAAGAACCCGCGAAGGTGGGAATAGAGCTGGCCTGCTGCTGACGGGGTGGAGGCTTGGGGCGGGGAGGGCCTCGCCGGTTGGTCGCTTGACCTGGGGGGGCGGGCTGGGAGGGGGGCGGTCCAGGGGGAGGGGGGCGGCTCCTAGGGCGCCCTGATGGGGGCCGGGGCCTGGGGAGCGAGAAGCAGGGTGTCCCACGTGGCTGGTGGGGGCACACTGGGCTTGCTCTCTTGGGTCCTGAGTTGGGAGCAGGGACAAAACCTAGGGAGCTGCCAGGGCCGGGTCAGGTCTGCCGTGTCGGGCAGATCGTTACAGGAGTTACTGTTTGGCTTCCTGCGCAGGTTCCTGTAGTGACGGCCTGGCCGCCTGGCTGCAGACCGGGGGTCAGAGTTGTATTTTTATACACGGTCTGGCCCTGGCCCTTTCGTACATTTGGTCTCTCAGGCCAGAAACTCTATACAGGTGGGAACTTCACCTGGCAGGTGCTGGCCAGACTGGATCCCGTGACCTCCTGTTTCCATGGGGAGGAGAGGAGCGTGCCAGCCCAGGACCCCATGGAGACACCCCGATAATGCTGGGGGCCCTACAAGTCTCGCTACTAGGTACACCAGAAACAAACCCCGCCCTGCAGGAGACCCCTGGGGAAACAGCCAGCCTCAGACCCTGGTGCCGGGGAGGGGAAGCGGCCCCCAGAGCAGCCGGAACCACAGGCTGGGTTTGCAGGCCCCCAGGCAGGCGCCTAAGGGAAGACGGGCCGGAGGGGCCCCAAGTGTGTGAACCTCTTAACAGGAACCAAAGCACTGGGAAACTCCCCCCCACCCCTGCCGCACAACACACACATACACACAAACACACACTCAGACATACACACATACACACAAACTCACACACACATAGACACGTATACCCACATACACACATACACACCATAGGTAGAATGCCCATATACACACATATATGTACACACACATACACACAAAACACATAGATACACACAGACACACACATGGACACACACACATATACACACAGACACACATATGCCTACACACATATACACATATATACGTACCCACATACGCAAATGCATACACACATGCACATACAGACACACAGACACACACAGACATAATACCCATATACACACATATGTACACAGACATAGACACACACACACATACAGGCATACAGACATATATATATACCCAAACACACACGCATAGACATAATACACATATACGTGTACACACACATACACATACACACATAAACACATACACATACACACATATTCCTACACACATGTGCATATACACACACAATAGACATGCATTTGCATCTACACACACACAATACACATATACGTGTACACACATATACACACAAAACACACACATACACACAGACACACAGACACACAGACACACAGGGTAAGATTTTCTCTCGATTCCGCCTTCAGTCAGGCTCCTGCACCTTCTGCTGGGCCCATCACAGCACCTCCTGGTAAAATCCAGTTTTAGCAAGAACTCTGCGTGGTCGTTTTAACGAGAAGTCCCGCTGCCCCTTGAATATCTGATCCCTCTCGGTAGCTGACCGCAGTCCTCGCCCCTCACTGTCCCCCAGGTGATGTCTGACTGCCTGGCCTGCCTTCAGCAAGAATCCCATTAGGTTAGTTTTGCCAGACACGCCCCCCCCCCATGTTTCCTGTTAGTAAAATCTTCCATTCACTGACCCCTCCTGCCCCTCGGCTATAAACCCTCACCTGCCTGCCCTCGCTGTATTTGGAGTGGAGCCCAATCTCCTTCCCCTCTTGCTAGACCCCACCGCGGTGATGCCTGCACCTACTGAGATGGCCCTGAAGAGTCTGCCTTTTACTATCTTTACCAAGTGTCCTGAATAATGTTTCCTTCAAACCACACACAGGCACGCGCACACACACACGCATGTGCATTTCCCTGGGCACAGTGTGGCTGGCTGGGGTCAGGGTGTGAGCCGGTCCCGGGCAGCTGGCAGTCAGCCTGGACCCCGTAGGGCACCTGGGCCCGGTGGCCAGCTAGGGGGAGCACACAGCTCCCACCGGCACGACTTTGGAGAGGCGCCCACTCCACTGTGCTCTGTCTCAGGGCTATGGGGTCCTGGAACAGGGTCCTGGCGGGGCAGCTCCATCGGCCACTCACTCTCGTTCATGCAGGAGCGGTACAGCATCTTGGCCTTCTGTACAGCTGGCCGATCCTTGGTGGTAGAATTCTCCAGCACCCCTGTGGGCAGAGGAGAAACCGGACAGAGGCCTGAGGAGGCTGCTGGGGAGGCCAGGTCAAAGGTGCCCGTGTCCCTGCCGCACCCAGTGGAGGCCCTTATCCCAGGGGACTCCCCCTCCCCTGGGCCCACTGACCCGATGGGCCGTCCCCACTCCTTGGGTGGAGGCCACGCTCACCTTTGAGAATGATCTCCAGCTCATCCTGGAGGATGTCGAAGACGCTGTATCGCGAGCTGGTCTCGGGGATCACATGGCGCTGCAGCCAGCCCCCGCACGCGTACTGGTAGAAGTCCTCACAGGGCTTCTTGGACGGGTCCATGTTCTGGAGGATCCTGGCGGCTGCTCGTCCCCAGGTGGTGCAGAGGAAGAGGGGAGATCCGGTGTGGACAGCCCGGTGGGCTGTCGGGGATTCAATCACGGCCCTGTGCCCTCAGAAGCGTTAGTCAGCCCGGGACCTCAGGGAGGTCAGCAGCAGGGCCTCCAGTTCTAAGGACCCCACTTATCAGCCACGTGAGCTCGGACCCCGTGACCTCTCCGATCCTCCGCTCACACATCTGCGAATCCGGGACGCCTGGGTCACACAGATGGCCAGGTGTTGGCCAAGCCCGCCCGGCTCACCGCGAGCGCTCAGCACTGGCCCTGCCCTGGAGCCCCCTCACCGGTCCGTGCGTCCGTGGGGGAGGGTGGCTCTCGCCCACCATAGGGGTTTGTTTTCTGTTGGAGCAGATGGGTTTGCTCCCAGAACCCCATGTGGCACGGACAGTGGGGCCCCCATGTTCCCGGCAGGATGCTTTCAGCAGAGGTGGCCAGGCTGGACCCCAAGCCAGGACCCTCCCTCGCCTTCTGTTCCACTTGGCTGGGACCTCACAGGGGGCAGCCCCACAGGAGTCCATCCACTACCCCAACGTGGGCAGAAAAATCACATTTCTGAGTTTTTACACTAGTGTTTCTTCATACCATTTTCACTGTGTTTTATCTGGAAATAATGGCACGTGGCGCCCAGTTTTAAGACAAATTCCTGGGAGACAACTTGAGAGAGTGTGTGTGTTTGTGTGACCTTCCTTCTGTAAGTGCAAAAAAGAGCGCCTGGGGTCCCTGTGCCAGCTTCACTGTGGTCACGGGGGCCTCTGCAGGCAGGGAGCAGCTTCCTGGGGGGCAGGGCAGGTGAGACACCCGCAGTAGAGTCCCTGCCCCCAGGCACATCCAGGGTCTGCCCACCAGCCAATGCCGCGTCTCGGGAGTGCGGTGGCTCCCTGTGGCCTCAAGCAGCGCCTGTGCCAGCATCACGGGGGGCCCCCGAGCCCCCTGGCAGGGCTGTGGGAGGCTCGGAGGGAAGGGGGGCTTACCTGCCATCACGCAGCCAGGGGTGGTGCAGGTTTCGCTTGCGTCCCTGGGCTTTTGGACGTCTGCCGGCAAGGAGTAGTGTGAGCACTTGGCGAGGATAGTCGGTGCCGGTGGGGCTGGCAGGGGTGGGCGGGGCACAGGTGGGGTGGGAAGGGATGGGGCCGGCAGGGTTAAACCTCGGCCACCCCCACCCCCATGGGCGGTCCAGCCTGGGCCCTGAGGGCATCTGGAGGGCAGCCTGCATCCTCCCTGGGTGGCCCAGTCCTGGGGCCTTAAGTGAGGGTAAGCTCATTCTGGCTTGACCCCTGCAGTGACCCGGGAGCCCCTTTACACCCTGTGATCCCCACAGCTGAGGGCTGAAGCTGGCCATTCTGCCCTCCTGCCTGTCGGCCCAGCCAGCGCTCACCCATCAGGCGTCACCTCCTCCAGACAGCCTGCCTGTGCTTCCCCGTCCCTGCACGCCCTTACTCTCTCCCAACCCCCCACCCCCTCACCTGCTGGTTGTATCAATGTGCAGCTGCAGAACCTCAGGAGCCGCTCCCTGAAACTGCCGGTTCCCAGGCGCCCAGGAAGCATTTTGCATCAGCAGGTGCTCACGGCTGCATCCCTGCCACTGCCCTTTCTTCCCACGGGACCCTGGTGCCCTGGGCAGGGCCCCCTGTCCTGCCGCACACCCCGGGCCTGCAGTGGAACCCAGCCTGCCCATGCGGGGTGCCATTTCCTAGCACCCCCCTGCTCGGGTCGTGCTGGGAGGGAAGATGGGACTACCTCGGGGTGTTCGCTTTACAATGGTCTTCTCTTCCTTTGAGAAGCAAAGCCGGCTAGTAAAGAGTGGCAGCTGCTTCCCTGGGGAGAAACACAGAACTCAGCTCTCCTGCTGCCACCGCTTCCCGGGTGCCTTGGGGCCGACCTGGGGCAGCACAGGCATTCTCCTGCGGAGGGGGTCCTGGGGGCTCTGGGGATTCCTTGTGTAGGGCTGTGGCCCCTTCCCGCTGTAGTGAGGGCTGGTCACCAGGCACACCAAGACACAGGGGCTCCAGCAGAACTCAAATCTGAGCAGAGGGGGAGGCCCGCCGGCCCTGGGGCCGCAGCTGCTGGGCCCAGAGGGGTCCTGAGGCAGGACCTCTCCCCTAAGAAGTGCTCTCTGACATCCTCCTCTACCGCGGGGCCACGGGCCTCACCCAGGCGGGGGTGGGCAGCCCCTGGGGTCTACCAAGACAGGGACGATAAGCCCTTTAAGGGGGAAAGGATGTCCTCTGGGGGGAATCTTCCTGGCCCACTGGCCTCAGCTCCAGCCCCTCCACCTGTGCAGGCAGCTGAAAGTGCAAAGCTGCCCTCCCTCATTTGTCCACTACGTAGGGGGGCGGGCACGGCCTGGAGGGGGTGCAGGAAGGGGGCGTGAGTGCAGGGAAGGGGGTCAGGTCCAGGGAAAGAGCCCACCAGGCATGGCCACCTTCCCCACCAGGGAGACCCACAGAGAGGTGGGCAGGAGGGAACAGGGCCTCATTCAGGTCAGGGCTGTGGGCAAGCCTGGGACCCGGTTCAGCCCGGCCCCTGAGACCGCAGAGGGTGTAGGAGGCCCTGAATGTGCTGGGTGTCCCCTGGGGGCCTGGCCATTGGAGGGAGTGTTTATGAGATGTGTGATCTGGGGGGTGGGGGTGTGGGGAGAGGTGTTTCTCCTCCACCTGTTAGTGGCTGTTCTTTCCACCCATCCATTTGTTCATCCATGAATCCAACATTTGCTAATATTATCAACCAGCCCTGGTGCTGGGCTCTGGAGATTCAGACCTGAGTCCCACACGGGCACTGCCCTTAAGGGGCCCCCAGTCCAGTGGAAAAGGAGAAAAGTGATGCATAGATTGAGGCAAACCGTGGACGGTCCCATGGATCAGAAACAGAAATGCAGTGCTCAGTGGGTGCTACGTCTGTCTGCCCCACGGGCATCTGCCAGTCTCAGCAACCCAGAGCCTCTGGACAAGGGCCACGCCCTCGGTGGAAGAGTGGACTAGGCATCTGAGCTCTGGCCAAAGAGATGGTGGGGGAGAAGGGGTCTTTGCTTCTGATTAGGATGCAGAAAGTCTAAGCAGACTGTGGCTATTTCACCTGCAACCGGAGCAGGAGGAGGGGCAGGGCTCCTCCAGGAGGGGCATGGAGTGGGGGGATTTTTAACAAGCCCTTTGCTCCTGCCCGTGGGCTGGAGGGAGGGATCCGGGTTCCAAGGAGCCCCTGTCACACAAGGCTCTGGTTCCTGCTCTGGGGCCTCCCATAATGCATGGCGGTGATGCAGGTGAAGGCAGGGCCAGGGCAGGAAAGCTGGGAGAAATCCTCCTTCATGAGGAAACAGGCAAATGTGACCCATGACCAAGAAGAAAACCCCAAAACAGTTCAAAGTGGATTCGTTGGTGACCAGGTGTCAGAGTTAGCAGACAAAGTCTTTAAACTCACCATGATAATTAAGATAAAGGGTCTTGTACAAAAGACGGAAAAATATGTAGATAGATGGTGAAGTTTACCAGATAAATGGGAATTCTAAAAAAGAACTAAATGGAAATGTAATAGAAAGAGTGAGGAATTCATTTTTTGGGTTTAAAAACACACTGAATACTGCAAAAGAAAGTATTAGTGTCAGCATATATAGGTCAGTATCAATGATCCAACCTGAAGCACAAAGGAAAAAGATAAAAAAACCGAACGGAGAAAAACATCTAAAAAACACCCAGAGCTGACATGGTAGTTAACAGTGAGAGACTGGGTGATTTCCCCTAAGCCTGGGGACAGGCAGCACTGTCCTCTCTCATCTCTCCTATCCAACATCACATGAGAGGTCCTGCTGGTTCAATATGACAAGAAAAGGAAATATAGGTAACACAGACCGGAAAGGAAGTAATAAAACTCTATTTGCAGATGACATGGTCATCTATGTAGAAAATCCCAAAGAATCAAGCAAACCAAACCAAACCAAAACAAAACAAAACAACAACAACAACAAAAAAACCTCCTGGAACTAATAAGAGACGATAGTAGGTGGCAGGATACAAGATTAATATACAAATTGCTTTCTTATATATTAGCAATGAACAACTGGAATTTGAAAATTTCAAAGCAATACCACTTACAATAGCACCTAAAAAATGAAAAAGTTAAGTATAAATCTAACAAAATATGTACAGGACCTATATGTGGAAAACTATAAAACACTGATGAAAAAAATCAAATATGTAAAGAAATGGAAAAATATTCCGTGTTCACGGACTGGAAGACAGCATTATTAAGATGTTGATTCTTCTTAACTTGATCTACAGATTCAAAATAATTCCAATCAAAATCCCAGCAAGCTATTTTGTATTTATTGACCAACTGATTCTGAAGTTTGTATGGAAAGGCTCAAGTAGCTAGAACAGACAACAACAATGAAGAAGAATGAAGTTGGAGAGACACATGACTTGATTTCAAGACTTACGATAAGGCTACAAGTAATCAAGATGGCATAGTATTGGCAAAAGAAGAGACAAATAGATCAATGCAACAGAATAGAGAGCCCAGAAATGGACCCACACAAATACAGTCAACTGACCTTTGACAGAGGAGCAAAGGCAATTCGATGGAGAAAGTATAGCCATTCAATAAATGCTCCAAAAGGAAAATTGGACATTCAGATACAAAAACAAACCAAAAAAATTAGACACAGGCCTTATGCCTTACACAAAAATTAACTAAAAATAAACCACAGACATAAATATAATATGCACAACTGTAAAACTTCTTGAAGAAGACAGGAGAAAACCTACATGACTTTGGGTTTGGTGACGACTTTTAAAATACGACACAAATAGCATGATCCATGAAAGAAAAACTCGACAAGTGAGGCTTCATTGAAGTGCTGACAAGTTGTTTTCTAAATTGTTGAATAAATAAAAAATGGGGGTGGTGGCGGAATAGACAAGTCTTCCAAACAGAAGAATTCCAAATAGATTACACAGATACTCCATTTCTAAGGATGTGTAGTGTAACTCCCCACCCCTTAAGTTTGGGCTGCATGTGCTGCCTTCCTTCCAAAGAGGACAGTGTGGAAAGAGAGGGGACAAAGGTACCTATACAGTGGAAAAAGCTGACAAACACTACCTCAAGCCATGTGATCAAGGTTGACATCAATGTGGTAAGTCACTGAAATTATGTGCCCTTGGTCTGTAGGCTTCCTCCCCAAAACATCACCGCAGTCTGAACATCAGACAAATGAGAGACATTCTACAAAATACCTGGCCAGTCCTCCTAAAAACTGTCAAGATCATAAAAATCAAGGGAAGGCTGAGAAACCATCACAGCCAAGAGTCCAAGGAGATTTGCTAACTAAGTCATGTGGGGTCCTGGGACAGAAAAGGACATGAGGGGAAAACTGAGGAAATATGAATAAAGCATGGACTGGGTTAATAGCAATATATAAACATTGGTTCATTACTTGTGACAGATGTATCACACTTATGTGATATAAGATGTGGTATGAAGTATATGGGAATTGTGTACTCTCTTTGCAGTAATTCTGTAAATCTAAAGCTGTTTTAAAATTTAGAAAAGTTGGACTTCCCTTGTGGTCCAGTGGTTAAGACTCCATGCTTCTTCCAATGCAAGGGGCCTGGGTTTAATCCCTGGTCAGGGAACTAAGATCCCACATGCCGTGTGGCATGGCCAAAAAAAGAAAAAGAAAAAGAAATTTAGAAAAATTACTTTGAAACAACATGAGCAGAGGATCTGAGATCTGTGGAACCATATTAAATAGCTTAGCATCCATGTAGCTAGAGCCCCACAGGAGAATGGTATGAGTCAGCAATCTTTGAAGAGATAATGGCTAATAATTTTTCAAAATTGATGAAAGACATAAGCCTATAGATCCAAGAAGGGCAGTATATCCCAAGCAGGATGAATACAAAGAAAACCACGCACGCAGCAGCATCAAGTCAAGCTGCCAAGAACTATAGAGAATGAGATATTCATAAAAACAGTCAGAGGAGAAAAAAGACATTAATTCATGGGAGGTACAAGAAGAGTGACAGCTGGCTTCTCATCACAAACAGTGGTGGTCAGAAGACGATGGAACAAACTCTTGAATGGATGCTTGAAGAAAACAAACTACCTACCAACTTAGAATTCTATATCCAGCAAAAATATAGTAAAAAGTGAAAGTGAAATAAAGACATTTCAGGCAAAATCTGATAGAATTTGTCTCCATTACACAACACTCACTACAACAAATAACTAAAGAAAGTCTTCCCATAGAAAGAGCAGGTAACCAGTTGGGAGTCCAGGTTGGTGGGAAGGAATAATGACCAGGACCAGAAAGGGGAGCGCAGGGTAAACAGGGTGAATGAAGCATTGTGGGAACCCAAACAGTGCGTCTGATTGATCTGCTTCCAGTCTAGTCAGACGAAACCAGAACAAACATCCAACACTGGGGAGGTAAGTTCATGCCTTCTCCATGTTTATGTCCCACTCCCATTTCCTCCACTGCATTCCCAGCGTGGGCTGCCATAACCTTCTGGTTGGGGGAAGTTCCTGGGGTAAGTTCATCTGATGCTACAGCTCAAGAGGATGCAGTGGGCTCTTGAGAAAACATTTCCAAAATTGAATGAGATGAGATCACCATGTTTGTGTACTTTGCCTTTAACTTACACCACCTCATTTGTGAGGGTCACCACCTCCATTTTTCTGATGAGAAAACTGACAGGCATGTGGGGTGATGCACCCACGGCCAGTCACTAGCCTTCTGAGCAAGAGAAGAGGCAAACAGCAATGCCTTTGACACAAAAGCTGAATAGAAATGAAGTCTTCCTCTAATGCTAAAATAGGATCAACAGGACACACAGCAAACAGAACCCAAACAGGGATATTTCCCCCCTTCATGATTCCAGAAGGGAGTAGACTTCCTTGTGCCCAGTTGACATGTGTCTACTCTTGTTCTTTTTTATATTTGCTTGAATAACTTCTGTAATATGCCAATTATTTTCACATAGACACTCTACATTAAAAAAAACCAACAACCTGACATTTCCTTTGAAAGATCTGTTCTCCTAAAGATTGGCCTTGAAGTGAATAATTTGTTTCCTCTTTCTGTCTCTCTCCTGTTCCTGTCTCTGTCTCTGTCTCTCCCTACCTAACAAAAGAGGGATACAAAGAACTTTATTGGGTGGAAAATAACCGTCCTTCCTGGAGAATGTATCATCACAGGCTGGTTGTCATGCAGGTGTGGGGTGTGAGCTTACATGACCCTGTGGTCAAGGAAACCACAAGCTGAGAAATTAAATTTAGGCTGGTAGCATTCCCAGGTGCCTGATGGAAACAAACACACATATTGTCTGGAGGGAAACTTAGCCCAAGTAACAAAGGCTTCTCGCGGATAAAGCCAATTTGAACATGGACTGAGGTTTATGAAAAGACCAGATTCTATGAGTGAGAAACAGCAAACAGCAGGACTAGAACCCCAAGGATTCATATTTGGGGATTATCTGACCCATAACATGTGGAAGCTGGCATCACAGGCCCCAAACCTCAATGTCTCTGTATCTGTGCCTTTGCACATGCCATTGTAGTTGCTTCCCCCTGAAGGGGCAGAGAATATTTCCTCCCTCTCTTCACTGTGGGTTTGCCCCTATGGCTTTGGTAATAATGTACTCCAGCTCTGAGCCTAGGCCCTAAGTGTGTTTCCACTTGTCCCCATGAGCTTCTATTTGGAGAGTGACATGCTTGCTAGTCCTTGTAGGAGGATGAAATTCATGGAACAGCTGCCCCAGCTGAGGCTGACCTACATCAGCTGAGCCCTGCAGCCTACTGATGGATGTGTGTCATGATAAATAAGTGTTGTTTTAAGCCCCTGAGTATTGGGGTGATTTGTTAGGCAGCAGTGGCTAGCTGATGCAGAAATAACTCACGTAGGTTTGAATCATTGAAAGAAATAAAAATTAAAAATGAGGGCAAAGAAAAAATTGAAAAAATCAATTTGTAAAAGAATCACTTGGAAACTCTAGAAATAAAAAACATGAAATTGTTGAAAATAATTTTTTTTTTTAGAAAAAATCCAAAATGGATGGGTTAAGTGGCAGATACAACAGAGCTGAAGAGAGATTTAGTGAACTTTAATGTAGTTCTAAAGAATTTACCCAGAATGTGGGGCAAAATCAAAGAGATGGAAACTTTTCTCTAAAAGATATGGAAGATAGAGTGAGAAAAATTAAGTGCATTGTAATCATAATTTTAGGAGAAAATAAAGATAATGTGGGAGACACAATATTAAAAAGACAGTGGCTACAAGTTTCCAAAATTAATAAATGTCATTAGTGCTCGGATTCAAGAATCACAACAGATGTAAAGCAGAATAAATTAAAAGAGCTTCATAGTTAGACACCTCACGGTAAAAATGCACAGTACCAGGGAGAAAACAGCTCAGAGGGGAAAAAGTTCATCTGGCAAGAAGGCCAATTAGATTGAACCAGATTTCTGAACAGCAGCAACGGAAGTCAGAGACAGTGAAACTAAATCTTTAAGATATTGAGAGCGTAACTAAGCCCAGATTTGTGTAACCAGTTAAACTATCACTGAAGGATGACTACCAAATAAAGTCATTTTCAAGTAAACAAAAATGAAGGTTTACAGTTGAAAGAGTATTTTGAAGCTGTGCTCCCCAAGTCTGCCTGATCACAAGAAAGGCCTCACATGCTGGTTACAGTACAGAATTGGGGGTCTTACCCTGTAAGATTTCCTGGTTCTGCCTAGGTTGAGTCCTGTTATGGACTCAACTTTTGTATCTTCTCCCCGCCACCCACCACTCCTATGTTGAAGTCCTAACCCCTAATGTGATTGCATTTGGCATTGGCACCTGTGAGGAGGTGAAGAAGGTTAAATAAGGTCATAAGGGTGGGGCCCTGATCCAGTAGGGCTGGTGTCTTATAAGAAGAGGAAGAGACACCAGAACTTGCTCTGTCCACCACATGAGGACACAGTGAGAAGGTGGCTGTCTGTAAGTCAAGAAGAGAGTCCTCACCAGGAACTGAACTGGCTGATACCCTGATGTTGGACTTCTGGGCTCCAGAACTAGAGGAAAATAGATTTCTGTTGCTTAAGTCACCCTGACTTATGGTATTTTGTTACAGTGGCCCAAGCAGATGGAGACAGGGTCCAAGGTCTGGATTTTTAACAATTGCCCCAGGTTACTCTGATTATCAAGCAAGATCAACAAATGCTGTGTCCTAATCAGTGTTCCCCAAACTTTAGTGCAGTTGAGTTACCTGGGGATTAAATGCAGATCCTAATCCAGTAGGCCTGAGATGGGCCCCGAGTTTCTGAATTTCTAACAAGCTCTCAGGTGAGGCCAACACCACTGGTCCATGGACACACTTTGTGTAGGAGTCTCCAAAAGCATGTACTTCAGAAAGAAGGTAAATGATTTCATAAGGGCTACCTGAGAAGTAGGAAGAATGATGAGCAAAGAAACTGATAAGGGACTTCCCTGGTGGCGCAGTGGTTAAGAATCCTCCTGCCAATGCAGGGGACATGGGTTTGACCCCTTGTCCGGGAAGATCCCACATGCTGTGGAAAAACTAAGCACATGCGCCACAACTACTCAGCCTGCGCTCTAGAGTCCATGAGCCACAACTACTGAGCCCATGTGCCACAACTACTGAAGCCTGTGCGTCTAGCGCCCGAGCTCTGAAACAAGAGAAGCCACTGCAATGAGAAGTCCACGCACCACAACGAAGAGAAGTCCCCGCTCGCCGCAGCTAGAGAAAGCCCGCACACAGCAACGAAGACCCAACAACAAAGACCCAACGCAACCAAAAGTAGATTAAAAAAAAAAAAAAAAAAGAAACTGATAAGGACTTGGGAAAATCGAAATTAAATTGAGTATATTAGAGAATGTTGCCTATGTGCAGTAAATAAAAAATAAGATAGAAACCACGGACTTACCCACAATAACATGTGATCAGGGTGGAGGACGAGTTAAACTGTTCTAAATCCTTGTACTGTTTGGAAGACATATGAAGATATTGACTAGCTGAATACCTTAAGTTAAATACGCATATAAAGTTTAAGGTATATTACTTCTGCTCCCCACTTGCAACATCAAAAGCCGACTGGAGTATCACTCCCTTTCTAACAACAGGAAAAATCCAGACAGTCTACAGAACTCACAGCTTTTCTGCAGCTCATCTAGGACCTGAGGTAAAAGGGTGACCAGGAAAACAGAGCGACACGTCCCACCAAGCAGAGCTGAGAACTCTGACAGGACCTAGGAGTAAGAGGCAGTCACCACACAAGTGCGTAAGAAGAATCAGCTAACCTTTTAATGAATTCTTGAAGGCCAAGTGCGAGTTAGCCTGTCAGTGTGGAACAGCTGGAGCCTCAACACAGGGGGCTTTTTTTTTTTTTTTTTTTGCGGTACGCGGGCCTCTCACCGCTGTGGCCTCTCCCGTTGCGGAGCACAGGCTCCGGACGCGCAGGCTCAGCGGCCGTGGCTCACGGGCCCAGCCGCTCCGCGGCATGTGGGATCCTCCCGGACCGGGGCACGAACCCGTGTCCCCTGCACCGGCAGGTGGACTCTCAACCACTGTGCCACCAGGGAAGCCCCAACACAGGGGGATTTTGCACTCATTCACCAGTTATTTCCATGGATCCTTACCAGGTGTCAATGAGAAGAACTGGGGCAGGTCTCAGAAGACCAGAGAGTCCCCCTCAGTGGCACAGGCATGCAGGAGGTTATCTGCTTCTGCTGGGGTGCCAGCATGAGGCGTCTCCTCTTGTGGGACCCTCCTCCTGTGGGACCCTCCTCCTGTGGGACCCTCCTCTTGTGGGACCCTCCTCTTGTGGGAAGCAAGAGCTTTAAACCACTGAGGGGAGCGCAGTAAACCTCTCACTCCCATGGACCAGGTGAAAACCTACTGGCCCAGAGGAGAGTCAGATATAAAAATCCTCTGCTCATGGGAGCGGCACAGGACACCCCTGTGGGCCCAGGATCCTAGACTGACATCAAGCTGAGGTCTGCTGCCACTAGGAGAGGGGCAGGGGACTCAGGCATGAGGCAAAGTTTGATGGACATGGGGATCGGGGCAGGGGTACTGAGACGCCCCCACTCCAAGACGGAGACGGGGCCAGGACACCAGAGATCCCCCACCCCAGCATGAGGCAAGCACTAAAAAGCAAGGGCAGCCCACCATCTGTGGAGGGGCAGAGGCATGGAGAACCCTCTGTGCTGCACACATCCAGGGACTGCTGAGAGCTGAGGCTGGAGCAGGAACAATGGGGAACCTCGGGCCCCCCCAGACCCATTTCTCTAAGAACAGGTAATCATTGCTCACAGCCAGAGAAAGGTGAAGTGTGTGGGGCACCGAGGGTGACAAAAGTGAAAACAAAACCCTGAATCAGCTGACTCCTGACTGGATGGATTCCATCTCTCACACTAACAGACAGAACAACTGTGCTTGTCTCTGGTGCAAATGCTGTTTACCTCAGCCTCTGCTCTTTCGCTGGGTGTTTAGCCTTCAGTAAAAATGTATCTCACACACACACACACACACACACACACACACACACACACACACACAGGCAAGGAAAAACAATCCATTGCCATGAGATAAAGTAATCAATAGAACTAGACTCAGAGATAGCTCAGATACTGGCATTATCAGAGAAGGACTGCAAGATAACTATGGTTAATATGGTAATACGTTTCCATCCAATGGAAAAGGTGGATAACATGCATGAACAGACAAGACATTTCAACAAGAGATGAAAACTATAAAAAAGAGGGAAATGGAAATATCAGAAAGAAAAAGCATGTTATTAGAGATGAAGAATTCCTTTGACTGGCTGACCAGCACACTGGATACAGCTGAGGAAAGAACCAGTGGAACTGAAGACTAATTAGGGTCAAACTCTTCAAACTGTATCACAAAGAGTAAAAGAATGAACAAAATCTGAACAGGGCACCCAAATACTGTGGGATAATATCAAACCATCCCACAGATATGTATATAGAGTCTGAGAGAGAGAGAGAGAGAGAGAGAGAGAGAGAGAGAAATGAAACTCCTTAAACAAGATAGCTATTAATGATAAGAAAACAAAATAATAACAAGGAAAGTAAATGTAATCCAACTATTCTTCATGGCTCAGCTGTGAAAAATGCTCAGGAGAACTATTGTAATGACGCATATGGATTTATCCAAAAGCAATGATGTACCTATACCAGGACAGTGGAAGCCTGGGTGGCTTAAGGAACTAAATCTGCCGCCCATTCGGGATGTCAATAACAATATGGATAGGGAATCAATGACAAATCTAATATTTTATTATTAAATCTGATCATAAATGGCATGACAGACATTTTTCTAAGTGTTATTGATGTATTAAATCATTGAACCCTCCAGTAAGCCTCTATGTTGTGTTCCATTTTACAGATAAGGAAACTGAGGCACAGAGGTGTGAAGAAAACCTTCCAAGGTCACACAGCTGGGATCCGGGGGGCTGGCAGCCCACCCAGGCTGTCAGATTCAGGAGCCTGGGTGTTAACCACAACCTTACGATGCCTCCCTGTGATCTAACACTGACGATAAAGAGAGAAGGGTCCAAAGATGAGGCTTAGACACTCCAGTCCAGGGGTTGGCAATATTTTTCTGTAAAAGGCCAGACAATATATGTTTTAGCCTTTGTGAGCCATATACAGACTCTGTCTCACCTATTCAACTTAGCGCTTGTAGCCTGAAAACATCCACGGACAATACATAAGTGAGTAGGCACAGCTGTGTTCCAATAAAGCTTTATTTACAAAAACAGGCAGTGGGCCAGATTTGGCCCACAGGCCATAGTTTGCAGACCTCTGCACTAGACAATGAATATGGCTTTTTCTGAGAAGCAGAATTCCAGGAGGCAGGATTGTGGGTGTAGGATTGTGTTTCCCACTCAAAGTTTTATTCAAAAAACACTCAATTTTCTGAAAAAGGTTTATCTATAACCTTTGAAATAAATATTAAAACAAAAAACTAAGGTAACCATTAAAAGGATTAGAAATATAAAACTTTCAAGATAGTTGCAGGAAAACAGAGTGAAAAATAACAGATCAGTCCAAAAGAAGGTAAGGAAAGAGAAAGAAGAGGCATCAGAAACACAGAAGAACACAACAGAAAAAAATCGTACATTTCTGTGTGAATGCACATAGACTAAATCCTCCAGGTACAAGATGGGGACAAAATCCAGCTGCACACGGTTCCAAAAGACACACCTAAAGCTAAAGAGACAAAGTCTCAAAGAAAAAGGATGGAAAAAATAGAGAACAAATGCTAGTTCATATCAGACAAAACAGAAGTCAAAACAAAACATATTAAGGCAAAAGGCACAGTTAAGATAGAAAGGGGCGCTACGTAATCATACGGAGTGAAGATACACTGATTCTAAATTTGCATCCACATAATAATGTGGCTTTTTTTTTTTTTTGGCGGCGTCCTCGGCAGTGAAAGCACGGAGTCCTAACCACTGGACAGCCAGGAAATTCCCGTAGTTTAACCTTGAAATACACAAATTAATACTTGGCATCACTACAAAGAAGACTGATAGTTCTCTAGGCCAAGGTTTTAGCCACACACATCTTTCAATAATTGAAAGGTCAAGAAAATGGAAAAAAACAAACATACAGACGATCTGATTGACCTAATGGGGGCATCTAAACCTCTGTCTGTATCTCCACTTTCACTTAAGGGTGATTGTGTGCACTGCACGTGCACACGTGGATTATTTATAAAACTGACCGTGTGTTAGCCCTCAGCAAAGACCAAAGAACCAATATCACATAAACCAGGGCTGCCGACAATAATGCAATTAAATTAGAAACCAATTTAAAAAGGTAACTAAGAAAAAGTCTCCAAGCATCTAGAAATTTTAAAAAGAGAGATTTCTAAATAACTCATAAATCAATGAAAAAACCCCACAAAACCATAGTGGATGAGAAAGTCTTTAGAAATAAATAATAATGCAGCATTTAAACTCTTCCACGGGCTCCATCAGGACCTGAGGCTGAGATCGGCTTGGGTCATTTCGGGGGGGTAGGGGCACAGAGTCCTGCCTGAGGGGCCCTGGCAGGGACCCCACTTGTATTTAGGGGACCATGAGGAGGAGGCAGGCTGGGCAGGGAGGGTCCCTGCTGTCAGGCTGGTACCACCTAGATGAGGACTGGGGTGGGGTGGGGTGGGGTGGGGGGGGTCAGCCCTGTCCCCTGGGAGCCTCTCAACCAGGTGTTTGCAGCCCAGTAGTCCCGAACAGAGGTTCCCTGGGGTCTGGGCTCTCCAGGGCTCTCCGAGCAGTGAGCGGTCCCTCCCCACATCCCGTGACCATGGAGATGCAGTGTCCCTCGACCCTGCCAGGAGACCCGGAGGGGCCAGAGACGGCAGTGGCTGGCAGGGTCCGGCCAGGCACCTGGTCAGGTGGGAGCAACCCTGGGCAGGGGCCGTCCACCACATCTGTAGGCAGCACCCGCGCCTGGTTCTCAGAAACAGCCTTGCCCAGTGATGGATGGATGGTCCCACCACAGCGCAGGTGGCTCTGGCCAGTGAGGGAATATTCTAGTAACAACGCCTGTGCTGCCCTACTGTTGGGGCCGTGGGGAGGGCTTCTCCTGCAGATGCCCCTGAGTCCTGAGCCCACCCGTCCACCCACCCGCCTGCAGGAGGAACCAACTGCATCTCCCAGCTGTGCCCGAGGCTGTGCCTGCTGGGAGTAAGGTGCCTCCGGGATTTGACCCAGGCCACCTGGCGCCCAGGTGCAGGCAGGCGAGCCCCCGCCCCCGCCCCCGCAGTGCTTCCCGACGCAAGGGGGGAACAGTCCAGGTTCCTCCACGTTGGCCTTGGGGAGGGGCTGTGAGTGGGGGTGTTCCTGCAGGATGGCCCTGGCGTCCCCGTCTCCCTAGGGCCCCGGCCTGGCCCCCACCCATCACTGGGAAGCCGCGAGGCCCCGGGGAGCCAGGCCTGCAGGGGCCGCGAGGAGGATCCCAGCAGGTTCTCTGCAGGGTGGCCGCCCGGAGGCGGCAGGCGAGCCCCGCTGGCTGGAGGGATGCTGTGCCGCGCGCCCCCAGCGCTGGAGCGCGGGCTCCTGCTGCTGGGCAGGCCGGGAACTGCAGCGCCCTGTGCGGCAGGGGAGGGGAGGGGGCCGCGCAGATGTGGCGTGGGGAACCGCTCTGCCGCATGTCGGGAGTCCCGCAGGGCCCCGCCAGCCCAGAGCCAGCAGAACCAGCCTTGTACCGGCCAGCGCCTGGGCGGAGCCTTCTGGAAGGGCCCCGGCCCCCGCAGGTCAGTGCCCCTTCTCTCCAGGCTGCAGCACAGCCCGGCAGCCCCTGGTGCCCCGAGCAGACCCCACCTGCCCGCTCAATGGCTGGCTTATCCAGGTGGGCGGGCACGCAGACGTTGCCGAGGCCGCGTGGGGAAGAGGCGGTGAGCAGGGTGTCGGTGGCGGGCCCAGGGGAGGGGCGCCCTCACTCACCTCTTCTGTCGGCGTAGAGGAGGCCCAGGGTCAGCAGAAGCAGCAGTAGCAGCAGCCCTCCCTCCAGGAAGCCTCGGCGCTTCTGCCCTGCGCAGCCTGCGATCTCCACCATCCCCACCGGGCTCTCGGGCTTCCTCATTGCAAGTCTCTAGACGGGGAAAGCGCACAGCTGAGAAGCTCCAGGACCGAGGCCTGGGGCGGCGTCCACCCAGCCTGGGGCGCCAGGGCCCGCAGGACGGGCGTGGAGCTCCCGAGGCCCTGCCTGAGGCTGGCGGATGCTCAGCCCCTCTCTCCATCCCAAGGCCACGGCCGGCCTGTGCCTGAGGGCTTTCCTCTCTCTCTCCCCGGGCCAGCGTCTGAGTGCCGGGGGTGGGGCAGGACTGGCCTGCTGGCCCTGGTGGCTGTCCCTTCTGGAGGGAGTCCCCTCCAAGCTTGTTCTCTGGCCGGGGCTGGTCCGGGCCGGCTCCACTCACAGCTTGCGGTGGGCACGCGGGACCCAGAGGCCCAGCTCTCAGGCTTGTCAAGGGGCTTCTGCAGCGGAGCCTGCCTGGGGTTCTTGTGCCGAGAAGCTGTGGGCCTGGGTGCATCAGGGACACGCTCTGGGAGGTGACTTGGGCCACTGGGCTCCCTGCCCACTGTTCCTGCCTGGAGCCCAAGGGGCAAGGGGGAGGCGAGAATGACTGGAACCTACGCAGCGGTGACCACGCAGGCCACGACGGGCCCCAGCAGGGCAGCTCCAAGAGTCACCTGGCTGGCGCGCAGTTCCCGCCGTCTCCCCACCCTGTCACTACAGAAGGGACGCCTTCTCCAGCCAGCCAGGCGGTGACAGCCGGGCGGTGAGCAGCGGTGGAAGACACCCAGGGCTGCTGCTGTGTGCAGGAGAGGGTGTGCTGCTCCGGTCAGGTGGGGGCAGCGGACCAAGGGCTGCACGTGCTCCTGGGTGTACGTGTGTGTGCTCGTGTGCACGCCGCTCTTACTGGCACACAGAGCCCTGACCCAGAAATGTGCCCGGGCCCTGGGGGAGAGCTGGCTGCCCTGCCGAGCTTCAGTCCTCACACAAGCTCACACTCCTGACGTCGGGGTTGGGGTCGGTTGGAGCCCAGCCCCGCCCCAGGACAGAGGACAGACCCTGTCCCACCCGCCCGCGCAGCCCGGAGATCGCCCAGGGCTGGGTTAGCTGTTCTCACCTGCCAACACCTGTCCCGACCCACTGGAGGGTGGGGGCGTTGGGTCTCTCAACCTCTGGCATCACCTGTCACATGACCCAACCAGAGAGGAGAAGCCAGGCCCGCTCTGATCTCAGGAGCCCCTCGGCCCCCATCACCTCTCTCTGCACTCCCCACCCCGGACCCCCACCTGAGCCCCTCGCCCCCGGAAGTCCGTGCTCAAGGTCACCTCAGCTAGACCTTCTCCGGGCCCACCTGCCCCCAGACCTGGCCTGCTTCACCACCTCGCCTACGGCTCAGCCTCTACGGCCCTTATTTCTACTTCTGTTGCCCACCGCCCCCTTGGGAACGTCAGTGCCGGGGCAGGGGGCTGCTTCTGCCTGGTCCCCAGGACCTAGACGGGTGCCCACGACCTTGGAGGCACCCATTGACGACTGTCGAATGAATGAATGCCCGGGTCCGAGCCTCGCCTGGCACTTGTGGCTCTGGGGTCACTAGCGTCTTCTTTCTCTGATCAGAACTAGAGTCCGCTCATCACTCAGTTAATCCACTTCACTCTGTCCTGCTGACTTCCGGGGTGCTGGGCTGCCTGCCCCACGGCCTGGGAAATGGGCCGGTGCTTGGAGAGTGTTCCCCCCGCCGCACCGCCCAGGAAAGCTGGCCCGGCTCACCTGCGGGTCTCTCAGAAAGGCCGCTACCCACGGGCAGGTCTCCGAAGGCTGGGTCGGCAGGGCTCCCGGGGTGGGGCCTCCTTTGTGATGCGGTCATGGGTTCTCTGGAGGCCTGGACCGCCCCCTGCTCACAGCTGGCAGGTTCCATCCGGGCTTGGTGTGGGGGGAGGGGCACGAGGCTCCCTGCTGAGCGGCGCCCCCTGGAGGCTGAGGACCCTGCCTTCCGGCCCTCCTTCCTCCCTCCCTTCGGAGTCCGAAGGGGCCGCACGGCTCCTGGGAAGGAAGGCCAGACCCCTCTCCTCACCCTGCCCGCCTTGCCCGAGAGAGGTCGGAACCAGAGAAGCATGCGGGCCGCGGGGTCCTTTCCCTTCCATCTCCAGTGAGGCTGGTGGGTTCTGGGGGTCTTGCCGGGGTGTCAGGGGAAGAGGCGTCCCTGCTCATCATGACGGGGGTGGTCCGCACCCAGAGACACCCACATTCAGCTGGCGTGGGGCTCGGCTGCCTCTCCGTCCCTGGGGGGTCTCGAGGCTCAGACCCTAACCCCTAGGAGGCAGGTGGCCCGGCTGGGGGACAGGAGGGGCCCTCCGGGCTTCGCAGAGGCACCCCAGTGCTTCAGAGCGTTAGGCGGGTGCCCCTGGCCCAGGGCTGGGGGCCGGGCTGGGGGGTTCTGCGTGGAGTGGGCCCCAGTCAGGACCCAGATGTCCCTTCTTTGGGCCCAACTCGGTCATCAGCATGGTTCTGCCTCCGTTTCAGAATCCCACGGACGGAGGGATCCTCCCAGGCCCCTGGGACTCTGTAAGGCTGTCCAAGGCCAGGGGCCAGGCCACAGAGCCAGGGGTGTGAGGGCACACAGCCGCTCATGCCACCCCTCACCAGAAGGCCTGCACTGGGCCTCGTTGGAATATTCCAGTCCACGTTCAGGTGGCCTCTTGGGTTGGCCCCTCCCTGGGAGGAGGGCAGCACTTCAGGGGCTCAGATCCAGAACCCACCCCAACCCCCAGGCAAGGCTCTCCTCAGCCCCCGGCTGCCCTGGCAGCCCTCCGCTCCCCCGAACCCAGCCAGAGCAAGGGGCTGGCAGCCTGGCCTGGAAGCTGTCTGGGCTGCTGGCCTGAATGGAGATGAGGTCAAGGTCAGGGGACTGAGAAGCTGCAACTGCCCTTCCTGGGAGCCAGAGGTGGGTCAGGGTCCAGCCTGCCAGCTAGAGACTCCTTCCCAGAGTGTGACGGCCCTGGGGACCTACGCTCCCTGCAGTGCAGCCAGAGCGGCCCCCATCCCTGCCAGAGGCTGCGTGGATGCAGAGGCTGGCTGGTCTCAGGAGCTCAGCTGCGCTTTCCCACCCACACTGCCCCGTTCCGGGTCCTCCCCGTCTGTAGCTCCATCAGTGAAAGATAGAAACTTTGAGGGAGCAAGGAGCCTGGGGTCCCGGCCCGGCCTCCTAGCAGGCAGTGCGCTGAGGCCGGCAGGTTCTGGTGGTGCCAAGCCTAGCAGTGCTGGCTCCCTTCCAAGAGAAGCTGGGAAGCGGGGCAGGGGAGTCCACAGGCCAAGGAGCTACAGACTCCCAGCCCCAGCCAGGTCCCTAGACAGACAGCGACCCAGCTGCTCAGGACACCTCCAACAGGTGGATTTTGGTCCTTTCTTCTAGATGAGCTCAGGGGTCAGTGCGGGCTCCCTGCCCACCCCTCCCTGTCTCTCAGGCAGCAGATGCGGGATGTGGAGGTCTGAGGCCCAGCGTCAGCTCTGGGGTCCAAGAAGGCAGCCCCCCATGATGGCAGGTGGTGGGCATCCCTTCCCTCATCAGTGCTGGGACCATGGCAGGCAGGGAGTAGCCTCTGTTCCTGGGGCTACCCTCAGACCCTGTAGACGCCTGCCCTTTACTGCTGGGTCCGGTCCTTCCCTGCCCCACGCTCTCGGGCTGGGTGGTCTGGGGTAGGTCCTGTCCTCTGCAGGAAGACCAGCATCCCCTGGCAGGCGTGTTTCTGGGCCTCAGCACGACGGGAACCGGACCTCTCCTGGCCCTGCCCATCCACGCAGCAGGCAGGCACGAGGTGCCCCGCTTGGAGAAGACCTCCAGGCCGGAAGAGGTTAAATAGCTTCGAGGCAGTTGGAGAGCTGGGATGAGAGCCGGGCCTCTGGGAGGCCCCGCACCCCCTCCCTGCTCGCTGCATCCTGAGGCCAGGCCTTGGGCCTCCAGGGCAGAAGGGAAGGGGCCAGGGCGGTCTGACTGTGCCCCAGGGCTCCGTCACTGAGTGCCCAACCCAGCCCCAATAGCTGGAACACTGGTCCCCTCCCCTACAAGGTTTGCCACGGAGTCAGAGGAGAAGACAGATGTGCAGTGCCTGGCCCAACAGTGTGGTTGGGAAACACCTGGGGGCGGGAGGGCCCCGTGCCGAGGGCCGGGTTGCCTGTTTTGGAGCTCGGCTGCTACTTCCGTGACCCTAGAGTTATTTTACCCCCGTAACTAACTGTTCCTTATATTAAATTCTCGCTATTTGAATCACTGGGTGTGGTTTTTGTCTCCTGAGTGGACACTGATGACACATAAATTGGCACTAGGAGTGGCCCCAGCAGGTGCCTCCGGAGATGGGTTTGGGGACTGGCCTAGTTGTGTCCTTGGGCTGAGGCCGTGGGAGATGTGACTCGTGGCACATGGTGGCTTTGGGAGTGACCGAGCTGCCACCGAGCTCGGCTGTGACGTGACAGCTGAATCTGGGCCTCGGGAGCTGAGGGCTGCCCCCCCGTTGACGGAATGACAGCAGCCGAGGTCCCTGGTGTCCTGGACACTCGCGAGCTCAGGTCTGCACTCAGCTCCAGCCACAGCCCTAAGAGTCCCTCATTTCTCAGCAGCACAGCGCTGATGTGGCTGAAAGGCAAACACAGCATTTGATCCTGTGAGTAGGACAATCCCAGCAGTGTTGGTGCCTTCACAGCCCCACCAAGTTTCTTACGAGAAAGTTCGGGCATTGACAGGGAAGGAATGGGACCCTGAAACGAGGAATGGGATGTCTGGTTGGGCTCAGATGAAGCTGAGAACCTTGAACACGCAGGGTCCTCTGAGCCCCTCCAGGGTCTGAGGAGATGAGCCCTTCTTCACTATATTTATTTATTTTTGGCTGTATTGGGTCTTCGTTTCTGTGCGAGGGCTTTCTCTAGCTGCAGCGAGCAGGGGCCACTCTTCATCAAGGTGCGCGGGCCTCTCACTGTTGCGGCCTCTCTTGTTGCTGAGCACAGGCTCCAGACGTGCAGGTTCAGTAGTTGTGGCTCACGGGCCCAATTGCTCCGCGGCATGTGGGATCTTCCCGGACTGGGGCACGAACCCGTGTCCCCCACATCGGCAGGCGGACTCTCAACCACTGCACCACCAGGGAAGCCCGAGCCCTTCTTCACTATAAACCCTGCGAGAACCTCACGTGGATCAGGTGCCTAGAAAGAGGATCCTCATTCTACTCAACCCCCCCTGCTGACCCCAGACCCATAAGTAGGCTCCAATCTCAGCACGCTCAGGGTGGGGGAAAGTACGACATCTTTCCCAGAAGGAAATAGCGTATCCACCCAAAGAATTTCAAGGTATAATTAATTGACACTGAGAAAGCTGAGGATTACGTGTGGGGACTGGGTCTAGGGGTGTCAGACCACAGTGGAGGGAGCCCAGCACTGGGCTGGGTTGGCCCCATTCATACGGGTGCACCTAACAAAGATTCTGCATTTGTGTGTCGGCTCACGCCAGCTGCGGGTAGTGACTCTATCTGGACTTAATGGTGGTCTGTAGCTAATGAAGCTGAGATGCCAGAACCTCCCTTGTGTGCCATAGAGGAAGGAACCCAATGGCACAGGGAGATGACATGTTGGAGTGGACTCACCACACGTGACCCGTGCCCCCGCTACAGACCCAGGAAGGGTCACGGGACTCGCTTTCTCCTTAGGTCTATTTCTGTGATAAACTATATGAACACCTTTCCCAATTGTGAACCATCCTTGCATTCCCGTGTACGTTGCCTGTGGTGTGCTATTCTTTTAACGTGCTGTTGGATTCAGGTTTGTTGGTATTTCATTTAGAGTTTCTGAACTGGAAATCTAAATGAAATTGGTTTGTGGCTTTCATTTGGTTGAGATCATGCTTTCTTCAAAAAAGAACTTGGAAGGGAACTGTATTCACTATCTTGTAATAAACTATAATGGAAAAGAATCGAAAGAAAAGAATACAGATATATACATGTATATGTATAACTGAATCACTTTGCTGTACACCAGACACTAACACAATATTGTAAATCAACTATACTTCGATAGAAAAAAAAAGAACTTGGAAGCTTTTCTTCTTTTTCTTGGCTATGAAGGAGTTTAAAGCAATTACGAGTTGACTGTTCTTTAAAGGCTGGCAGATCTTCCCTGACACCATCTGGAACTGGAGCTGCTCTGAGGAAAGCTCCCTAACAACCTTCTGTTTCCCTCCACGGTAATTGTCCCGTGTAATGTTTACGTCTACTCTGGACTTAGTTTAGTTAAATAATGTTTTCCTAGGAACCTATACATTTCATCCAGCCCTTCAAATTTATTTGCGCAGAAATTGAGAAAAGTAATGCCTTATGATTCTCTAAATTTCCTGTTATTTTGTCCTTATTACTTACAAAAAATTTGTCTTTGTGCCTTTTCCATCTTTCTAGATTAAGTTAGCTACTGGTTCATCTATTTGATTTTTGAGGAATTGTGTTTTGGATTTCTGAGTTCTTCCATTTTTCTATTCCTAATTCATTAATTTCTGCTCCTATTGTTACTAATTCCTACCTGCTGATTTTCTCTATTTTATTGTCTTTTTTTAACTTCTCAAGATGAAGATGTGCTTCATATTCGTTGGTCAGTTATATACTCAGGGTGTGAACTTCCCTCTGGACACTGTATCCCTTAGGGGCTTCCCTGGACTGTTTTTGTCACAATTATTTTTTCCAATATTCTGCAATTCCAGATTTGATTTCCTGTTGGATCCAAGAGGTGTTTCACCTGCAGGGATTTTTCTTTTCTTTTTTTTTTTTTTGCGTTACATGGGCCTCTCACTGCTGTGGCCTCTCCCATTGCGGAGCACAGGCTCCGGACGCGCAGGCTCAGTGGCCATGGCTCACGGGCCCAGCCGCTCCGCGGCATGTGGGATCTTCCCAGACTGGGGCACAAACCCGTGTCCCCTGCATCGGCAGGCGGACTCTCAACCACTGTGCCACCAGGGAAGCCCCTCCTGCAGGGAATTTAAAAAAATTAATTTATAGCTTTATCGCCTTGAGAGTAGGTAATGCTCTCTATACCACATCATAAACATTTTCTTGGTGACCTGAAATGTGATTTTGAGAAAACAAGGTGCAGCATCTGCTCTGGGGGAGGAGTCTGATTT
Organism: Orcinus orca; assembly: GCF_937001465.1. Taxonomy (NCBI): domain Eukaryota; kingdom Metazoa; phylum Chordata; class Mammalia; order Artiodactyla; family Delphinidae; genus Orcinus; species Orcinus orca. The sequence continues at coordinate 211,313,671 of NC_064559.1, read as the reverse complement.
GCATCAGACCCACCTGATCATCTGCTCTGGAGGCCGTCCGGCGCCCGCTAGCCCTTGTCCACTTGGGCGCCACAACAGGAGGCTGGGACAGTGGCCTCATGTGTACCTGCAGATGTGAGAACCACCCCCTGCCCAGGTGGAGGTGGGCGGGGACGACTCGGGGCAGGGCAGACTTGGCCCGTGGAGCTGGGAGGATGAGCCCTCTCTGCAGGTCCCGTAGGCCTGTCTTCTGTTGAAGCTGCCCGGAGAGCCGGAAGCTTGGGAGTGGTCCCCAGACATCCCGGCTAACTTGACTGTGACCATCTGTGAACCTTTGGACCTTTCCAGCCTCAGCTTTCAGAACAGGACGAGCTTACTTCAGCCTCCAGTGAGAAAAAGGAAGCAGCAACACACGTGAAAAGCTTCTGGGAGATGCGCTCTGTGGTGAGGGGCTTGACAGCAGTTAGCTCCACCTTCCCAGCTTCTGCCCTGGAGGAGGGGGGAGAGGAAGCCGCGGGCTGAGAGGCCCACTTGTGAGCAGTCCTGGCGCCCAGCAGGGGCAGGCGATGAGGCCAGGCGGCCAGGCTGCAGGGAGAGGGCTGCCCTCTGTGCCTTCTGTCGGGACACATCCAGGCCCAGCTTCTCAGCCTCCAGCTCAGCAGTGAGCAGCTGGGGGTGGGAGGCACGTCGGGGGCTCCGCAAAGAGCATCAGGTCCTGGAGAGCTGTGGCGAGTCGGGCACCTGCAGGCTCAGCGCGGGGATCTCTGGCCTTGAGGGGACGGATGAGGGCAGGACATCTTGGGGGGAGGACAGCAGGGGCGAACGCACCCCATGGCCCCCGGCTTTACCCGATGGCCCGTCCAGCAGTTGTGTTCGGGAACAGGAGAGAAAAACTGCGTAACTCGGACCTGGCTTCTTTGAAACCCCAGTGATGGGAGAAGGGTGGGCTTCTCCGCTCCCGCCAGGAGAGAAGGTTTTCCAAGCAGACTGGTGAGCGGGGGTGGCTCAGTTTAATCCGCGTAGGAAGCGCCTTGACATCAGGCAGCTTTGCCGGAGACCTGCCGAGTAGACGTCTGGCTGCTCTGCTCATCAGGGGCCCCTCGGGGGGGCGGAGGGCTCTGCACGGCAGGTGGGAGAGGAGGCACTGGGTTCCCTGGAGAACAACCTTGATGAAAGCGTGCGTTTGGGGCTCAGCTTGGGAGTTTTGTCCTTGAGGGGGCCCAGGCCCTGCAGGAGGCTGGCCCGAACGTCAGGCCAGGGTCAAGGGCTGCTTCACACCTGGAGAAGGGCTTCCTGGGCTGGCACCGTCTCCCCAGGGCCACGAGGGGCCGGCCTGAACCCCGTCCACCCTGCAGGTCCCAAGCCAGAGACAGGACTGGGGCTGCTCTCTGAGGCCCGAGCCCCACGTGTGGGCCAAGAGGGCCGCAGCTTTGGGGACCAGGCTGCTGTTGAGGGGAGGGTGTCTGAGCCTCCTGGGATGGTGACTCAGGCAAGTGGGGAGCTCTCTGCTCTGCTTCCCGAGGCTGGGTGTCACCAGCCCACCCCAGGACTGGGAGGAGGGGGAGGGTGGGTGAGCACCTCCCTGATCTGGGGGCGGGGTGCACCCCAGGGCCCGGACGAGAAATGCTAACGACAGGGGGGCCCCACGGCTGGGCCTGGGGAGCGCTGGCTCAGTGGAGCCGGCAGCCCGAGGCTGCCTCCCTCCGGATTCTCGCCTTCAGTCTCTTCAGGCCGCTGTGCTCCGGGTCCACCAGGAGGCCGCCCTCGGCTGCCGTCCAGGCCTCTGTGTAGCGCTGCTCGTCCAGGCAGTGCTGCGCCCTGCACAGGAGCGCGTGGGCAGTGGGGGCCCGGCCTGGCCGCTGCCACAGGTTGTTCTGGGCTAGGGCGGGCGCCAGCCTGAGGGCCTGGGTAAAGGCCCCGGCGGCCCCGGCCTCGTCCCCCAGGCTCAGAAGCAGGCGGCCCTGGGAGCAGAAGTCCTCCGCCCGTGCCTGGAGGTCACCGTCCCCTGAACCCTCTCGGAGCACGTGGTCCAGGTCCCCGAGTGCCCGGCCAAACTCCCGTAGCTCGGCTAGGCAGGCAGCCCGCCGGCGCAGGTGACAGGCGCTACCGCCACCTGCCACGACGGCCAGTGAGCAGTAGCCCAGCGCCTGGCCGGGCTGCCCTGAGTTCATGAGGGTGTCAGCTTCCTGGGCTGCGGCCTGCACAGAGAGGACGGAGGGAGGAAAGTCAGGTCAACCCAGAACACTGAAGGCCCCTCACGGGCTGGCCGCTGCTTGTTCCCCAGGCAGAAGCTGCCCGCTCCCTCTGGAAGGGGTGGAGGCACAGCGTGGAGGCACCCGCTGCAATCCCTCCACCCTGCAACCTCTCCCTAGGCAGGCCCTGCTCAGAAGGCGTCCTCCCCCTCCTCACAGCCCTACTGCCCCACCTGCGGGCCCAGCTTCTCTTACCGGGGTGACCTCCTTCCCCTCCCCTTCCCAGCCTCCCGCCCTGCCCACCCACCGAGACCGCCTCCGCTGAGCCTGCTCCTTGGGCCTCCCCCTGCGCCCCGGGTCAGAAAAGCAGGGTCTGCTTTGCGCTACTGTGCTTCTCACTTTGCTAACCAACGAGCTGCTCCCGCAGGCCCTGTGGAGTCAAGGCCAGGGAGACACTCTCCGGGCGCCCCCTGCACTGCCAGCGCCTGCCAGCACGACCCAGGGGCTGGGGTTGCGTTTGCCCCCCAGGGACGGGCAGAGCGGTGCGTCCAGGAGGGCTGTGGTGGACTCAGCCTCGGCCTCGCTGGATGCCGCAGGGTCAGGCCAGAGATCAGAGGGCGCTGTCCGCCCCGCACTTCTCTCCCTGGGGACTGCTGGATTGAGTCCCCTGCTGCCCCCGTCTGGATGGCGCTGCCCCCGTCTGGATGGCGCAGCCCTGAAGGCCGATGCCTCTCCTCTGGCCCCCAGGCTCACTCTCCTTTTCTGAGTGTGACTGAAGCCCACTCCCCAAACCTGCCAAAATGCCTTACCTCTTCCGCCGAACTGGCCCGGATAAATCCGCTGGCCTCATTCGTCTCCTCCTGCTACCAAGAGCCCACAGTGGCCCCCCACGGACTGAACGCGCACATTCCAGACCCTTCCTCTTCCATGCAGCCAGGTACTAGCAACGCCCCGATCCCCGCCTGTCCCCAGGAGAGCACAGGGCACCCAGCACCCGGCGGGCTGAACGCATGGTCCTGTCTTCCCACCAGCCCGACCGCGCACACAGGCTGGCGGGAGGCCGGAGCCCGGGCTGGAGCCAGTTCGGCCCTGCTGTGCGACGCGGACCGGCGACCCATCCTTTCCGTGCAGCGCCCTCCCCCCGGGCTCTGCGTGGTCCTCCCGGAGCCGGGGAAGAGTGCGCCGCCACCGGCCGTGCAGCCGTACTATCGCCGGAAACGGGGCGCCACTATTTCCGTCTCACTTCCGGGTCGGCCCTCGTCGCCCGGCCACGGCCAACGTGGAGCGAATTCTCGCGGCACCGAATCTGGGCTCCAGGCGGCCCTGCCTAGTGCTCTCGTCCGGGCCCAGGCCGTCGTTTCAACTCAGAGACAGAGCCCTGCCCAGCCCCGCCTTGTGAACCGAGAGACGCTCACCTAGCTCCCCGCTCCCAGCTTAGAGCCCCCCTTCCCCCGCCTCAAGGCTCTGAGACCCCAGCCAGGCCCCCTCCTCCGACATCCCCGGGCTCCGCGGCCGCTCCTCTGAGTTCTAGGCCTTGTTAACATGCTTCTTGGCCCCCTCAGCCCTACGAGGGCTGTCCCCCCCTGCATGACCTATTGCTCGCGTCACTCCTTCCGTCCCTAACGCTCATTTTAGCCAACTCCCCTATTGACCCCCTCGTTGACACGCCTAGTGCGGTTTTCGTTTTCCTGAAGGACCCTGAGTGATAGAGCCCACGGAGGCATAAGGAGGTGAAGCACGTGCCCCAGGCCGCGCAGGGGTTTGATTCACCGGCTGATGCTTTTGGCCCCGCCCCACTCCAACCTGCTGGTCCCTTCACCGCCCACCCCCTCCAAAGCCCTGCCTCTCCTGCTCCTGCCCCCAGCAAGTGAAGGGAATAAGGTGGCCAGACCAGGACGGAGAACACCCTTCCCTCTGCCCCCCACCCCAAGCCCCTCCCCCTGCACTCCCACACCAGCTGCATTTTGCCCACCTGTTTCCTGAACACTCTGCGATCTTTCCTGCCTCCAGGCTTTGGCCTTGGCCTACCTGTCGCCACCGTGGTCTCACCTCCAGGGCCGCCTCGCACCCCCACTGCCCTCTCTCAGGGTCTTCCATACACTTTCTCTCTCTGAAGTGAACTCCCCCTCCCCCGAAACAGTCCCCCCCCCCCCCCCCACTAAGTTGCCAGGGCCACAGTGCGGGCAGTGGCTCCACCCAAGGCCTGGGGGAAGGTGCTCTTTGCTCTTGTCAGGTGAGCAGTGGAACAATCACCCACCCAAAGAGGCAGCGCCGCAGCCCAACATCCCTTCAGGGTCCCTCTCAGCTCACGAGGGGCAGGAGCTGGCCCGCCACCCACGCGCTCACTGGGAGGGACATGCCTATCCTGGCCTGACCTTGGGGTTGGGGTGGGCTTCAACGAGGGCCAGGTGTTCCTGCCTGGCTCAGTCTGGCTCTGAGGATGGGGTCCCCTCCCTCTCCCAGACCCCGAGTCAGCTGTGGCTTGTACGCCTCATGTAAAGAAGCCCTGAGGTCTCTGGGGGTGTCAGGGCTTGAGCTGGCCAGATCTGGGTGCCTCCCGCTTGAACCTCCATCCCACCCCCTGTCCAAGTGAGATCAGGCGCACGGGGAGTTAGCATACCCGGAGCCCCGGGCCTGGGGGTCTCCCACCCGAGGTGCTGGAGAGGGGCTGGGCTGGGGCCTCCGTGGGGTGCTGTGCCCACCTGGGCGAGGCTCTGCCTCTCCGAGGCCTCCAGGAGATGCAGCAGGAAGCCGAGGTCCTGGGCGTCTGTCTCTGCCAGACGCTGCAGGTCCTGTGTGGCGGCCGGCACATCACCCTTCTTGAGCCGGAGCAGGCCACGCCGGGCCCGGGCCGCCTCTGATGCAGGGGCCAGGTGCAGGACTTTTTGCAGGCGGGCGCCGGCCTTCTCAAAGCTGCCTGTCAGGGATTGGGGAAGGACAGTCAGGGTGGAGCTGGGGCAGGGGGGCCACTGGGAAGCCCAGTTCAGCCTTTCTTGGTGCTGGCTCTGGGAGTGGCTGGCTGATGGAGGGGCTCAGCACCAGAAGGAAGGAGCAGGGAGCAGAGGGGCACGGTGACACCATGTCGCTCACACGGACTCACCTGATGACCCAGCCCCTCGACTTGGGGGCAGTCACTACACTCTTCGACCCCCAGGTGGAGTAACAGGACTCTAAGCCCCCTCACCATGGTCACTGCAAGGACCTGCTTTCTCTCCTGAGCAGGGCTGCATGGGATTAGAGCAGCCCTGGAGGCCCTGAAGGCCTTGGTGGGGGCACCTCACAGGCTTGCAAGTGATGATGACAGGCCTGTGAAACGCAGGCTGCAGAGAGGTCTCCCTTTCAAATTAGTGCTGAAATATTTTCAAGGTTTTGCAGGGAAGACCGACACATGTGGGCCTAAGACAATCTCACCTAGAACAGGGCACTCAGTAAACATCTGCTGGATACATGCATGAGTTAATGAGGAGGCCTGAGCATCTGATCCTGTTACGAAACCCCAAATCACTCCTTTGTCTCACCTCCCGGTGGGCAAAGCCACACGGAGGACCCATACAGGGACCAGGTCCTGGGATTCAGGCTGGAAGGGACCTTACAAGCCAGAGTCCTGAGTCTCTTTCTCCCATTTTAAAGAAAAGGATCCAGGGGTGGGAGGAACAGGGACAGACGCCCATGTTCTGCATGTCTGGGCTGACACATACCCGCTGCAGCCAGCACGTCTGCCAGGAGGATGTGCCAGCTGGGCTGCGCGGCATCGATCTCGATCAGTGCTTCCCCCGCGGCCAGGAGGCTCTGTGTGTCCTCGTTGCTCAGGCGGGCCCCTGTGCCCGGCAGCTGGATCAACAGGGCCCGGCAGCGGGATGAGAGGCCCTGCGTGATGAGGGCCTGGACCTCTGGCTTCAGAGAGCGGATCTCAGGGACCGCCGTTCTTGGGCTGAGCCTCAGAGCCGAGAGGATGTCGTCCACAGCCTCCTGCAAGGGGAGGAGGCCAGGGTGGGTGGCAGAAGTGGTCCCAGCTGGGTATCTGTCGTGTTCCTCCTGATGCCGGGTGTTGGCGACACCAGAACGGGCAGATGGCCCAGCTCCTGCCCTCCCAGCATGGGGTAGGAATGGGGGTCAGCCAACGTGAGGGCCCGTATGGTGAGCATTCATGGAGGGCGTGGTGAAACTGAGGCAAGCGTATCAGAGTTCTGGACGGGGAAACGGTCTGGAACCCCAGAAGAGCCACACTGATAAAGAACCCGCTATGGCGCAGAGGTGGGCTTGGGCTGGTACCAGACGGGCCATGGGCCAGGGGCTGAGTGTGCGCTTGGAGTGGTGGCGGAGGAGTCTAGAGGCCCTGACTGTGCTGTGGAAGCACACAAGGCCAGGGGGGAGGCTGGGCCCCTTTAGGAGAGCCTTGACCCTGGTGAGCCATTTGCATCTGACCTCTGACCTGGCCAACAGTCGGAAGCCATGGAGTCATCTTCAGGTCCACCCTCCTATTGGTTTTCTAGGTGTCTTTTGTTTTGTTTTGTTTTTCTCCCTTTCTGCCTTCTTTTGGGTTAACTGAATAGTTTTAGTATTTCATTTTAGTTCCTCCATTGGCCTTTTAACTCTGCCTCTAACAGTTGTTGGCAGTTGTCCTATAAGGTGACAACATGTACCTTTATTTTTTGGCCCTGCTGTATGGCCTGTGGGATCTTAATTCCCTGACCAGGGATCAAACCCGTGCCTCCTGCAGTGGAAGCGTGGAGTCTTAACCCCTGGACTGCTGGGGAAGTCCCCAAAATATGTATCTTTAAAGACACCATTCCATTGTCTTCTGGCTTCCATCGTTTCTATGACAAGTCAGTCATTTTTTCATACTGCTGTATGTAATGTTTCTTTTTCCCACTGGCTGCCTTGAATATGTTCTCTTTATCGTTTGTTTTCAGAAATTTGATCAAGGTGTGCCTAGGGTGGTTCTTTTTGTGTTTATCATCTTGGGATTTGTTGAGCTTCTTGGAAAATTTGCTGCCATTATTTCTTCAAATACATATACATATACATCATATACATATATACACACATGCATATATTTTTGCCCCATTATTTCTCCTCTGGGACTATAGTTATACGTATACTGGACTGCCTGGAATCATCCCGGAGGTCACTGAAGCCCTCTTCATTGGAAAAAGTCCTTTTCCCCTCTGTTCTTCAGACAGGATGATTTGTGTTGGTCCATCCTCAATTTTACTAACCGTTTCTTTGGCAATTTCCAACCAGCTGTTAAGCGCACCTGGTGAATTTTTAAACTTTTGGATATGCTTTTCAGCTCCAGAATTTCCACGTGATTCTTCTCTATAGTCTCCATTTCTCTGCTAGGATTCCCCATCTGTTCACTCATTATGAAAACATTTTCCTTGACGTTCTTCACATGTTTACGACCACTGTTTTAGCATCCTTGTATGCTAATTCCAGCATCTGAGCCATCTTGAGGTGGCTGTTCCAGACGAACATCTGTTTCTATTGAGTACTTAGTTTCCTTACTGTTGGCCACATTTCCCGGTGCTCTGTGTGTCTACCAGTTTTTGATTTGGGGCTGGACATTGTGGATGGTACATTGTAGAGAGTCTGCACTATGTCACCCTCTCATAAAGGAGGTTGTGTTTTATTCTGGTGGGTCATTTTGGTTCTGCTGGACTTGGTTTTGTTCCTTGTGAGGGCAGGTCCATTTCAGTTTTGAACTTAGTCCTAAGATATGACCTTTATTTAGGGTGTGGTCTCAGCTAAGCGCCCAAGGTGTTCAGAAAGGTCTCTGCTCTGGCAGGGTCAGAATTCCAACATCTCCTGCCACGGGTGAGCTCTGCTGGGCCCCTGCATGTGCAGCCCAGACTCAGACAAGAACCACTTGGAATCCCATGAAGACTTCTCTGCACAGCCCCATGTTCTCCATTGCCCTTCCTTGCAAATCCCAGCAACTGCAGCAGCCTGGAACCCCAGTCTCTGCCTCCTCAGCTCAGCAAGCTGACTGCCCCACCTCCTCGTGCAGTAACGGGAAAGCCTCCCCAGGAAGAAAGGTTATCGTGGGGCTCCCCTTGGACTCCCCTGGTGCGGTTCCCCTTTCCTCTGGGATGGCAGTTCTCCACTGCCTGTTGTTCAGGGCCTGAAGACAGTTGTCATGTATTTTATCCAGATATTTTGTTTTCAGCAGCCCAACACCAGTTACCCTCTCCTAGCCAGCACTGGAAGTGTGCCTAGATACTTTTAAAGTCCAGCGATGGGGTTCTCCTGGAGCAGGTGTGTGGGGGATGAAGGTCTTGGAGAGACAGAGCCCTTAGATGGGTGGATGGGAAGACGGTCCTCTCTGGTCCTTCCTACACTATGACCGGGGCCCTACGTGACCCTGGTGCTGGCCAGTGGTACACCTGATCAGCTTGGAAAGTCCAGTTCTGTGCTGACTCATGGGGATTCCAGCTGCCACACATGGAGCCCTCATTAGGGACCAGGCACCACGCTGAGCATCTGACAGCACTGAATAAGCAGCCCCCTCACGGCTGAGCATGGATGGCCTTGAACAAGCACTGCTCCCCGCCCCCTTATTTTACTGATGTTGAAACAAGGCTCAGAGGTGTTGCAGGGCCTGCTCAGAAAGTCAGAGGCGGGGGAGCAGGGCTCTGGATTCTGGACCTGGCAGGCTGGCTCAGAGCTCCTCTCTTGGTGAAGGGCCAGAGGGTATGCGGTGCTTGGCCTCAGCCCATCCCCAGGAGGAGGAAGTTCATGGGTGTGACGATGTGACTCACAGACACCCAGGTGCCCTGCTGGAACGTGCCACGTGCCCTGCTGCCCTGGACAGAGCGGTGGGAGGGCTGTTTCTGAGGCGCCTCTCGGAGGAGTTGCTGGCATGTCGAGATCACCCAGGGGTGGGCTTCCAAGGGGTCCGCCTCCTGCAGTAGGGCCCTCCTGGCTGAATCCCATCTCTGTTTAATGGGCTTGTCCCTGAGAACTACAGGTGCTTTCCCAGCACAGGAAGGGGCCTGCATAGGGTTGGGCTCCCAAGCACAGGCGTGTGCCCAGCTGGAACAGAAATCAGGCTGCCAGGGCCCTTGGGGGAAACACAGACACCCTGACAGGCAGAAACACCATCTTGAGATGCCGTCATCCCAGTGGCATCTTGGATCATTTTTCCTTGTCTCCTAAGATCCCAACCCTTAAGAAATTCAGAAACCTGGCAGGGAGGACACCTCTGGGCTGTACTTTGGCCCAGCGAAGCATCAGGGCAGACAGTCGGTTTCAGTTATTCACCAATGACACTGCCCTTGGCTGCAGAGTGCCCTTGTCCAGGGCTGTTGGTTGGCTGCACATCTTCCCTTTGGAAGGTGCCTGCCCTGGGCCTGCAATGGACCGCCTCCCACCCCTGGCCCTGCACGCTGGCCACCCAAATCCACAGGCCCTGTGTAGACAGCTCAGAGTGGCACCCAAGGGGGCAGCGGAGGTCTCATCACTGTAAGGTGGGGGGCCCCCTAGTAATCCTGAGGCTTTGCACATCAATCCATGCCGACTAAAGCGGGGGGGGGGGGCATGGGGACTCTGCAGATGGAAGGGAAAGACTCCCCCAAACCGGGGATGTGATGGTGAGGCTCCCGTGAGCCCCGGTACCGGCGGGGGTTTGATGACTGACGCTCAGATGGCCTGGCCCTGCTTCCTCTCTCTGGGGAGCTGAGAAGGAGAGCAGCGCCTACCCTGGGCACCCCCACTTGCCCAGCCCCAGGTGGGGAGGGTGGGCCCGTACCTTCTGCTGGTCCAGGGCCAGGTGCAAGAGCGCCCGTCCGCACAGCGCCTGCACGTTTCTCGGCTCAGCCCTTAGCACGGAGGTGACGTCGAACATGGCCGTCTTCTTCTGGCCCAGGGACCCGTAACAGCGGGCACGGGCGAGCAGGGACTCACTTGCCTGACTCCCTGGAGGAAGGGGGTGTGGCGTCAAGATGTGACCTCGGCTGGGCACGGCCAGGGTCAGTGTGTCTGCCCTCATCCAGGAGTTACTGCACCTGCCCTGGTGCTCCAAGGGGCAGGGGGAGGGGGTGCAGTGGCTTTCAGGTCACCTAGGGAGCTCCCAGATTGCTGGGCACCACAACACACCAGGGAACAGCAGTCTGGATTGATCCAGGGGCCCTGGCTGAGGGGCACGGGGAGCTCAGCCAGGAGGGGTGGCATCTGGGAGGGTTGGTGGACAGTCCGAGGGGGCTTCTGAGAGGTGGGGGCACTGCAGCTGCATCTGAAGTGAGGCCAGGAGAGGGGCGGGGGTGGGGGGAAGGGTCCACGGGGCAGGTCACAGAATGGCTGCAGCCGTGAAGGTGCCAGGCTGAGAAGGCCCAACTCTTTGACCCTCCTGTGCCTAGGGCAGGGCGTGGTGGGTGGGCTGGGTGAGCGGGGAGACCAGGCGCACACACACGGAGCTGCCCCCGCTATTCCTAAGAAGGGCTTCGGGGGCTGGGGCCCTCATCCCCCACAGATGGGGGGAGAGGGTTGAGCTGGGAGAAGGGCCTCGTCTGAGTCTGGCCCTCCCACCCTCGGGGCCCTGGGTGTGCGCAATGGTGGCCCAGGATTCAGGAGAGGGTCCCAGCTCAGGTCCCAGCTCAGCTCCCAGCTGGTCGGGCCTTTCCTAGGCGTTAGCGCGCTTGCTGCAGTGAGTGGCCCGGGAGCACGCCACGCCCCTGAGCCAAGCACGTGCTCAGACTCCCTGGTGCCTGACCACACCCCCTCCCCCGCATGGCAGAGGCGCCCCTTGCCCCTGGGCACCTGGCACAGGGTGGGGGCCCTGGAGGAACGAGGAACGAGGGCGGCTCCTACCTGCAGCAAAGATGGCCAGAGAGAGGTAGGCGATGGCCTCCCTGGTGTGGGCTCTGCCCTTGGCGCCGCCTGGCTGTGTCTGCAGGATGGCCAGGGCCCTCGCGTGGCAGTGGCCCTGTAGCAGCTGGCGGTCCTCATGGCGGAAGACGTCCAGGGTGGGCTGGAGGCAGGCTGTGTCTCCAGACTGGACCACCTTCTTCACCAGCTGCAGGGGCAGGGGCGTCACCACTGGTCCTCCCTGTGCCCCAGGCTGGACCAGTCCACCCCCATCCTCCGTGCAGGGGTGTGGCTCAGGGATGCAGCCCGCAAGGGCGTGGCTCGTGGGGGCGTGGCTCGTGGGCGTGGCTCATGGGGCAGGGACTGCAGGTTGCTAGAGCTGAGCACAGGGAAAACTGGGTCGGGAGGTGTGGGCCCCGCTCTGGGCTGCTCCTCTGCTGAGTGTCAGGAGCTGGGGCGGGGCGGGGGGGGGGGGCGGTCCCAGTGTCCCTGAGCCGTGCCTCCTTCTCGGTGACATGGAGACCTCGCCTCGCCTCGCCTCACGGGCCCATGCGCCACAGGTGTGAGAAGTGGGAAAGGGGGCTTTCAAGTCGTAAAGTGACAGAGGGCCCAGGGAGTCCTTCAGAAGGTGCAGAGCAGAAGCCCTGGAATCAATCCCTGCTCTGGGAGGAGCGAGACCCTCGGGGAGACATAACTTCACAGAGGCCTGCCCGATGCTGCCCCTGCTGGCTGCACCTGTGTGGACACCGGTCCCAGACCATCCTTCCCTCCCACCCCTATGGCCCAGCTCAGGGAGACCAGAACCCAAACCAGGCCAGAGCGGAAGAGGGAAGCCGACAGGCCCCACAGCCCTGCCCCAAAGCCTGGATCTGCCCCTGGAACATAATCTTCTGCCGCGTTCCAACAGGAAGCCCTCATAACACCTGAGGGAGGGGAGGCAAGCAGGGCTTGAGGGCCTGGGGCTCCTCTGCTCTTGCCCCTCCCCGGGACAGGGCTACCTCCAAGCCTAGTTTACTTGGGACTAAGCTCTGCTTACACTCAACTCATGGCCCTTTTTCTTCACAACACACGAAAAGCAAATACAGAGCGCCACTGCACGCTGGAGACCTGCTGGGCCCTGGGGTACCTGCTGCAGCTAATTCTCATGAGAACCTGGAACATCAGGGCACAGGTGGGGAGACTGAGGGTCAGAGAGGTGAGGCACCTGCTGGAGGTGGCAGAACCGGGGCTGGGAAAGCTTTGCCTGTTCTCAATTCTGGGCTGCAGGGCTGCAGGGTGTTGAGCGAGGGCCGGTGGAGTCCTGGTGCCCTCCACAGAGCTGTGCCCTGTTTCCATCTGTCCTGCTGTGGCCCACCGGGGCCCCCTCACCTGGCTGGCATCATAGGAGAAGCCCCTCCGGAGCTGCAGCAGGGCCAGCCGCACCAGCACAGGGGCTGCCTGAGGCCTTCGGGAGAGGGCCACCAGCAGGGCCTTGTGGGCGTCGTCCAGGCGGCCCAGGCGGTACAGGGCATCGGCTGCCAGGAGGCGTGAAGCCTCATCCTCCGTGTCCAGCTCCATCAGGAGCATGGCCAGCTGGTACACGCCACGGGCGTCCCTGTGGAGAGAGCAGCTGGGAGGGGGCTGACCCCTGTGCTACAGCCCTCTCACCTGCCCAGGGAGGCAGGCTGCAGGCAAATCCTATCCCTGCACCTGGTCCAGGCAGCGCCCCTCCCGCTGGGCCTCAGAGACCAGGTTCCTGCTGGAAGGGCCCTCGTGCCATCCCCAGAACGCACGGCTGCCCTTTCCGACCTACAGCCCTTGGCCCTCACCCCCCCCATTCTCCCCCACCCCGTAGGGCGGGCATTTTACAGATGAGAAATCGAGGCTGTATGCTGACTCCCAGCCAACCCTACCTTAGCTTTCTTTTCTGTAAAAACAGGATAAAAGTGGCCTTGCACGGCTCAGGGGTGCCGTAGGCAGAGCTGGATAACACCCAGGGTGCCCTCTTGGGAATGAGAAGGAGCTCCCACTGGGAAAAGGGGCCGGAGCCTCAAATTTGACAGTTCCCAGAGAGAAAAGATATAAAGGGCCCCAAATCTCTTACAAGAAAGTTCCTCCTCAGCATCAAATCAAAGCAATGCAAATTAAGGAACTAGGGGGCTGAGGAAGCCTGCGTGCGTGCCTGTGCGTGTGTGCGTGCCTGTGTGTGTGTGTAGGGGCGAGGGGGCTGATGTCAAACATGCCCCCCCCCAGGGGCCCCTCAGCTCAGTGCTTTTAGCTTTGCTAAAACACCTTCCTGCCACCTCCCAGCTACCAGAGAAATGCAAGTCAAAACAGCTGCAGGTTCACCCACTGGGCTGGCAAAGAATTTTGCGAAAGGAGCGTGAGGGCTGGAGCGTGTGGACCGATGGGCAGGTGGGCAGCTCCAAAGTCAAGGGCCTCGCGGGGGCTGTGTTCTCTGACCCAGGAGCTCCACCTCTGTCTCCATCCGTAGCACAGAACACTGCACAGGCTGGAGATTACCCGGGATGCGTTATAACTAAGAGCAGACGCCCCGGAGCCCGAAGGATTGATGGCACGTTCACAGGATGAGCTATGGGGCTGCCCAAGAAACGTATCTAGGGACCAAAGAAGTGTTCATGATCTAGGGAGTAGAACAGGTGGGATGTATTTGCACACAGAGCACAAATACAGTTTAGTGGGCTCCATACGCACAAGGAGGAACAACAAGGAAATGTAACAGTGGGATGACAGGTAAGTTCTATTTCTTCATTCCCATTTTTGCGTTTCTAATCTTCTTTGACAACTAAGTCCATAATGCATCCTGCCCTTTGGGACCGAGGGTCCTAAGATCCGGGCCCCGGCGCTAAATCTAAGGAAATCACCTGGCAGCTCCCTGCCTCAGTTTACTGTAAAGTAGTAGGAAACACACCGCGACTAACTTGGAGGAGACCAGAATGAAGCAGCAGCCCCGGGCGTGCACGGGGCTAGTTTTTACCCTTCCTGCGCAGCGCGGCTGTCGGTCTCCGCAGCCTTGCTCCTGCGGCCTGGCGCGCTCTCGGATCCCGGCTCCGGCCTCCGCTGCAGCATCCTGCGGCCCTCTTCCCGCAGCACGGTCATTAGCAGCCCCCGCTGGTTCCAGGGCACGTAGGCCTTTGTGACAAGCAGAGCTTCCTCGGGCCGCAGGCGGCAGGCGGTGACATAGTCCAGCGCGCCCAGGAACGCACTGCCCGCCAGCACCCGCAGCAGCCCGCGGCCGCACAGGGCTCGCACGCAGCTACCAGGGTGCGGTGGCCCCAGCTCCACCACCGCCTGGAAGTCCTCCTGGGCGCGCCCCGCGTCGCCGGTGTGCAACGCGCAGAAGCCGCGCAGCGCCAGCAGGGGCGCGCGGTCCCCGACCCGGTCCCGCGCACGGTCCCCGGCGCTCCAGGGCCGCAGCAAGCGCTCGCACAGAGCCCGAGCGCCCACCGCGTCCCCCCGCAGCAGCAGGCACTCGGCCAGCCGGGTGCCCAGTGCCTGGCGCGCCCCGGGCGGTGCCACGCGCCACAGGACCCGGAGCGCGCGGGTCACCGGGGCCAGCAGCTCGCGGCCCGAGTCCTCTCGGAGCTCGGGGCGGCTCCGCACGGTCTCCTGGAAGCGCGCGAAGCCTACGTCCGCGGCCTCCTGCACTTGCGCCCGCAGACGCTCCCGGTCCCCGGCCGAGAGCACGGCCTCTAACTGCCTCCGCGCTCCTGAGGGCCTCTCGGAGAAGGCCTCGTGCAGGTCCCGAAGGAGGTCCTGGGCCCCGCTGTCCAGGAGGAAGGTCGCGGCAGCGCGTGTGACCAGCAGGGTGGCCCGACGCTCACCTGGAGAGAGGACAGAGGTGTTGGTCCTGCCTGTTGGGCCACGTCCTCCAGGGGAGCCACCTGCAGACCCCAGCCCTCCAGTGCTGGGACCTTCTGAAGCCTCTCACGGCGATTCCCTTGAGTCTCCCAGAAGCCCAGGACATGGCACCGGAAGGATGAGTGCTGGCAGGAGGCCCTCAGCCCATCAGGGACAGAGCAGGCTCAGAAGGGGGCAACCAGGGTGGGCCTCCCTAGCAGCTCACCTAGCACTTGGGTTCGCCACTTGCTCGCCACTTGGGCTCACAGCCAGCCCAGCAGCCCCGGGCATTTCGTCACAACACCCCTGGCACTTGCAGTGATGGAGTTTAGGGCTGAGTTCCCTCTTCTGAGAACAACCCCACTCCACCCCTGCCCCCCAGGTCAGGGCTGAGGTTCTGAGCCTGTGACCTTTTAGGGGCCAGCATCTTTGTTTCCTGGCTTCTCTGGCCACGTCTTTGAAATGAGATCACCCCATCAGGTTCCGGAAAGAGGGGTGATGCGCCCAATGCTGCTTAACGAGCGGGGAACGTGGGGATTTACTGCATCTTGCCGTGCCTCAGTTTCCTTTTCTGCTTTATAGTGGGAACGAGGATGGTCTCCATTCACAGGGCTGCGAGGACTGAATGGATTAATGTGTGTCCAGGCCTGGAACCAGGACTGGTGGGTGGCGTCACTCAGTGAGCTTTCCCATCAGCAGCAGCCTCACCTCCACCGTCCCCATACTTTGTATCCGAGCAGCGTAAACATGTGAATTGGGGCTTGTGTGAATGGGGGCTTTCCGACTGGTGAAGAAAGCCAGGCCACCCCATCCCTGCCAGGCAGGTGCGTGCTGTTGAAAGAATCGCAGAAAACTCAGTGCTGGTAGGAGCTCAAGGTCATGGGTGCCCACCCTTATAGCATTATAGGTCAGGAAAGTGCTGCTGGGGAGGGGAGTTCTCAGGGCCCGGCGAGTCGCAGTGCTGGGGCACTGAACCTCCACTCCAGTGCCTTTTGCACAGACTCCTTCAGATCTTCTCCTTATAACCTAACTCAATAGCCACAACAGTAATAATCCTTTACACTGAAACAGGAGAGGGCAAAGCCTTCACGTCTGCATGGAAGCAAACTTGCTACTGCCCTGCCCTGTTGCCATTGTGGGTAAGTGTCACAACACAGCACATAGCCAACTAAAAGAAGCATCTTGCGCCTTGAGATCAACCAACCAACCAACAACAAGGTCACCCAGTCTACTCCTGGTGGCCAAATTTAAAGAAACTTTGAGACTTCCCCGTCATTTACGAAGTCCTGGAGAAAACACCTGTATCCCTGATTTTTGCAATAGTTCAGAGATCCTAGGGAGTTGCAGCAGATGGAGAGCCCATGGGGCCTGGGGGGCTGGTTATTATTTACCCACATGGAAGTGTGTTCTCTGCTCTGTTTCTGAGACTCCAGTTGCACACGTTAAACTTCCAGCTATTGTCTCATAGGTCACCAGGGTTCTGCTCACCTTCCAGCTGATCTTCCTATTGAGTACTTTCTACTGTACCTCAAGTTCACTGGCTCTGCTGCTGTCTCCAATCTGCTCTGAATTTTTCATTTCAGTTGTGTTTTTCAATTCTGGAATCTCCATTTGGTTCTTTTTTTTTTTATAGTTCCCACCTATCTACTGAGATGCCACAACTGTTCATTCACTATGACCATATTTTCCTTTAGTCCTTGACTATATTTATAACAGTTCCTTTAAAGTCCTTGGTCTGCTAATTGCAGCCCTGGGATCATCTGGAGGTCAGTTTCTGTTGACTTCTTTTTCTCCTGACTGTGGCTCACCTTTTATTTTCCTGTCTCTTTGCATGCCTAGTAATTTTTTAAATTGTACACTAGACATCTGGTTGATTCTTTGTAGAGACTCTGGGTTCAGTTGTCTTCCTCTGAAGAGAATTGATTTTTGTTTCCGCAGGCAGTTCAATTGGCTAGGATCAAACTCCAGATTCTGTCTTCTTTACTGGACAGCAGCTGAACTCTCCATTAGTTCCTGCAGCTTCCAGCTGTTGCTTTCTTAGGCCACCCAGTCTCTCCCATGTGTGTATAGTTCAGTGGTCAGCTGAGGATTTAAGGGCCTTTCGTACACAGATTTGGGGTCTTCCCACCCTTCCCCCTTGAATGTGGCTCTCTCTTTTGCAGAATTTGCCTTCTAACTTTACAGTCACTTTTCTCACCCCCAACTTCTGTCATGTGATATCTCAAGCCAGTAAAATGGCAACTTTCTGTCCTACGTGGAAAAAACATGGACTAAGGAGGCAACACGCTGCAAGCCTGCAAATCTTACCTGTACAGTCTTCATCTTTTAGGGGTCAGTCTCCGGTTTCTCCCTGCATTTGGTCACTGTTCGGTTGCCAACTATTTGCATTTTATATTTTGCCCCAAGTTTATAATTATATGTGGGACACACAGTTTAGTCCAGCTACTTCACCGTTATTGAAAGCCAGAATCTTTTATTGTTAGATTTAAACATTTTGAAAATCTGGCAGTGGGGGAATATAAAATGCTATAATGCTACCCCACTGTTGTTCTAATTTTCATTTTCCTGAGTGCTGGTAAGGCTCATTTATTTAAAAAACCTTTCTAGCCAATCTGCTGGGTAGAAAGTGGTGTCTCATTGTTTTAATTTGCATTTGTATCATTACTATGATGTTGAATATTTTCCGCACGTTGTTTATTAGCCATCTGTGTTTTCTCTTTTGGGAAATGCATTTGCCAATTCTTGTACTGGATTTTTTTTTCCCCTTATTGATATGTAGGAATTCTTCAAATACTCTGGGTACTCATCTTTTGCCCACTGAATATTTTGCAAATATTTTCTTCTGTTGTGGATTCTCCTCTCATTTTCCATAGTTATGGGCAAAACAGAAGTTTAAAATTTTCAATTTAATCAAATGTATCAAATTTTGCTTTACCGTTTCCACTTTCTTTGTTCTCTCTCTTTTTTTTTTTTGCGGTACGCGGGCCTCTCACTGTTGTGGCCTCTCCCGTTGCGGAGCACAGGCTCCGGACGCGCAGGCCCCGCGGCCACGGCTCATGGGCCCAGCCGCTCCGCGGCATGTGGGATCTTCCCGGACCGGGGCATGAACCCGTGTCTCCTGCATCGGCAGGCGGACTCTCAACCACTGCGCCACCAGGGAAGCCCCTCCACTTTTTTTGTATCTTAAGAAGCCCAGCTGTACACAGAAGTCTTAAGATGTTCTCTCATATTTTCTCTTAGAAACTGGAAAACTTAGCTATTAACATGATTCACCTGGAATTTACTTGTTTTTGCGCATGGTTAGAGGTAGAGCATCAGCACCATGCAGTGGATAACACGGTCCTCTTTTCCCCATAGATTTGCAGTGCGCACTCTCACATATTAAGCTCCAGACAAATACAGGTCTACTTCTAACCTCTCTTATTGGTTTTATTAGTCTATCTATCCCTTAAGTCAATATCCTCTGTATTGATTATCATAGCTTTGTATTAACTGGTAGAGAAAATCCTTATGCCACCACCTTCTTCTGCATCTTCTCCCCCTCCTCCCCCTCCCCTCCCCCTCCCCCTCCCCCTCCCCCTCTCTCCCCTCCTCCTCCTGCTCTGCATCTGCTCATTCTTCTTTGTCTTGTCTATTATGGGTCCTTTGCTCTTCTATTATAATATCAAGTGTTCCTATCAATGGACAGTGACTATCTCTCTGCTTATATACGTATAATTTATTCTCTTTTAATAAATTTTATAGTGTTCTCCATTAAGTCATATGACTCATTGAAATAAATTATTTTCTTTTGCTACAGTAAATGGTGTTTTTTTTTTTTTTTTTTTTTTTTTTTTTTGCGGCACACGGGCCTCTCACTGCTGTGGCCTCACCCGTTGCGGAGCACAGGCTCCAGACGCGCAGGCTCAGCGGCCACGGCTCAAGGGCCCAGCCGCTCTGCGGCATGTGGGATCCTCCCGGACCGGGGCACGAACCCGCGTTGCCTGCATCGGCAGGCGGACTCTCAACCACAGCGCCACCAGGGAAGCCCAAATGGTGTATTTTAAAACCATAAAGTTTGCTAACACATACATATGGAAACTTAAAAAAAAAAGATTCTGAAGAACCTAGGGGCAGGACAGGAATAAAGACACAGACGTAGAGAATGGACTTGAGGATATGGGGAGGGGGAAGGGTAAGCTGTGACAAAGTGACAGAGTGGGATGGACATATATACACTACCAAGCGTAAAATAGATAGCTAGTGGGAAGCAGCCGCATAGCACAGGGAGATCAGCTCGGTGCTTTGTGACCACCTAGAGAGGTTGGATAGGGAGGGTGGGAGTGAGATGCAGAAGGAGGGGATATGGGGATGTATGTATATGTATAGCTGATTTACTTTGTTATAAAGCAGAAACTAACACACCATTGTAAAGCAATTATACTCCAATAAAGATGTAAAAAAAAAAATCTAAAGAAACAAACAAAAAAACAAACCAAAAAACCCCATAAAGTTTCTATTTGTTGCTGGTGTCTATAAACATAAATACTTTTTGTATCTCCTGTTAAATTCTATTCCTATATCTAATACATTCTTGTTGTTTCTGTTGGGGTTTCTACATAGCTAATTATATAGTCTGAAATAATGGTTGCTTTATCTCTTCCTTTCTAGTCTTACATTTTTTTTTTCCCTCATTGCCTTGGCTAGCATCTCTAGAGCAATGATGGATAAATGGGGGAGTGGGCAGCCGCCATGTTCTTGGTTCTGAACTATCACATTAAGTGCGGTATTTTGGTTTTGATAAATTTTATCTTTTGCAATTAAGTAAGCTTTCTTCTATTCCTGGTTGTTTACATTTTGGAGATGTTAAATATTATAAAATACTTTCCCCTAATTTATTGCAATGATAATATATTCTTCTTTCTTCCATTAATGAATGTAGTAAATTGCGTTATTACAGAAACATAAAACTATAAGTCTTATATTATTCAACTCAGTTTTGGCTAAAGGATGCATCAAAAACCAATGCTTTGGGCTTCCCTGGTGGCACAGTGGTTAAGAATCCGCCTGCCAATGCCGGGGACACGGGTTCGAGCCCTGGTCCGGGAAGATCCCACGTGCCGTGGAGCAACTAAGCCCGTGTGCCACAACTACTGAAGCCCACACGCCTAGAGCCCGTGATCCGCAAGGAGAGAAGCCACCGCAATGAGAAGCCTGTGCACCGTAACCAAGAGTAGCCCCTGCCCGCCACAACTAGAGAAAGCCCACGCGCAGCAAAGACCCAACACAGACAAAAATAAATAAATAAAATAAATTTAAAAAAAACAACAACCAATGCTTTGACTCAGTATGCAGTTGTATCAGCTACTATTGCTGTGTAACAAGCTACCACAAAACTTAGTGACTTAAAACGACAACCATTTCTATTTGTCTGCTGTTCTCTTTCAGTTTGGGCTGAGCTGGCAGTCCTTCTGTTGGTCTCACTGGGGATCACTCCTGTGGCTAAGGCCACCTGGTGTCTCGACTGGGCAGGAGGGGGTAAGGTGGCCTCACTCACATGTCTGGGGCCCTGGTGTCGGCCGTGGGCTGAGCCTCCCTCTCTGTGTGTGCCCTCGTGGTTCACTAGTTAGCTTCCTTGCAGGGCACTGGGAATGTTGCAAGAGGATGGAGGTGGAGGCTGGCCTCCAGAACCACACGGCATCACTTCCACTATTTCCTGCTGGTCCCAGCAAATCTCAAGGCCAAGTGAACTCTGCTTCCATGCTGGGTGGAGCTGCAACCATGGCTCTGTCTCTCACCTACC
Organism: Orcinus orca; assembly: GCF_937001465.1. Lineage (NCBI taxonomy): Eukaryota > Metazoa > Chordata > Mammalia > Artiodactyla > Delphinidae > Orcinus > Orcinus orca. The sequence goes on along the minus strand of NC_064559.1, from coordinate 211,293,073 downwards.
CCAGTAGCTCTTAAGGAGGAGCCTTGAACGAACTGGAGACGGCTGCCCTGGGGACTTTCAGAGGATAAGCAGTCAGGGAACTGAGGCCCCTGGCGGATGTGAGTTAAAGCTACTCTTGTTCTGTATCTTGTCCTCATACACTGAGTGTCCTTGTATGTCCACGTACTGAAAAGGGCTGAGCATATTCCCAAATATGGAAGGTTTTGTTCGATGTTTCCAAGGACTTTGGATAAGTAACCTGGAGATTAGAATGCACTTGTTATTGGAATCTACATTTGTAGAAAGTTTGTTACAGGAGAATTTATTTGTTCACACGGTAAGCCATGCTAGTGTGGGTGGGGATAATAAGGTGACTCCCAGTGACGTAAGTGACTCTGTCCTAATTAATGCAGCGATCCATAGTGAAGGCTTGCCTGTCGCTGCAGAGCCCAGGCGGGACAGACAAGCTTCCTGCAGCCTCTGGGGGCGGGGGTGGGGTGGAGCAGAGTTTTTCTAGAACACTGTTCCTCAAGGCTGCAGCCCTTTGGGGATTCTGGGTCTCTGCAGGGGCTTATCTGGCCATTAGAGTGGAAGACGCCCTCCACCCAGGGGGTGCTGAACGCCCCCAGCGCACAGGCCGCTGCCTGTCTGTGCTGTGGGCACCAAGGGCCTCCTACTCAGGATTCTTCGTGACTCGAGCGTTTCTAGGTAATTTATAGCAGGAGGGTTTCAGCGTATCTGGTCTGGCGTATTTCCAGAAAGAAATTGGCCCGCTCAGTTTTCAGTTCTGTCTGGCCCCCCTGTCACCCTGGGGTCGCCAACAGCCTCGCGGGACACACAGACGCGGCCCGCTCTCCACGTGGACTCAGCTGAGGCAGCCCTGAGCGCGGTGCAGCTCTTTATCTCGCAAGCACCCTCGTCACTGCCCTGCAGGCCCCTGAGCTTCCGCCTTCTTCCTGTCCTCCTGTCCCCTTTGCTGGGTCCTCTTTTGGTGGAGAGCAGTGCGGTGGGCAGTTAGGAGCACCCAGGGGTCAAATTGCAGCTTCTGTGAACACCCTGTGCACCCCTGGCGGCCCCACGGGCACGTGGGGATGTGCCCGCACCCGCCTCCGAGGGGTGCTGTGTGGATGCAATGAAAATGCTATCAAACCCACACAGTGGCTCCGCCACTGAGTGAATGGCAGGCCCCTGCCCCCCACCTCTAGGTGTCCGGCTGCCCCACTCTCTCCCGAGCTCCCTCCCGATCTAGACCTTGACTTTAAATCCCTTCCTTGTGTGAATGATCCCCAAACCCCTTTTTCAGACCAAGCCCCCACTCATCTCATGAGCTGGCTCCTGTGTCCAGCTGCCTAATGACACGTCCACTTGAGGGGCTCAAGGGACACTTTTGGGGAGCGCTTAGCGGGTGACAACATTTTCAGGGCTTGATACACAATTTCGCTGAATCTGCACAGCAACCCTCAGAAGTGGGCGTGGCCACCACCTTGCACGGGGAGGTGGAGAGGCGGCAGGGAGCCGGGAGTGTGGCTGCCGGCTGGCGTGTGGCTCCGGCGCGCTCCCAACCACACGCCCCACTGCCCCTGCCCCCGCCGTGAAGGCGGACCCAGCGAAGGGGCCTGGCAGGAGCGGCATCTCAGACTGGGGGTGTCTCCAGCCCCTGGTGCCCCCTTTCCCGTCCACTCCTCCCCGGCCTCTGCAATCGAGCTGCTGAGGGCGAGCTCTTAAAATCATTGCTGAACCTCCTTTACGCCCCCGTCCTCTCCCCATCATTACATCTGGCCACAGTCTTGTCGTTTCTGTCTCAGTGATAACTCAGACCTGGACCGTGCTCCAGCCTCCAGCAGGTTCTGTTCTCAGTCTGGCCCCGTGGCACATTCTGTGCACAAGAGCCAGAGGAAACTTTAAAAATGCAAATCAGAGCACCTCACTCCACAGTTTAAAACCCTCCCAGGCTTCTTGTGGCCCTGAGGATAAAATCCAAAGTCTTTCAAGGCCAGGAGGGCTTAGCCACCGCTACTGTCTTTAGCATCTCCCGGCTCCCTCTGCCCTCATCGCCGCCCCCCGCCAGCTATTCTGGCTCCATTCAGTGGCAAGGAACCCCAAGTACTTTCTCACATTCTGTTTCTGCTGAATCCTTCAGTCTCAGCTCAAACGACACCTCCTCCAAGAAGCCCTCCCTGACCATGAGGCTAGAGCAGTACCTCTCACAGTCCATTTTTCAAAGCACAGATTTTGTTTTGCTTCTTTTCTTGGTGCTACATAAGGTCAGGGGTCTTTCTGTTTTGTCACTGTGGTGTCCCCAGCCCCAGCACAACTCCCACCCCCACCGTAAGCAGGACTTAACCATGCAGTGAAGCGATGGTGAGAGCAACCTTTGCCCCGGCCCTTAGGGGGTGTGGAGGGCACGCCTACCTTGGGGTCTGCTGCCCGCTGAGGCGGCCTCCAGGGCCCGGCTGCAGGCCGTCTGGCAGTCCTCATACCTGCCACCTTGGAGCAGGGCTTCGGGCGACGGGGTGTTGCTCCAGGTGCCCACAGGGTCCAGGGCTGCCAGGAGCCTCCGGCAGTCGGTCTCCTGCTGGCTGGCACCGTCCCCAGCCTCCTGGAATCCCGAGATGTAGTCCTGGAGGGTGCTGACCACAGCGGGGAGGTAGGGCTGCTGGTGGGTGTGAACGAAGGCCACCACCCGGTCGGCGCTGGCTGCAAAGGCCTGGAGGTAGTCGGCCACCCCGGCGTCCACCTGTGTCCCGGACAGGAGCCAGGCCAGGGCACGGGTCAGCCGCAGCTCCAGACTTTGCTGGGAGTGAGCGTCCAGCAGGGCCCCACAGCGCTGCACCACCTCCCCGTGGTACCCGTGGGCCAGCAGGCCCGCCAGGGAGTGCAGGGCTGCAGCTGGGTGGTCGGGGCAGAGCGTGGCCAGGAAGGCGCGGGCCAGGGTCCCCGTCAGAGAGACCACCGCCATGCCGTCCCAGTGGATGGCCGGGATCTGGCTGTCACCTCGGCACCAGGCCTCCAGCGTGGCCACCACGGGGGGCCCCCGAGCCCCGGCCAGGGCAGCTCGGATGCTCCGCAAGGCCGAGGGGGCGTGGCAGCTGAAGGCAGCCAGGTAGAAGGCGGTGGCCAGTGGTGTCTCCCCCTGGGCCAGGTGCCGGTCCCCCTGCCAGCAGAGGCAGGCTGCGAGCTCCTGGGCCGACATCACGCCCACGCCTCAGATGGGCCCATGTCCGGTCCTCACAGCACCTGGAGGGGGGAGCGTGGTTAGTGCGTGGGTGGCCGGCAGCCCACCTGCCCTACGGCCTCCCAGCCCTGCTCCAGAGAGGCTTCCTGCCCCTCCCCGTGGAGACCCCAGGGTCAGCGCAGAGCCCCCGAGTGAAGGCAGGGTGAATTCAACCGTTAAGGGGCATGGCAGTGCCTGCCTTGCAGGCGTCTCCATGGGGCTGGGGCGCCTCCCAAGCCGGGCCCCCAGCCGGCTCTTTGCCTCTAGGTCTCAGCTTCCTCTTCTGCAGAATGGGCCCACTCAGCAATGGGCCCTCTGTGGACATCTGACCCCAGAGGATCCACCCAGGGAGGAGTTGGGTGGCCCTCACTCCACCTGCTGCCCCTCCCTGCACAGAGCCCCTCAGGAAGGCAGACCCCCTCCCATCAATCCAGCTCACACAGGCCTTCTCAACACCTTCTCAGGGCTCTAAGTTTCTATTGTTCACCCAACCTCAGGACCACAGCCGTGCCCACCTCCCACACGGGGGCAATGCGGGGGGGCGGTGGGTGCTGGGGTGGTGAGGGGCACCTGGCCGGCTCTTGGGTGGCAGTGGGGAGCCACGATGGCCCAGGCCGGAGGGTCAGGTTTTGAGGTCAGTTCCAGGACCAGCCCTGTCTCGTGCCTCTCCCCGTCCCCAAACCTTCTGACCTGAAGAACGAATTGCTCATAGCCCTTCCTCTCCTGGATCCCAAAGTGCCTGCAGACAAGCCCCCCGCCCAGTGTATGCTCTCCGACACACACTGAGACACACACACGCGTGTGCACACACACGCACGCGCTCACACGCATGTGCACACACAGGCGCCCCCCAATGTGCGAACGCGCTCACACTCGCCTGTGCTCCGAGGCCGTGCGGGGCGCGCGGGGAAGGGAAAGGCTCGAGCCACCCCACCTGCTGTGGGCCGGGTGGAGGGGCGGTGGACGCGGCCCCGCCCGAGGGTCCGTGCGGCTGGGCTCCCAGAGGCGCCCACCGCCGCAGCGCCCGGGTCCGGAGGGCGGGTCCGTTTCCCGGGACACCGTCAACACCCCGGCGGCTCGGCGGCTCAGCGGCGCCCCCAGCGGCCAGGCGCGCCCCTGCCTCGGACTTCGCCCCGTCCCCCAGGCCCCCTGCGCCCCGCTGACCTTGCCCCCTGCCCCCCTGTCCCACCAGAGCACAGGGAGGGGCCGGGAGAGACGCCACCCCAGGACCAGGCTCTGGGCAGCCTGAGCCCCGAGTCTGGGGAGGAGGGTAGGGGCTTTGGCGCTCCTGGGCGCCGGGCAGGAGCTGCCTGCAGTCTGGGGCTAGCCGCACACGCGTCCTCATCACACTCACAGGGGAGGAAGGAGCTCCGGGGCGATGCGGGAGCCCTGGGCCCCCGCCATCCCCAGAACTGTCCGGCTGGTTCAGGGCCCCTTTCTACGGGCTGGTGCCCCTCCTGCAGGCTGCTTCCTAGGAAGCCGGCCCCCAAGTCGCCCTGTCCACCTGGGCTCCTGTAGGACTTCCTACTGGCCCTGGGTCTCCCTCCCCACAGGCTACTCCCAGCTGGGCAGACAGACCAGACCCTTGTGTGCACGCCCAGCCACCTCCACTCCCAATGGCCTGGGCGCCACTCCTGAGCAGAGGGCCTGTCCCTTCTTGAGATGAGACCCAGGAGGTGGCCCTAAGGGGCTGTGACATGCACCTGCTGGCCCAGGGTCACCTGGACTGTAGTGGAGGAGGGCCGGCAGCATGGGGTGGGGGTGATATTTTAGGACTCACCCCCTCCCAGCAGCAAGGAGGGTAAGTGTGAAGAGGTGCAGAGGTGGGCACGGCTGCTGGGGCACTGGGGTCCGAGACGCTGAGCCCAGCCCTGGCAGGGGCCTCTGGGCAGGTCGCCGAGCTGCACGTCCCTGGAGACGTGGTCCTGTTTGGGGCTAGGGCCCCTCCCAATTCAAGATGCCAAGGTTCCCAGATGCCGGGAAACCCCGGTCCTCTGTGGGGCTCAGGGAACCAGGTGGAGTGCCCACTAGTGCGCTGGATGCTGTGGGGCAGGGGCAGGGGAGGGGGCTGCTGCCTCTGATGTCCTCCCCAGGGTCCTGGCCGCTGGGATGTGGCCCACCAGCCCTTTAGGGAGGGCTCCACGGGCACAGTCAGAGTCTGGGCTCAAGGTCTGCAAGGGTCAGGCAGGTGTGGTCAGCAGGGCCTGGCCCCCAGGTCCAGCTCCTGGCCCGTTCTTTAGCTCCTTGACATTCACAAAGGCACAATACCCGAGCTGAGCGGTGAGAGATCTCCCATGGCTTTGATTACTTTCATTTTCGTACCCTAATTAGGCAAGAGCAGTAATGGAGCTGGGCTGTCCCAGGGCTGTGGGACGGGCCCGGGGCGTGGAGGCAGCAGTCCTGCCTGACATTCGCTATCACATTAGCCTGATTGGTCCCCCGAGCCTCTGCCCTGGCACATGGTGCCCGTGGACCCTCGGGCGCTGGCCGGATGAGCCCAGTGGTCTCGGTGGGCCAGAAGCTGTGATCGCAGCCCCTACCTGGGAGCAGCACACCTGGATACAGGTAACCCCAGGGCAACTTTAGGATGCTGGACCAGGCGCAGGTATCCTGTGTGCAGATGTGTGTTGCTTCAGGCCGTGGTGTGACAACTGAGTTCAAAAGGAAGCTGCTTTCTGTCCGTTACCGTGGGATTCTCGCCATTTCTACCCGTATCCAGATGGAGGTGACTCAGTGCACTTGCCCTTCACTGCTGTGCCCCTCAAAACCTTGACAGGCCGGGCCAGGCCAGGCCACGTCTTTGTGGGGAGTTTGTGACTCATCCACAGTTTTAGGGGCACACGGGGTGTCACTGTGATGGAAGCGTTAAGGCTCCAGCTGAACACGCTTGGATGGATGCCCCACGGAGCCAGGAATGGAGTAAGAAGCACCCTGAGCTGACAGCCTCCGAGCGCCGTTACTGCCCCCAAAGAGGACGTTCTCCCTGCCTAGTCCCAGCCCTGACTGGGACACAGGCCCGCCAGCTGGAGAGAGCGCTGAGCCCCCGTTTCCAGAGCCGTCTTCAGTGGTAGCAGGAGCGGCAAAGGAGTTGGAAATAAAAGTGGTTCATGAAAGTGGACGGTAGGCGATGGCCTTGAGGCTGACCTTGCACTTGTGTGTCTTTTACCTCCTTCGAGGTGGGGTGTGCCGGGCACTCCTGGGCCCTTTTGATGGAAAGACGCGGAGCAGTGGGGTCGCTCGCCCGGGGACCAGCTCCCCGGCCCTGTCGGGAGCTCATTCTGAATCTTCACGAGCCCCTCCCCCGGGGCTCCTCTGAGAGGGACTGGAGGGCATCGGTTTACCCATCACCTCCACGAAAGCAGGTGCGTGTGCTCACCCTGGCCCATTCCCTGCCTTTGCACCTGCCTCCGCAAGGTCAGGCCTGATCCCAGCGCTGGGCCCCGAAATCGGGAGGTGGGTGCTAGGTCTGGTTCCGCTCCGCTGTGGCCCTGCCTGCAGGCTCCGCTGTGGCCCCGGGAGGACCAGGGGCCCGGAGGCTGCTACTGGGCCTCCTGAAGGCCGTGAGCCGCCTCCATGGCCAAGGCTCCAAGCAGGGGCCTTGGCCCGACCCTGGAGGCAAGCTGGTCTTGTCCACCCCGCACACGAGGGAGGGGAGGGCCCATGGAGCCCCTCCTGTCTCCCTGGGAGCTCTCCTGGGACCCCCAGCCTACTGGCCTCCAACATGCCTGCCCCCTCCTCCCCAGGCACCGGCCAGCAAGTCAGGCTCCCTGCTTCTCCACCAACCTCGGTTAGAAAGGGGAGCTCTTAGCAACAGCCTGAGACTGCACCCAACTCCCCCAAAGCTGACCTTGGGCTCTCAGGGGTGCTCTCCTCTCTCCCCAGGAGCCAGGAGCAGCCCTGGTCATTTCTCTGGGCTCAGCGAGCCCCACCGTCCTGTGCTCCCCAGGGTGCTCTCCCAGAGTGTGTGAGCCACTCAGAGCCCCCTGGCTGCCAGGGCTCAGGAAAACCTGCCCCCCCGCCACACCCCCCACATCCCCCCGGCTCTGAGAAGCCCCTCCCTCAGCCCTGGAGGCTCACCTGTGGCGCAGTGGCCGAACACATCAGAACAGCAACGGGGGACCCACGGGGACACTGGCGGGATCCGGGGACCGGGGTGGGCTGGGGCTTGTTTGTCACCAGATGAAATTTCAGCTTCTCGTCCCTCCTGCCAGATCGGCAGGATTTGCGGGCCTTACGGTCCTCTGGAGTCTGGAACCGGGAGCCTGGGACGGGGAGACCCCTCCTCTCGGGCCCCTCCCCCTCTCTGCTGACCAGCCGTGCGCATGGACCCCTCCCTCTTCTGGCCTCTCCCCGAGCTTCCTGCAGGCAGCTTCCTTGCAGCAGCCCTCAGGCTGGCACGGGGACCACACCTGTACCGCTCGTCATCCCTCCATCAATAATGCAGCCGGGGAGCTGCGTCCCCAGCACGCTCCTCGCCCATCGCCCACCTGTCTCCTAATCTCAATTACAGTGGCCGTGGCTTGCCAAGGGGGCCTCCGCCTTAGGGGCACGTTGTGGGTGAAGCTCCCGTTTTAGAAGGAGCAGGTGTGCGATGTTGAGGTCCTAGGCTGATGGAGAAGGCCCCTCTTTTTATCAGGGAGGCTTCTGGGGCTCCCCTAAACCAACAGCTCCTGCCCCTGGGACCTGCCCCGCCCAGCACCCTGGTCATTCGGCTAAGCCACACTGGCTCTGTTGTTGTGCCTGCCCCACCCTGTACCCTGGCAAGCTTGTTTCTGCCCCAGGGCCTTTGCACTGCCGGCCTCTCTGCCGCCACACGTCCTCCCTCACTTCCTTCTCTGACCCCGTTTCATCTAAAACAGCTCCCTGTTCCCCTCTGCTCCCTCGCCTGCTTCACTGCCCAGCATCGCCCACTTGTCTGTTATTGGCTTTTGTTGTTGGAATGTTGGCTCCAGCAGGACAAGGCTGCTGCTGCCCAGCAGGCACCTACCTGACACGTGGGAGGGAAGGAGGGAAGGAGGGAGGGTAGGAAGAAAGGAAGGAGGGAAGCCCGGCCCGGCTCCCTGAGAGGAGGCTGGCCTCGTCACAGGTCTCCCCAAATTCAGCACCTTAAAACAGTTACCAGCTGCCGTGGCCGTGAGAGCAGATTCCAAGGAACCAGCTGCTTAAAAGCAAGAAGTTCGGGAAGTTTTCCTCCCCGCAAAGCTGCCCAACTTTCTCCTTTGCCTTTTTCCTTCCTCCCAAACTTTGTAGCCATCCGGGGATGGGGGGAGATTAATGGGCCGCGCCTGCTGGCCGGTGTGTGTACGGAGCCTATATTGGTTTGAACTAACGAAGTTTATCAACCAGGCACGGAAGCATTAATCACGCAGAAAAATAACACACCAAAATGACTTTTCCAAATGTCGTTGGTATAATTATCGTCTCGCCCATTACACTAAATGCCGCCATCTATATCCCTCCTGCTCAAGCAAACAGTAATTAACGTGGTAATGAACTGGGGCCAGAGCCTTCCCTCCCCGAGCTAATTTGCATGGTAATTATCATCAGCGACCAGGGAAACAAGTTATAAACAGCCTAATTAGCAGCCAGATCATTTTTACAGAAATTGCTGTGCACCTTGACACGTGCGCGAGCGTTAGATTAATGAAGTTGGGCCGAGCCGCCCTCCTGGTGGGGGCGGTGGGTGTCCTCACGGAGCTGGCGCCATGATCGGACGCATTGCGGCTCGATGAACCGGGGGCCCCGAGTCTCAGGCTGGCCCCTGGCAGTGTCTAGGGTCCGACTTGGGCTGTGGTCTCAGGATGGTCAGGGAGAGCTGGGGATCTGGCCGGGGCCGGGTGAGACCGGGGTGGGGGGTCACTGTCAGAGAAGATATTGCTCTGACACTTGCTCAGATGGTAAGGTCTCCACTCAGGACTGCTGCAGCAGGGGAGAGGGGTCAGGCTCCCGTCCACATACCGCAGGACAAGGCGAGTTATAGGCAAAGAGCAGGACGGGGGAGGGGGTGGAAGGTTAGAAGAGCAGACGTTACGGGGAGGGTGATTCTCGCTGAAGCGAGGCCAGGGTGGGGGGTATCGGGGTCGGGGAGAAGGAATTTGATTGGCCGTGGATACTGATCAGGTCTCGGGGGCGTGGGCACTCTCCCCTAACTGATTCGGGGGGATTCTGGCTACCACTGGGCTGGGCAGGCTGAAGGCGGGGCCCAAGGACAAGGCCTAGTGGAGGACGGGGCTCCAGGAGGCCGTCTGAGGCTCGGTCAAGAGGACAGTCTTTGTCAACACAAAGTCCAAATACTCCAGGTTTGCACCTCCTCGCGGTCCTGGACCTGCAGCTCCTCGGCCAACTGCAGGTCCGTACTCCTCTCACCAGCTCCAGTTATGGGTCCGGCTCTGAGCTGCCTCTTGTGCCTTACAACCCCTCCTGCCACAGAACAGCCCTGTGAGGGGGTGACCGTGGTGTCTGATGAGCCCTGGGTCCCCTCTCTGACTGCACCGCTCTCCAGGGGCGTTCCTGCCCCGGGGCCTTTGCACCTGCCTCTCCCGTCTCCCAAAGCGCCCGCCCTCCAGATGCTGGTGTGGCTCACTTGTGCCACTCTGAGTCTGTTAGGGTTCTCCTCCCAGAGAGCCTGTCTGGCTGCCCCATCCAGAACCCACCAAGTCACATGTTTTACTGTCTATCTCGCTGGCTGGAAGGTCAGCTCACCAGGGCAGGGACCCCCCCAACCCCAGACCCCCGTCTTCCCGGAGTCTGGCACAGCCTGGCGTGCGGCAGGACTCAGGGAGCCCTGGGGAGCTGGGGCCAGGTCAGGCTGCGTGGTACCCCAGAGCAGGGGCGGCCCCGAGAGTGAGGAGTGCACGATTCATGGCTCAGGTCTCTGTTGCCACAAGCCAGCTCTGCCGTCGGGGCACAGAGGGGGTCACAAAGGTCAGCAGGTGGACCGGCTGTGTGCCATTAAAGCTGCAGTTATGGACACTGGCACCTACATTTCATTACTTCCCCGTGTCACAAACGACTACTCTTCTTTTGATATTTTCCACCCATTAAAATGTGCATAAACCATTGGGAGCTCACAAGACCAGCCAGTGGCCAGATCGGGGCATTCTCTCATGCTTTCCTTGCCGTGCGGACTTTATTTTATTTATTTATTTATTTTTTAAAATTTATTTATTTATTTTTGGCTGCATTTGGTCTTCATCGCTGCGCACGGGTTTTCCCTAGTTGCTGCGAGTGGGAGCTACTCTTCGTTGCGGTGCGCGGGCTTCTCATCCCAGTGGCTTCTCTTGTTGCGGAGCTCAGGCTCTAGGCGCGTGGGCTTCAGTAGCTGTGGCTCACGGGCTCTAGAGCGCGGGCTCAGTAACTGTGGCACGCGGGCTTAGTTGCTCAGCGGCATGTGGGATCTTCCTGGACCAGGGCTCGAACCCGTGTCCCCTGCATTGGCAGGCGGATTTTTAACCACTGCGCCACCAAGGAAGTCCCCTGTGTGGACTCTAAAATCTGATTGGTCCCGATAAAAGGCTGCATGGCATATTTCAGGTAGATGAAAAATTTTTTTTAATAGAAGTGTAGTTGATTTGCAATGTTGTGTCAGTTTCGGGTGAACAGCAAAGTGTATCTGTTCTTTTCCAGATTCTTTTCCATGATAGGTTATCACAAGATATTAAATATAGTTCCCTGTGCTGTACAGTGGGTCCTTGTTGTTTATCTATTTTAGGGGGATTTTTATTAAACGTACTGGTTAGTTCAGGAAGGCTGGCCAGTTTCATCTAGATCCTGCACATTTCTGAGTCACCCGAGCTGCTTAATCTCTTTTACCAGTTGCTGTTTTACAGACATTTTCTTCCGTTGCAGCTTCAGGTGGCTTGTTTGCCTGTAAGGGAGCCACGGGCTTCTCTACATTAGTTCTGACCAGGTCACGTGGCTGACTTTTCCCATGGCTTAGAACAGCCTTTAACTGATTCTGGTGGATTTTCCGGCACTGGATCATGCCCCTGGAAGCACTTGGCTTTCTTTCCTCCTCTTAAGGCCTCTTACTTCCCTCTCCTGCCCACACATCACCAGAGCTGCTGTCCGGTGCTGACTAATGGGGATGGGGCCTCCCCGTCCAGCCTTGGCTGTATGGTCAGCGATGACCCCGTCAGCGTGTCCCCCTGGGCAAGCCTGGGCCCCGGCCTCTGGGTCCTGCACCTGCTGCTTCAGGTATCCCCACACTCCACGCAGAAGCTCCAGCCCCACACCTGCTCTCTTCCCAGCCCACGGAGGTGTGAGCTGTGATACCTCCCGGCCCCGGAGGGCAGCCTGCTGATGCTGCCACAGGGCGGTGCCCAGAGTCTGCAGAAGGGAACACCCGGAGGGCCGGGGAGCTGAGACAGTGGATGGCCACCTCTCCTTCCCTGCAGGAGGGAAGGCCCCAGGCATAGGCCGCTGTGCCATGGGGGCCCGATCTGGTGGCCACCCACCTCCACTTCCCTCCCCACTGCTCCCTGGTTAGATAGCAGCCCCAAAGCCTCCCTATTAGGCTGTGTTTTCTGCAGGGCCCACACCCAGGTAGCCCTGGAAGGCAGACCGTCAGGAAGACGTTTTGGAGCTGATCTCTCAGTGGCCTGGGGCCCTGGTGGGGCTAAGGTTCTCAGCAGGGGCAGAGGTACAGGTGGAAGGTAAGAGGCTGGACGTGCAGTGACCGTGGCGGTGACTTGAGTGAGGGTAACAGCGCCGATGGGGACTGTGGCAGGACAGCCTCTGTGTCCTGTGCGGAGAGCCTCAGCGAGAGAAGGCTGTGGGTTTGGGTGGCTGACGGGTGACAGGGCAGTGGGACGGGGAGGGACACAGTCTTACCAAGTTCCCTTGAAACTGTGGGCAGACCCCGCTGAAAGCAGGCCCAGGACGTAACGGTGGGTGGCAGGGCTGCAAGGGCGGCTGGGTGCTTGGCCTCTGAGGGTCTCCTGTGACATGGGTGGGGTTGTGATAGATAGCAGAGGAGCAGGACCCCGAGAACCTGGCTGGGGACACGCGGTGGGGGCACCTGAGGCTCTGGCCTGAGGGTCCCTAGTCCTCTGGCAGCAGAGGCAGACCCTTGACCCCTAGAGGAGCACAGGCCCCTCCCCTTGCCACCCAGAGACCTCAGCTGAGGCAGAGGGCTTGCAGGACACCCCTGTCTCCTGGAGCCCCTCCCTCATGATCTCGGGGTGGGCTCAGCACTGCCCTCGAGGGAAGCAGAGGAATCGCAGGGCCGGCAGATGCACAGGACAGGGGACCACGTGGGCGTGGACCCTGTGGGTGCTGGGCTAGGGCTGCGGAACGTGAGGCTGCCCGTGTGGGTGTCCTCCTGCGCCTCCAGGGTCCACGGTGTCAGAGGCTGTTGGGCGGCCCCTTGGAGCGTGTGAGGAGGAGATGCCAGCACTCGCTTGTGTGGTCCTGGTGGGGTGGCTCTGGGGGGGCGGGAGTGTTAGAGTCCAGGACGGCCCCCAGGAAGCTCCATTCTCTACAGCAACCAGGAAACGGGGGTGGGGGAGGGGGTGAGAGGGTCTTTACAGAGACCTGTTCACTAAGTATAGTGGTGGAATCGTGTCCCCCCAAAAGATGTACTGGAGTCATACCCTCCCCTACCTCAGAATTCAACCACATTTGGAGATGAGATCTTTATGGAGGGAACCGAGTGAAGTGGAGGTCATTAGCGTGGGCCCCACTCCAACAGGACCATTCTTGTAAAAAGGGGTAACTCTGTACACAGACTCACACACAGGGAGACGCCACATGAGCACGGAGGAGAGGGACCGGGCGCTGCATCTACAAGCCACGGAACAGAACGCCAAGGGTCGCCGGCAAAGCAGAAGCTGGGGAGAAGCCTGGACCAGATTCTCCCTCACAGAGTCCAGGGGCACCAACCTGCCAGCACCTGGGGCTCGGACTTCCAGCCTCCAGACCGTGAGAAAGCAAAGTCCTGTTTAAGCCTCCAGGGAACAGGTGCACTGAGGTTCTGAGTCGGGGGTAACGCGTGAGGGGTGGGGCGGGGGTTGACAAGACCCTTCTTCACTCGGGTAACCAGTGATCGGGGAGGTTCCGGACTGTCGCCGGTAGGTGTGCTGGGGTGGTGCTGCCGCCGCGAGCCTGGCTCTGGGACCTTGATGCCCGCAGAAAACTCCAGAGCTGGGCAACAGGGCCATGTTGCCTCCCACAGTGGGAAGCTTCAGCTCCCCTCTTGGTCCCCTGTGCCCCCCCATTGAAGGGGGGCTGGTCCTCTGGAGAGAGGCCCCCCAGCACCACTCCTAGTACATACAAAGTACTCGGCACGGGCGGAATTTGCCGTGGACGCCCTGCGGGGGCTGGTCCTCCCTGGACAAGAGGCAGCGGCGAAAGCCCTCCCACGCGTCTCCTCTGCTGGGTCACCTGGGCCTCGCCTGACCCCGCCCGGTTGGCCTGGCTGTGGGGGGCTGCGGTCTGCTACACGTGCCCTCCCACCTTGGAGGGACCCAGGGGGCTGGCACAGCCCCGTGTGGGACGTGCCAACACCTGTGTGTGCCAGCCTCTCTCAAGGGAAGCAGGGACGTGGTGACCAAGGAGCACAGGGGGACAGTGGCCACCCCGACATGCAGGGGGACCTCTTCAAGAGCATGGATGCCAGCCCCTCCACCCCTGTGCCCCTGAGGGCTAAGGAATGGCACTGGCAAGGGGCACACAGACCTGAGAATGGTCACCTGTGGTCTGGCCCCATGCCTCTACCCGAATCCAAACTCTACCATGGCGGCCCCCACGTCCTTGGGCCTCTGGTCTCACCCTAAAGGCCGTTGAACAAAGGAGGTTCCCGGGCTCCACGGGCAGGTGAGGCCGATTCACTGGATCTGGAATGGGGCCCCGAGACCCATGCGTGAGGATCACCCTGGGGTCCTGATGCTGTGGGTGCAGCAGGGCTCTTTGGGGACCCCGTGGAAGCTGGGGGCCAGCAGCCCTGGGCTGAGGGCACAGCCTTCTCTGCGCCCCCTTGTCTGACAGGCTGGACGCCTCCCCACAGGCCTGAGAACTGCCGGTGGTCGGCACGGTTTCCTTGACTGAGGGCCCTGATCCCGCTCTGTGAGCACAACCTCACCGGTGGGGTGCGGGCGGGACCCGAGCGCCTGCTTCCCAGTTGGGGAGCGGGCTTTTGTGGCCCAGGGGCTTCAGGCGTGGCCACGTGACAAGCTCTGGCAAATGGGATGTGGGCGCACGTGCCCCGTGGCTCCATCAGGAGGAGCTGAAATGCAGGCTTGGCTTCGCCCCCACCCCTTCCCCCTTCCACCAGCTTCCTACAAAAACACTGTCACAGGTGAGGGGGTGGAAAACAACCAGAATTTATTCTCTCACAGTTCTGCTGTTCAGACGTCCCAGATAGGCTCACGGGGCTAAAGTCGAGGTGTGGGCAGGGCGGGCTCCTCCTGGAGCCTCCAGGGAGAATCTGTTTCTAGAGGTGCCCGCGTTCCTCAGCTCATGTGCTTGTTCTCCATCCTCACCGCCAGCAGCCCAGTGTCCTCTCCTCCCTGGACTCTGCTCCCACTGTCACTTCTTGTCTGTGACTCGGAACCTCCTGGTCCCTGGGGACCCTCGTGATGACACTGGACTCACCTGTATAATCCAGGATAACCCCCCTCCCAGGACCCTTCACCTAATCCCATCCTCAAACTTCCTTTTGCCGTGTCAGGTCACGTATACATGGATTCCAGACATCGGGGTGTGTATGTGTTTGGGGGGTCATTATCCTGCCCGCCACACCTCACACGAGATCATCATGGCCCCGCTGAAGGCTACCCCTCGGCCTGGGGTCTGGAAAGAGAAGGTGGGGGTGGTGCGGAATCAGGTTGAGCAGAGCTGAGACCAGCACAGGCTTTTCCAGACGTGTCCTCTTCACCACAGTTTCCTGCTAAGTGCGCCTCCACCCCAACAGACGGCGGGAGCCCCATTCTCCGATCTGGTCCTTGTACCCAGGCTGAGTCTTAATCTGAAATCTTTTGCTTTTATTCAAGAGAAGGAGCTGCATCTTGGACCCCAGCATTTCTGGATGCACCTTTCCGCCTTCTGTGAACAGACCCTCCTCTTGTGGTACCTTCGATCGGATGCAGCCGATTGACAGCTCAGTGCCGAGGACCTGCGTCTGAGCCTCTTTCCCAGGGCCACACGCTCACTGGGTGCGGGGTCTGCCCCGCCCCCCCGTCATCACAGGCATCTGTTTCAGGGATTGTTTGGCTATGTCGTGACATGGTCTCCACTCTTGCAGCCTCCTATGAGTTTCCTCTACGCCAAAGCCAATGTCACGATGCCGTCATGGCCGTCTTTCGGGTACCACTTTCTGCATCTGTCAGCTTTGGCTGCAGCACAGACACGCCCAGCATCTCAGAGGCTCACAACAGCTGCTTATTTCTTGGTCACATTCCGTGAGAACTGGAGGGCAGGAGCCAGAGGCCGGAGCCCAGCAAACAGCACGCGCTCCACCTCCCTCAGCTGACGCAAAGCGGCCAGGCCCCAAGTCAGGAGGGTGGAGAAGCTCTGACCGTGGGGACCTTGGGAAATGGGGGGAAACAGATAATTGTGAACAAATAATACAGTCTTCAACAGGGGTGACATGACCACAATGTAACATGGTGGGGAAAATACAGGGTTAAATACAAGTAAACGGGTTTTCTCATTGCAGGACTTCTCAGAGCCTTTAATAGTCTAACGTGTTAGGACGTTCCTGAAGGGTGAACAAAGCCTCTGCCAGGTACCTTTAATCAGAAACCACCCCCCGACCCACAGGACTTCCTGACATGCTGCCGAGCCCATCTGGGAGATGCTGCAAAGTGTGATTTTGGAACTCACCACGGGCACCTTGGGGATCTCACGGGTTCGGTTCCAGACCACAGCAATAAAGCGACTATTGCAATACAGCAAGTCATGCGAAGTCTCTGGTTTCCTAGTGCATATAAAAGTTATGTTTATATTACACTGTAGTCTACTACATGTGCAATAGGATTCTGTCTAAAAACACAACGTACATTCCTTCACCAAAAAGTACTTTATTGCTAAAATGTGCCAAAGCAATTACAACAGTAACATCAGCGATCACAGGTCACCATAACAAATATAATAATAAGGAAAAAGTTGGAGATATTGCGAGAATTACCAAAATGTGACACAGAGACATGAAATGAGCAAATGCTGTTGGAAAAATGGCATCGATAGACTTGCTCGGTGCAGGGTGGCCACCAACCTTCAGTTTGTAAAAAACGCAGTGCCTGCGAGGCGCAGTAAATCCAGGAGTCCCTGGCCCAGTGACTGACGTGATTCCACGTAGCCATCAGGGTCGCCACCGTCAGCAGGATCTGAAGCCAAGGGGGATGGCAGAATCCAGAGCCATTTCATTTCCCGTAGGAGCTGTGGCCTTGCCCCCGGGGGCAAGAAGAGGCGAATCCAAGCTGAGTGAGAGGGTGCGACGGGGCTGAAGGACGTGAGGATGGTGTCCAGTGCCCTCTGCTGAGGCTCAGAAGATGCTTCAGTGTTTCCAGAGGAGCAGAGACAGGTGCGGTGGTCACTTCGGCTGCAGGAACAGCCCCGCCCAGCATCTCAGTGACTCGCGACAGCTGTTTCTCTCTCAGCTGTATCACGTGAAGGCTTGGTTGGCCGCAGCTCTGCTGGGCTTTGCCGGTCTTCACCAGCTGGGTTCCAGGAATGAGGCCAGCCCCCGTCTGAGCAGGAGTGGCCAGCTTCCCTAGGGGCACTGAGTGATGGCTGGATTTAAACCCACGGGCTTGGACTGTGAGACCAACCCTTTTTAGGGCTGGAGCCCACTGCACGGTGGCTATAAAAAGCTCGGCCGCTCGGATCATGAGAAAGGTCACTTGGGAGTGGGCACGTCATCGTTCCCTGGTGAGTAACCATCTCTGTCCCCTCGGAGAACAGGAATCCAGCAAGGAGATGACAGTAAAGCAAAACTATCCACAGCTTATTGTTAAATTTAGAAATCATTTCTTTTTGGTATTTTATGTGCTTGCAATATTTAAGAGAATTTGGTGTATTAGATTGTCCAACAGACTAGCCCTGGGCTTCTACTTTAAAATTATAAATAATTGATTCAGGTTTGTAATTTTAAGCTGAACGACATAAGATCACTTTACTAAGTGTGAACAGTATCGGAATTTGAAGAGAATTTAAAGATTTTTCTATATTTATCAGTTTAATTCATTGGAATTATAAGGGTTATTTAACAAGTACTTGGGGAGGTTTGTTTCATCAGAATATGGAAATATTTTAGAGGAAATACAATTTATTCCCTTATTAATGTCTAAAATGTTTACAAGCATTTAATTACTCTCCCTCCTTTAAAAATTATGGTTGCAATTTTATTTTCTTAATTTTTATTTTATTTATTTATTGAAAAAATATTTATTTATTGGCTGCATCGGATCTTTTGCTGCAGCACATATGTGCGCCCTTTGCTGAGGTGCGTGGGCTTCTCTCTAGTTGTGGGGCGTGGGCTCTAGAGTGCACGGGCTTAGTTGCCCTGAGGCATGTGGGATCTTAGTTTCCTGACTAGGAATCAAACTTGCGTCCCCTGCATTAGAAGGCAGATTCTTAACCACTGCGCTACCAGGTAAGTTCCATGGTTGCAATTTTAAAGTCAGGAAAACGATGATAAGGTTTCTGCGTGTTACTCAAGAGCTTAAGGGAGAGCTGGATTTTAACTTTTTAAGGACATGTTTAACTTTTTAAGGTCTTTTTAAGGACAAGACCCCTGGGCTGGAGCAGCTGTGGCGTGCGGTGGGAGTGGGTGGGGATTAAAACAAAGTATCTTATACAAAAAGTTAATGCATGTAAGAACAGCTGGACAAAAGCTCTTTCTGTGTCTCAATACTTTAGAAAATGGTGAGGAGATTGCTGTTTCTCCAAATGTCTGTCTCTGATCCTTCTGTCTCCAAGTGAACCTGTCTGTATCAGTTAGCTACAGCTGCGTAACAAACCACCCCAACACTCGAAGCTTAAATAATCAGTGCTGACTATTGTTCACATCTCTTTGGTCAGCAGTGGATCAGGTAGGGGACCCTGCAGGCCAGGCTGTGTCCCCCCCATCCTTGGGGGTTGGCTGGTTGTAAGCTGGGCACCTAAGCCTTCTCCACAGGCCAGTCTGAGCTGTTCTCAGGGCAGAAGCAGGGTGAGGAGAGAGAAAGACAGAGAGAAAGCACAGATCACCCAGGTTGCTCTGGACTTGCATCCTTCACCCCAGATCCAAAGGGTCAGGGGCAGGATTCCACCTTTGTGGGATGCTTGCAACACCAGCTTGCAAACGAGGCAATGAGGGGAGAGGCGAAAGGCCATGTTCTGTGGCCTTTGAGAAGCCCTCAGTTTTTAAGGGACTCCCCTTTTTGTGCTGGCAGCAAGTCATCATTGTCCTTTAGAGAGAGTTTCCTCTTTGTTCCCTGGGTTTCGTGTGGTCTGCATGGAGTTTCTGAAGCAATTATACATGTATCGTTCCCTCTGCCATCCAGCACAAACTTCACCTTGCTGGGACTCCTTTGGACTGGAGCTGGGGCTCCTCCTACACAGACACTTTCTGCTGCAGCTGCATGCCTGCAGACTGTGGCCCCTGAGGGCGGCCGGCCTAGACTTCTGGGAAGCTCTGTGTGGGTTTCTTTTTGCATAAACCGAGCACTTGAGTCATTGATCCTGACCTAACGATATGAAAGGTGAGGTTTGGAATTTTTAGAAACACTGAAATCATGGAAGTACACCCACACATCTTCCAGGGTCTTGGGTCTTAAAAAGAGTGTGGTATTATGGGATGCCAAGATACAGGGGTCCCGTAAAGCGGGGTTGCCTTGCCGGGGCCGAGCCTGCTGGTCGACGGAGCCCCATCCTGTCGCTGTTTCTCTCCTGAGAAGCCCCGCCCAGTGCCTTCCCATGGCCCCAGGGGCGAGGCCCCCACTCCCCGCAAAGGCCGCACGCTCTCGCCTGCTGTGGCGGCTCTGACCTTGGTCCCACATTGTGGTGTGCCAGAACGTCTGAGAGCGCTTTTTACTCTCGGACTCAAACAAAACCATGTCTTGAGCTTGTCTGGGCAGGAGGGGGCGCGCAGCGTCCACCTCTTCCAGGGCTCCCCACTCCGCGGTGTTGCAGAAGCCTCCAGGCCCTTCCTGACTCAGAGCTGGGGCCACACGTGCCTCTCCCCTCTGCCCCAACGGGCCCGTGGGTGCTGACTGGGGGCCTTGCTGCTTCAGGGGCATCTCAGGACCCCCGTAACCAGCACTGCAGAGACCAGGCCCGTCCACCCACTCCTCTGCCCTTCCTCCTCCCTGGGATGCCCTGAGCTTCTCAGAGCACCGGAAACATGGACGCTCTCTGTGCACGTGCGTGTGTGTGCTGTGTCTGCCTGCGGGTGTGTGGGGCTGCATGTGTGTGTGTGTGTGTGCCTGTGTGTGTGCCTACAGTGCACCCATGTATATACGTTCCCGTGGGTGCATGCACACACGCGTGCAGGTGTGCATTTGAGTGTGGACACAGACGCATCCACGTGTGTGTGAATGTGTGCACGCTGTGCGTAAACATGCATGTTCGCACGTGTGTGCCCATTGTACCTGTGAGTGTGCGTACGTGTGTGCGTGCGTGTGGACGCACCAGGCTATGAGTGAGAGCTGACACCTGCCCTAACCTCAGGGGCCTCTGTTTTCTCCTCGTAGCCATGACCCCGAGCTCACGGCAGTCAACAGGCTCACGTGAATCACCGTGTGGAGGATTTCCTGGGGCTGAAGATGGGCTGGCCATCCTGGTCCCCTCCCGCGTGCATAGGCGGGGCTGGAGTGCCAGACCAGGGACCTGGAGCCTAGGGACCAGAGAGCTGGGGCCACGGGGTGGTCCTGGGAACAAGGGGCTGTGGGGCTGGGGGTTGGAGGTCGGGGGGACCTGGGGGACAAGGGGTGGGGTGGAGGTCAGGAAGCTGGGGGGCCGGGGTGTCAGGAGGCCTGCAGGGGTGCTGACCCCAGGCCCCCAGTGAACGGGGCGTCTGGGAGGGGCGGGGGTGAGCTCAGTCTCAGATGCGTAGTTCTGCTGGAGCCCCGGCCGGCGTCCTGCTGCAGCCCCGCGCAGGAGCGACGGCACGGTGGTCAGAAATGGCCCAGCTTTTGCCGTCAGGACAGATAAACAGTCGGCCTGCTGTTTATTTTTGCCGGGACCACCAGCCCTTCTCCTCAGAGTGGGGGGAGCCGCCTGTGATGTGATGAAGGAAGCTCTGCATCTGCCTGGGCAGCGAGTCCTGCGGGTCGCCCGCTGAATCTGGCGTCCGGGGGGGCCGTCGGGCGGAGCCTGAGACCTGAAACCTCTGAGCTGGGCTTGGGGTCGGCCAGGCCCGGGTGTCAGGGAAGGGGTGTTGGGCCGCCAGGGGCCTCTGGTGGTGTGACGGCCCTGGACACTGGGTGGTGGGGTCAGGCCTTGAACGCAGAGCCAACATCGGCGAGGGCTTGGGGAAGCACCCAGGTGGGGGATGGCTGGAAGGATGGCTGACCGTGGGGGTGCAGGCCAGGGGGTGCGTTCCAGGAGAGACCTGGCAACAGGCAGAAAGGAGGCCACAGGGCGACCCCACGAGCCTGCAGTGGGAGCCTCTCGCTCACCCGTCCGGCCCCACCTGGGCTCCCGGCCCCGCCCACAGCTGCTTTGGGGATGGAGTCTTAGGGGTGGGAGGGTGGTGCTGGGCCCCCTCCTGCCGGAGTCCACCCCAGTGTGCTTCTCCCTTTCCCCAGTCGCCTCCCTCCCAGAAGCCCTAGGCCAGCAGTCCCCAGACCAAGGCGCTGCAGAGGGAAGAGCTCCCGACGGGGCCAGCAGGTGACTCGGGGCCTGCGCTCAGTCTCTCTGCCTGGGCTGTGGGTGGAGGGTGACTGAGGACCTTCATGCCTGTGAGGCTCTCCCTGTCCAGAGGGGAGGGGCCTCTGGAGAGAGGGGCCCCCACCCGAGCAAGCTTCACCTCGGATCACTGCGTCTCCCCTCTGTGCCTCAGTTTCCTTCCCGGCAAAACAGTCTAACGATGCCCCCTCGCGGCTGCCGGGGGTCAGGGACACTGTCCCCCAGGACGGCTCAGGGACGCCCCGCTCACGGTGAGCGCTCGGCAGATGCAGACCGTGGTCGGCATTGGCCTTGGGGGACCGTGTCTGCAGCTCTGTTCAGCTGAAGGGGGTCTGCCCTCTGTGCCCCATGGTCCAAGGCCTGAGCCCCATTAAGGTGGCCACCGATTCCTGCCCTGGTCATTGCACGCCGGCTCCAGCAGAGGGGGCCCGCGCTCCATGCACAGCTCCGTCCTCCCAGCGGAGGCGGCCGGCGGTGTATGCAGGAGGCTGGTTGGAGTGGACCTCCGATGCACAAAGGCCCTCTGCAGAGACTGGGATCTGGGGCCTCGGACCTGGTCTCCGAGATGTCACCGTGAATGGGGTGGGACGGTTGGGGGTGAGGGGCTGCTGGCCGCACGCCCTCCTGGCTAGTCTGTGAGCGTCCACCCTTGGCCTTGGGGAGCTTGGTCAGGTAGACGGTGCACAGAGGGGTGTTTGGGCCACCCCAGGCTGCTCCATGGCACGGGAGGGGAGACCCAGGCGGGCGGGCCAGGGGCTTGATCAAGGCCGCACAGCCTGCGGCTCTAATGGGTCTTGGACTGGAGACCGAGTCCAAGACTGGAGGACTGGGGACTGGGGCTGAGACTGAGCCACTTCCAGGTTCTAACCATGGGGGTGGCCCAGGGATGGCAGAGGGCTCCTGACCTTTGACACGCACAGAGATGGGTTTTCTGCACCATCCTGTTCTGATCACAGGGTTCTCGGTTCTGCTGGAACCAGCGTTGGTGCAACGTGCCTGGGGTGGGTGGGGGGCCCGTCCTCCCCCGCTGTGGCCTGCTGCACGTGGTCAGGTCACCTCTCCTGGCCGGGGACTGAGTGGACAGAGGCCTAGAGGGAGCCGCCCAGACCAGGAAGGAGGGCAGCCAGGCCATCTGCCGAGAAGCCGGCACCATTAGGGCGGAAGAGCCCATGTGGCTGGCGGGGCTCTGAGGCCATGAGGACACTGGCTTGGGACCTGCCTCTAGCCTCGGAGGAGTGACAGCCTCCACCCCCTGCGATAAGCCTAGATTGAAGCAAGCTGTCTTTCAAAGCTGGCCGGGATGCCCCGAAATGAGCAAAAGGGAGAACCCCTCCCCCATCCAGGGCTGACAGGGTGGGGCTGGGACTTTTGGAAAACATCACAACTGCCTTCAAAGCAGCAGAGACCCCGCTGCTGGGAATCCACGGAAAGGCAATGGTGCGGGACAGGAAGGGGGCCACTGAGAGCCTGGATGTCCCCCACAGGGCTGCTTATGGTGCCCCCCAAATGCCCACCACTGGAGGAACGGCTAAAGAATCGCTACGTAATCATGGGGTTCTATTCAGCCAACAAAATGAGTTACATTAAGAGGAAAAAAGCCAGACTGCGTGTGTTATTTTCCTGTGGCCACCGTAACAAATTACCACAAACCTAGAGCTTTAAAACAACACACATTTATTATCTTAGAATTGCAGGGGGCGGGGGTCAGAGTCCTAAAGGTATGGACGAAACTGGGTCCCTCCTGGAGGCTCCGGGGAGCATCTGTTCCCTGCACTTCCAGCTTCTAGAGGCGCCTGCGTCTCTGGCTGAGACCCCGCCCTCCAACTTCAAAGCCAGCAGCGCAGCATCTCCCGATCTCTCTCGATCTCTCTCTGCCTCTGCTTCCATGTTCACATCTCCCTCTCTGACTCTCACCCTCCTGCCTCCCTCTCATAAGGACCCTGGTGATGACATTAGGCCCATCCAGTTAATCCGGGACGACACCCCCCATCTCAAGGTCCTTAAGTTCATCCCATCTGTCAAATCCTGTCGCCAGCGTGATGGTTAATTTTATGTGCCAGCTTGTCTGGGCTTTGGGGTGCCCAGACATTGGGCCAAACATGAATCCAGGGGTATCTATGGGAGTGAGTCTGGATGAGATTAGTATTTCAGGAAGCAGACTGGGCGCAGCAGGCTGCCCTCCTTAACGTGGGTGGCCCCCGCCAATCCGCGAGGCCTGAATAGAACAGAAAGGCTCACCCTCCCCTGGGGAGAGGGAACTCCTCTTCCTGCCGGCCTTCGACCTGAGGCTCTGAGCTGACACATCGCTCTTCCTGGGTCTCAACCCTGCTGGCCTCTGGGCCAGAGCTTACACCATCGCTCTGCTGGGCCTCCAGCCTTCTGACCTTGGGGCTTCTCGTCATCGAGTGAGCAAATTCCTCGTGATAAACCCTTTCCGTGTACACATCCTGTTGGCTCGGTTCTCCTAGAGAAGCCCGACTCATACACCACGTGAGCTGATGTAGTCGCGGGTTCCAGGGCTGAGGACACGGCATCTTTGGGGGCCCCTGTTGAGCTGACCACACGGGACATGACCATCATGGTTACATCAGAAAATGCCAGAACCAGCCTGGGGGTGCTCATTTCTGACTGTCTCCCTTCTTTTGATGTTTCTGGGGTTTTCGGTCTTTCTGTCTTAATGGGAAGACTGACTGCAGGTGAGGCAACCCAGCCACGGGAGAGGCAAAGGCTGGGACCCCGTGGGACGGCCTTGGGTGTGGGGCTGCCCCTGGGAGCACCCACCTCCCTGTGAGCCGTGGCTGAGTCTCCCCCTGGCTCTGTGTCAGGACCCTCTGAAATCACCGTGGTTCATCCTTCCTGCAGAGTGTCCCTGTGAGCACAGGGTACAGGAGAGTGGCGGGGATGCTGCCCCAAAGGGTCCTGGGAGAGGAAGCTCGGGCCAGTCCCTGGGGTGAGTGGTTCATGCCGTGTCTGAGCCCCGGGTCGGGGGCCGGTGGCGTGTGGTGGAGCCTCCCCCGGGGAGGGGGCGTCTGGTCACAGGGTGACTCCAGCTGTGGAGGACACGCGTGTGGTAACCCACCACCGTGCGGGGGGCAGCTCGGCCTCTCTGGCCTGCCCTCTGCGGCCCAGTGCAGACCAGGTGGCTTAAAAGGACCCGGGTTCTTCCTCAGTCCTGGAGGCTGGTGGCTGAGGTCGGTGTGTCAGGGCTGGTTCCTTCTCTGGCCTCTCTCCTTGGTGTCCCTGTGTCCTTATAGCCTGTAATTGGAATGTCCTCTTCTTCGGGGTCACGTGCCAACAGGTGGAGGCCGGGTGGGCAGTGGTGGGCATTTGCCAGTGGTCAGGTGGAAACACTTCTGCGGAATTCCCAGCACTTCCGGGGCCAAAGTGATTCCATTGACGGCTTCGTGCCAGCCCTCAGGCTCTCTGAGGTTCTCTGACTCCAGGGCCAGCTTTTCCTCTGTGAGCCCCCTTCCTGTGGCCTTGGGTAGAGAAGTTCTCTACCCTGTGATGCCACAGGCTGCGTCTGGGGGGAGCGAGGCGGGCAGGCTTGCTGGGCTGAGCTGAGCCTGTGCCTGTGTGTCCAGGAAACTTACAAAGTCCAGACCCCGTGGAGCAGAATAGGAACTCAGCCAGATGCCTGTTCCAAGCCCTTCAGGGCTGGGTAAGGGACACATCAGGGTGTCCCGAGGCTTGGGACACAAGTGCCTGGGAGCAGGGTGCGTGGGGACCACACGGTCACAGGTGACAGGATGGCACTGGCTTCCAGGCAGCGGGTGGGTGTGCGTCCTGTTCTCACCCCAGGGGAGCCCTGCTCCCTGAGCTGAAGCTGCCACCCCGCACCCGCTAACAAGCCTGGATTTTAGAGCATATGCTCCTGCTTCCCCAAACCCTGTCCTGCCAGGATTGGTGAGGATTTTGAGGAAAGCTTCTTCTGATGCTCAATTACCCAGGCTGTCCACACTGCCTGGAGTCCATCGCATGGCTGGCTGTGGTCTAGGCGGTGTGGACTGGACTTGTGGGCGTCCCCCTCTTAGGTCAGCTGCGGAGACCTTGGTCCCATCCTCGAGGAGCTGTGTGGGGAGGGCCGGGGCTGTGGACACAGGCCTGAGCTGAGGGTGAGATGGTGGAGTCCTAATGGGCTAGGCCCCAACTGGCCAGAAGGGTGGTCTGAGCTTTGGGGCAGTGGAGGCGGGGTCCCCAGCGGGAGCTCCATTAAGGCAAGTAAACTGCCCCTGAGTCTGTCTGCTGGTGACCCTCACCCTGTCCCCTGCTGGGCCACCTGTGGTGTGAGTGGGGTCCAGCTTGGGGACAGTCACACCTCTCCCTGCCCTGAGGACTGGGGTCGCAGCCGCGTGCCTGACCTCTGCCCGGCGTGGCTGACGTACCTCCACGCTGGGGAAGCCGTACTCCTGACCGTCCCCCGTGTGCAGGCTGGCTGGGGGGGTGCCAGGTCCCAGGCTTGGCCTCCAGATGAGTCAGCGGGCTGCGGGCGGGCCCCAGAGCCCCCAAGAAGGAGACACGTTCCCTCTGGGAGTGCCCACCTTCACTCTGGTTGGGCGGGATGAGGGCAAAAAGGATGCCCTCATGAAGGTTCCCACCTCCCCAAGTGGACGAAGGGGCACTGTGACTTGGCCAGCTCTGGAGGAGGGGGTGTGGGAGAGGAGGGGGGGAGAGGGAAGGGAAGCGGGGGCGGGGAGGGAGGAACCTGTAGGGCTGCGAGTCCCGTGACCTGGCCGCTCCCCTCACCTGCTCTCAGTGTCTTTCGGGCCTCCCGTGAGCCGGGCCCTGGAGCAGAAGCCCTTTCTCCAGTCTGGCCGTGCTCGTCCAGACTTCCCTGGCCTGAAGGCAAGGACAGCCCTGCTCGGTCCACCCTCCTCCGCCCCCCGACGGACCCTGAGGACGTCACTACTTGGGGTCTGTGAGAAGGGGCCCAGGTGGCCCAAAGTGCCAGAACAGGGGCTCTGGGGACCCGGTAAGGGACGTGCCTCAGGGCGGTGAAGGCACTGAGGCCCCGGGCGGGGGGGCGGGTCACTTGAGGTCACCCCATGGGGTCACAGGGGCCTGAGCCTGGATCCCGCTTCTCCCCACGTGTAGGGTGGGAGTGAGATCTTCTGTACCATTGGCTGGTGTCTCTCCCACCACCCGGGCCAGCTCCGGTCCCTGGGGGCCAGAGGAGGCCTCTGGGCGGGGGTTTGCTTCCCGGACGGGCACGGTCACAGGGGGTGCTCCTCGTAACCAGCAGCACGTGTGCGTCCCGGCCAGCTTCCTGCGCGTTATGTATGTGCCCAGAGGACTGATACTTTCTGGCGACAGAAGAATTTGGCCCCTTTCCTCATGTGCCTGCCATGGGGGTCCCCAGCCCGGCAGCGAGGATCTTGGCATCTGAGTTTAGCAGACACAGCCAGGGAGGCACGGGGGCGGCCTGTGGGCGGGGTGCATCCCGATTTGGGTGGAAATGCCGGGGTGGGAACGGTGGCGTGGACGGAGAGGTGCCTGGTGGAGGGGCTATTAACCACCAGGTAACAGATTTGATTAATTTTGTGCCTGGAGGGTTTTTTCTTTTTTTTCTTTTCCCAAAGAATCAGAGAAAACAAAATATTTTTCTAATTAAATAAATCTACGGTGCACGGTAATGGAGGCCGTCTGTTGGTCTGTGACAGGGCGGGGGAGACGTGGAATAATGATTTTATTTTTTCATTAAATAGAATTATAGGCAGTTACTCAAAGCAATGCTGAGCCTAATTGAGAGAAACCCATTTCTTCTTAATTTACTTTCACGGTTTTGGATGATAAAAGAGTGTGTTCGTTGGAAAATTAAATAAAAAACACACCACGAGGACAGGGTCTCTTTAGGTGCATTATTTGGTCCTTCCAGCTTTAAGTAACGGTCAGCAGGCCCAGGTGAGAACGGGGGGGACTCGGGCCTCGGAGGTTCTGCTTGGGGTTTCGGGGTTGGAGGAGGTTTGGCGGCATAGAGACCCCGAGACCACCAGGCTCTGCGGGGTCCCGGCTCCCCTCCGTGGGATGCCCAACACACGCTGCCTGCAAGGCACAGACCTCCCAGTGTCCGTCCCAGGTCCCCTGGCCTCTGACTCCCATGGAGTCTGGACCTCCCTCCTAAATCCTTTCTGCCCATCAGAATCCTCGAGAAGTTGGCCGGCCCGGAAGTCGGAGGCCGTTGAGATCACCCGGTCTCGTACCTGGGGTCTGTGCACAGCTCGGTCGGCATCATCCCTGCCCCGCCCCCTAGGAGGGCTCCCACCTCCAGGGTCTGTGCTCACCAGGCACCCCGACCGTCTTCTGCGCTCGCTCACCAATATTCCACTTCCTTCAGCAACGCCCCCCTCCGCCCCGACCAGCCCCTTCCCATTGCTCGTCCTGCTGTGTCCGGCTCCTGGTGCACCGCCGCATCAACACGGGCATCGAACGGGGCTGTGGCTCTCTGGACTCGTACTGAGCTCCTACTGCCTACAGGAGAGCCCTGCGAAGTCTGGAGGGTGGCGCTAGACAGCTGCCTTGGTGGCCAAGGGAACCCAGCGCCGTGCGTCTGAACTTTCTGCGATGCCAGGAACATCTTGTATCCGCGCTGACCGCAAGGGCAGCCATGGCCCCGTGTGGCAGATGAGCATTTGAGATGCAGCGAGTGTGACTCTGGAGCTGGATTTTAAATTGTATTTATTTTAATTAATTTAAATTGAAATCACCACGGACAGCTAGTGGCTACCGTATCACACGGGAGTCTTTGAAATTCCGGGCGACGTCCTTCTGCTTTAGATGCAATCTTTTGACACAGAGAGGCGGTCCCAGGTCTCTGTGACACACGTTCCCCCTTCCCTGTTTTGGGGGCAGGTAGCATTTCTCGGGTGAGAGGTATATGCAGTCAGACAAGCGTGAGGGTATTTATTTTTAATTGAATTTTATTTTAAAAAACATATTGCAAAGTTCAGAATGTGCAACAGTCTCCAGTGAGAAGCAGGTTTCCTCCAGCCCCACCTGGCTGCCGCCACCTCTGCCCCTACCTGAGCCACCCCCTCTGCTTCTCTCTAACCCCTCGAGTCGCAAGGAAGGGGTGCGAGCGCCCGTGGAGGACCGCTACATCCTGGACGCCAGCTACTGAGCTGCCAGCGACATCACACCGACTAAAATCTCCAGCCCGGTGCTGCCTCGCGACTGCCCTGCTGGGCTCTTCCACGTTAAGGGCTGAGCTGAGGCTCCAGCCGGTGCTTCTGTGAAATCAGGGCTGCTCGGGGACACCCAGGATGGATGGGTGCCGCAGACGGAGGGCCTCACCAGAGTCTCTCTGGGCATTTCTGGCTGTGAGCTCCCGTTCTGTTTGTGCTCTGAGCTGCTGGGACACGGAGCCCCCAGCCAGCGCTGAGCCGAGGTCAAGGGCATTCAGGAGGGAAGAGCTGCTGCAGCAGCCCCTGGGCATCCTGCCTCCCAGATTTCCCCCTGCCCCCTCGGCCCTGAACTCCCCCGCCCCATCCTGGCTCCCGCCTTGAAGACCGGATCCCGGGGCTAGGAGCAGTTTCGGTCCCCTGCTGCGGTCTCCACCTGTGCAGGTTGCTGTGGCCAAGCGGTCACCTCTGGGGGAGGTCACTCCCCGTGGGGCCACTTTGCTGGGAGGCTCTGTTTCCACTCACCGCTTCTGCTACTTTTTACACTAACGACTTCCCAGGACAGGCCCAGTGGCCGTGGATAATGGTTCCCGTCTGCGGAGCCTTCCAGAGCTGCTTTTCCCGCTGGCCCTCCCCTCAGCCTGCGCCCCCGGACACCCAGAGCCCCAGAACCAAGCTGCTCCCATCCCCTGAGGCGGCCTGAGCTCCCCGGGGGAGGCAGCACGGGGTCCTCATAGCAGGCCCTTGCCCTCATGGGACCTGGGCCGAAGGGGACCCAGGCTGGGCCTGCCTGGGTCGGGGTGGGGGGTCCTCTGAGGTCTCCCCAGGTCCCTGGCAGGAGGCAGACACTTCACAGAGGCTCCAGGGCTGCTCACGGCCACCCACAGACACTTATTAGGCACCTGCTGCATCCAGCTCTGTGCTGGACCCTGGGGCCCGGTGGTGGGCGTGTGAGCGCAGCCAGGAGCAGAGCTGCGTGGGAAGTCTGCGTTCTTGCTTCCTTCCCGAGGGGACACTGAGGGTGTCCAGGCTGCCCCACCCACAGTTCTGTTTCCCACATGAAGGTCGGACATCTGGCCAGGTTTCTCCTCGCACGCCTGCTGTGATCACACCATGGGCCGACGGGCTCTGGCTGGGTCTGAGCTCAACAGAGAGGCACCTGGCGATCGATTGGTGATGCCTGCCACGGTCATGGGCCCGAGCGGCAGGAATTGTTGGTGAGTGTGGATGCTGATGGGACGCCCGTGCTGGGGCCGGGTCACCAGGTCTTTTCATCACCAGCAACATCTTCCCCAAAGTGTTGGTTGATTCCACTGTGCCCACAATACGTATTGACGGGCACCTGTGCAGAACGAAGGCGTGTGTGTCGGGCTGTTGTCGGGGGGCAGAGGCGGCATGGCCCATCGGTGGAGAGAAATTGAGCTGCAGTCAGTGTTGGGCGCAGGGAGGCAGGAGGGAGACGTCTGCTTTGCTGGTTGGCCAGCAAGTGTGAGATGTCCGGCTGCCTGAGCTGAAGCCACGTCTGGGGGCTCTGTACCCCATTTCCTCTGCCCAGAGGCACTAGTCAGGCGTCGTGGTGGTCAGCCCTCTCCCCTTTCTGGAACCCTCCTCCAGCAGCCCCAGCGCCCACCCCACCCTGCTGGACCCGAGCTTCCAAGGCGCCAGACCCACGAAGCGGGTGAGGAGGACCCGAGGGGCCCAGATGGCAAACCAGGGATGCCATGCTGCCCACGGGCTCAGTCCACAGGGCGAGAGGGGAGGAGTGCTTTGGGGACCTTGGTGCCCATGGCCTCAGAGCCCTGGGGTAAGGCTGACCCTGCAGGAACCCCGCAGGGGCAATTACAGCTGGAGTCTGGCAGGGGGCGTGATGGATGGGGCGGCCGTCCTGCTGGGCCGTGACGAACGTCCCTCTCCCTCGCAGGCTCACTCTGGAGCTCTAATACTCCTCGAAAGCCCCATTTGTCCCCTGTAATCACAGCATTAAACTTTAATATCCAGTATTAATAAAACATACTCTCCCTAATATAGCCAGAAGAGGCTGGGAGCCAGCGGGTGTGAGGATGGTCCCCTGGTGACCGTCTCTGATGCTTTCCTGGCGGCCGGGGGCGGGGGGGCAGCACCGAGGGGGCACCAGGCCTCCTGGACAAGTATGGGGTGAGGGGGGCTTCTCTGAGGGGTTGGGCTGAAGGCCAGTGGGTGCTGGGGCTGGTCTGTGTGTTGCCGTTTGAGATTTTCTGTTTCTTCCCGACGGGCTTTGTTTTATGTTATTTCATGCTTTTTTGAGATGTCATCACGCACCACACCACTCACCCTTTCAAAGTGCACAGTCGGGAAATACAGCACCGTCGACCCTCACTATTCAGACCCGCCTCCCTGCTGACGGTTATCTGTGGCCTCCGCGTCTGTCCCGCGGCACTTCTGTGGTCACTCACAGACACGCGGGGGCCGTGAAAACGTTGGGCCGCGAGTCACGGGTCCCTGGGTGAGCTTCGGCTCACAGTGGGGACAAGGTTCCTTCCCTGGCCTACCTGGTGCCGAGTTTTCCACGTTTCTGGGCTTTTCTTTGGTGATTTTGCTGTTTAAAGTGGCCTCAACCTGGTGCTGTGGTGCCGTGTGGCCTGCGTGTGGCCTCGTGTGGGCTGACTGTGCACACACGTGTGAGGCACACGGACCACCCCGCATGCCAGCCAGGCAGTGTCAGCACCCAGCACCCGACGGGTAACCCTCCAACTGCCCTCGGCAGGCAGGTCCAGTCTCGCATAGAGACCGGGGACCTGGGTGGATGGGGGTCAAGGGCCTCTCCTCTGCCACCCCCAGAGCCAGGAGGGGTCACTGCCCTTGCCCGGCCCGTCCTGGGCACAGATGGCAAAGGCAGAAGCAGGGCCCTGGGGTCTGCAGGCTGGCCGTGGGCTGGGTGGTCGAGCACTGCTGACCCCACGGCTCCCAGACCGTGAGGTTGAAGGTGTTTATGGAGGCGGAGGTGGTCAGGAAGCAGGGGACAAAGAGGCTTTGGCAGGAGCAGCGTCTGGCACAGGACAGGAAACCTTCTCAGAAAATCTGGACATGGCTCTGCGTTCCCTGGAGAGAGGGCAGTGGCGAGGAGAATGGGGACTTTGTGTGCACTGCCCCCTCCCCGAGCCGTGGGCTGCCCCGCCCTGGGAGCATGTGGCTCCCAGCCTGCATTCCACCACCTGGAGCCTTCCAGAAACTCGGCCTCCTTCCGGCCAGATCTGGGATGTGTGGTTGAGGCACAAGGCCCTGGGGACCCCAGAGGTTCTGGGTTCCAAGATTGTGGGTTTGGAGACGGGGTTTCAAGGCTGTGCCCTGGGGTGCCTAAGGGACTGGTGGGCGGGGAGGGGGCACGGGGCTGGAGCTGGACTGTGGGGGGCTGGTGGGCTGGGGGAGTCCAGCCCCTGGGGAGCCATTTGGAATCAAGCTGGAGCCCCAAGGACCTGTGAGGCCATTTGGAGAAAATTGAGGGGGCCCCACGGGAGATGCTTTCGGCTCCCCGGTCCCATAAATCTTACCGTAGGGCATGAAACACCAAGTGAGCGGTCATGTTGGACTATTGTTCAAACCTGAGTCCTGCAGTTGTGGTCCCACACCTGGCCAGGCTGCCTCTCCCAGCCTGGACCCCCAGGTCTGCCACCCTGGGCCAGGCATAGCAGAACCACAGAGTCCTGTTAAACCCATTCTCGCCGCTCTGCCCCCCACCCCGCCCCCGCTCCCGCACTGCCAGCCTGTCCGTGTCTCTCTTGGCCTCGGACCAGATTCCTGCAGAGTGCTCCACGGGCCGTGGGTGGTCCCCAGCCACCTGCAGTGGTCTTCAGGCAGCATGGTGGTTTCTGATGAAAAACTGGTGAAGCGAAAGGGTTCCTACACACTCACTAATGTGAAACTTACGATTAATTATGATTTCCACAGAAATCCCATTATGCAAATCATAATCATTTTGTTCTGAAGGGCTGCACCAGGGCGCAAGGCCTGCAGCGGCCCGAGATCCATCTCCCCGGCCCTCAGGGCGTTATGTGTTATGGAACTTTGTCAGCTACGGGCACGGAGCCCTTGAAGCTTTTGCCTCTTTTCCAAAAAAGCTCAGGGATCTCCAGGTAAATCCAATTGCATGGGTTTTTTTTCTTTTTTCTTTCCTCAGGACAACTGCAAAATGCTTTTCAGTTTTAAGTGGAAGAATTGTGTTGCCAAAGGCTGAGAAGAGATGAAAACGTCATTCAAAAGTGCATGAAAGAGTTTTATAGTGTCTGGTCTTACATTTAGGTCTTTAATCCATTTCGAGTTTATTTGTGTGTATGGTGTTAGGGAGTGTTCTAATTTCATTCTTTTACATGTAGGTGTCCAGTTTTCCCAGCACCACTTATTGAAGAGGATGTCTTTTCTCCATTGTATAGTCTTGCCTACTTTATCAAAAATAAGGTGACCATATGTGCGTGGGTTTAATCTCTGGGCTTTCTATCCTGTTCCATTGATCTGTATTTCTGTTTGTGTGCCAGTACCATACTGTCTTGATTACTGTAGCTTTGTAGTATAGTCTGAAGTCAGGGAGCCTGATTCTTCCAGTTCTGTTTAAAAAAAAAAAAGAAAGTGCATGAAAGAAGCTCACTGACCCCCTGCTGAGAAGGTCTTAGGACAAACCACAAAGCTGACATAAGCTCTGGCCCAGGAAAGCACACAGCGGCTCTGGCCCCACTGCCTCCCAGGTGTATGGGGGTCTTTGAGGCTGTGGTGGGGCAGGGGACAGTTGGTGCCTGGCCCAGGCGACCAGGAGTGCTTCTACCCTTCATTCTATTGTCACTGGGAGCTTGTCATGGCAGGAGGGACATCTCATTTCACCATCACTGTTTGGGAATGCTGCTGGGGGACCAGCCAGAGTCCTGTGCCCCACAAGGAAGCAGTGGATGCTTTGATTTCTGTGCAGAGGAGAGAGGCAGGCAGCCACCCCCTTCTGTCTCTTTTTTCTTTAAATTAATTTTTATTGGAGTATAGTTCCTTTACAATGTTGTGTTAGTTCCTGCTGTACAGCAAGGTGAATCAGTTATACCTATACATGTATCTGCTCTTTTTTAGTTTTCCTTCCCATTTAGGTCACGACAGAGCCCTGAGTAGAGTTCCCTGTGCTATACTGCAGGTTCTCATACTTATCTATTTTATACACAGTAGTGTGTACATGTCAGTCCCAACCTCTGGTCTTAGTGCAGAGCTGAAAGCATGTCCGAAGGGGCCAAGTGCAGCTCCCGTGGCCACGAGCGTTCATCTCTTTCATGTGCTGCTCAGAGGCAGGGAATGCGGCACTGGCTCCTCTACACAGGAGCACCACGCTGCTCGAGGAAGGGACGCCATCACACGGATCGATCTGATTCCCACGATCCGAGCGTGTGGCGTGGGGAGTACACTGAGCACTGCGCAGCTGTCAATTTCCACATTCCTCCGCAAAGCACATACCTCTCACGACACACCCTGGTCTTGCCTCTTTCTGAACTTTACGTACATGGAATCACATGTGTGGTCTCTTTGGTGTCTGGTTCCTTCCGCTCAGCATTAATCCACGAGGTTAATCCATGCACGTGGGGCTGAGAGTTGCTACCTTTGTTGCCACCTTGGAGCTGCCACAGTCTCCGTCCATCCTACTGTCAGTGGGCACTTGGATTGTGCCTGCCTTGGGCAGCTGCGTGTTCTGTGGCTTTGAACACTGTCGTACGTGTCGGTTGGTGGATGTGTTCACATCTCCATGGAACACATACACCACGGAGCGGAATTGCTGGGTCACGAGGTACGTGTAGGTTCAGCTTCAGTAAACACTGCTTCTCGGTTTTCCAGAGTTGCACTGATTTCCATTCTCAGTAGCAGCAAACCGGAGTTCCAGGGCTCCATGCCCTCACCAACACAGGTGTCGCCAGTCTTTAATTTTAGCCATTCTGGTAGGCATGTAAGGGGTCCCATTGTGCTTTTAATTAGCATTTTCCTGATGAGCAGTGACATTTCAAGGTTTTTTTTTTTTTTCCAATTGCTTATAGAATAACTTTTGTGAAATGCCCATACACGTCTTTTACCCATGTTTTGATTATTGGTTGTCTTCTGTTCTTACTGATTTGCAGAAGGTCACTATATGTTCTGGATGTGATATATTTGCTCTCAGTCTGTGCTTTGCCTTTTTACTTTCTTGCCTTATGCCTGTGTTTACGTGTTCTACTCAAGAAACCTTTGCCTACACCAGAGTCATGCAAATTTTCTCCAAGTTATCTTCTGGGAATTTTGTTGTTTTGTCTTTCATATGTAGAATTCACATTGTTCTAGGAATTGATATTTATGAGTGGTGTGAAGTAGGGATCTAGATTTATTTTTTCCCATATTGGTACCCAAATGACTCTGTACTTTTTCTTGAAAAGCCATCTTCCCCTGTTTACACTGCAATGTCACCTTTATCCTTTATCCTGACTGGGTCTGTCTCATGGGTCTGTGTGTCCATCCTTGTACCAACACCACAATTCCTTAGTTATTGTAGCTTCATGGTGAATGTTGACATTGGGTACTGCAGGTCCTCTGCATTGTCCTCCTGTAAGATTTTCTCCCTATTCCTGACCCTTTTCATTTCCATATACACTTCAAAATTGCCTTGTCAACTTCCACCAATAACAACTTGTTGGAATTTCAAAATTAATATTGAATCCATGTATTCATTTGGAGATAATTGACATCGTTACAATACTGTATTTCAAGACATGAAAATGATAGGAACCTACATTTGTTTAGGTTCATCATTGCTTTTCGAGGAATTTATTTTTTCTTCTAGTTTCATCGGGGTATAACTGACATCCAACACGGTATAAATTTAAGGTGTGCAGCGTGCTGATGACTTGATGTACATACATCGTGAAGGGATTATCACAGTAAGTTTAGCAAACACCCATCATCATATAGATACAGAATTAAAGAAATAGAGAACATTTTTTTTCTTGTGATGAGGACTCTTAGGATTTACCCTGAACAACTTTCATATATAACATACAGCAGTGTTAATTACCATGCTGGACATTACATCCCTATTACTTATTTACCTTATAAGTAAGCTAAATTTGTGCCTTTTGACTGCCTTCATCCAATTCCCCCTCTCTTCACCACAAATCTGATCTCTTTTTCTATGTTTGTTGGTTTTTGAAATATAACTGACCTACAACACAACATAGTGATTCGATATTTCCAGACATTTCAAAATGATCACATGGTATGTCTAGTTATGATCTGTCACCATACAAAGGTATTACACAGTTAATTGACTATATTCCTCACACTGTACATTTCATACCGGTGATTCATTTATTTTGTAACTGACAGTTTGTAAATTTCAATCTCTTCCACCTATTTCTCTCATCCCCCCACCCTGTCCCCTATGGCAACCACCTGTTAGTTCTCTGTATCTATGAGTCTGTTTCTGTTTAGTTATGTTTGTTCATTTGTTTTGTTTTTTAGATTCCACATATAAGTAAAATCATACAGTATTTGTCCTTTCTTTTTAACGTCTTTATTGGAGTATAATTGCTTTACAATGTTGTGTTAGTTTCTGCTGTATAACAAAGTGAATCAGCTATACATATACATATATCCCCATGTCTCCTCCCTCTTGCGTCTCCCTCCCACCCTCCCTATCCCACCCCTCTAGGTGGTCACAAAGCACCGAGCTGATCTCCCTGTGCTATGTGGCTTCTTCCCACTAGCTATCTATTTTACATTTGGTAGTGTATATATGTCCATGTCACTCTCTCACTTCGTCCCAGCTTACCCTTCCCCCTCCCTGTGTCCTCAAGTCCATTCTTTACATCTGTGCCTTTATTCCTGTGCTGCCCCTAGGTTCTTCAGAACCTTTTTTTTTTTTTTTTAGATTCCATATATATGTGTTAGCATATGGTATTTGTTTTTCTTTTTCTGACTTACTTCACTTGGTATGACAGACTCTAGGTCCATCCACCTCACTACAAATACCTCAATTTCGTTTCTTTTTATGGCTGAGTAATATTCCATTGTATATATGACCACATCTTCTTTATCCATTCACCTGTCAATGGACACTTAGGTTGCTTCCATGTCCTGGCTATTGTAAATAGTGCTGCAATGAACATTGTGGTACATGACTCTTTTTGAATTATGTTTTTCTCAGGGTATATGCCCAGTAGTGGGATTGCTGGGTCATATGGTAGTTCTATTTTTAGTTTTTTAAGGAACCTCCATACTGCTCTCCATCGTGGCTGTATCAATTTACATTCCCACCAACAGTGCAAGAGGGTTCCCTTTTCTCCACACCCTCTCCAACATTTATTGTTTGTATATTTTTTGATGATGGCCTTTCTGACCAGTGTGAGGTGATACCTCATTGTAGTTTTGATTTGCATTTCTCTAATAATTAGTGATGTTGAGCATCTTTTCATGTGTTTGTTGGCAATCTGTATATCTTCTTTGGAGAAATGTCTATTTGGGTCGTCTGCCCATTTTTGGATTGGGTTGTTTGTTTTTTAGATATTGAGCTGCATGTGTTGCTTGTATATTTTGGAGATTAATTCTTTGTCAGTTGCTTTGTTTGCAAATATTTTCTCCCATTCTGAGGGTTGTCTTTTCGTCTTTTTTATGGTTTCCTTTTCTGTGCAAAAGCTTTTAAGTTTCATTAGGTCCCATTTGTTTATTTTTGTTTTAATTTCCATTTCTCTAGGAGGTGGGTCAAAAAGGATCTTGCTGTGATTTATGTCATAAAGCATTCTGCCTATGTTTTCCTCTAAGAGTTTTATAGTGTCTGGCCTTACATTTAGGTCTTTTGAATTTATTTTTGTGTATGGTGTTTGAAAGTGTTCTAATTTCATTCTTTTACATGTAGGTGTCCAGTTTTCCCCGCACCACTTATTGAAGAGGAAGTCTTTTCTCCATTGTATTCTCTTGTCTCCTTTATCAGAGGTAAGGTGACCATATGTGCGTGGGTTTAATCTCTGGGCTTTCTATTCTGTTCCATTGATCTATATTTCTGTTTTTGTGCCAGTACCATACTGTCTTGATTACTGTAGCTTTGTCGTATAGTCTGAAGTCAGGGAGCCTGATTCCTCCAGCTCCGTTTTTCTTTCTCAAGATTGCTTTGGCTATTCGGGGTCTTTTGTGTTTCCATACAAATTGTGCAATTTTTTTGTTCTAGGTCTGTGAAAAATGCCATTGGTAGTTTGATAGGGATTGCATTGAATCTGTAGATTGCTTTAGGTAGTATAGTCATTTTCACAATGTTGATTCTTCCAATCCAAGAACATAGTATATCTCTCCATCTGTTTGTATCATCTTTAATTTCTTTCATGAGTGTCTTATAGTTTTCTTCATACAAGTCTTTTGTCTCCTTAGGTAGGTTTATTCCTAGGTATTTTATTCTTTTTGTTGCAGTGGTAAATGGAAGTGTTTCCTTAATTTCTCTTTCAGATTTTTCATCATTGGTGTATAGGAATGCAAGAGGTTTCTGTGCATTAATTTTGTATCCTGCTACTTTACCAAATTCATTGATTAGCTCTAGTAGTTTTCTGGTAGCCTCTTTAGGATTCTCTATGTATAGTATCATGTCATCTGCAAACTGTGACAGTTTTACTTCTTTTCCAATTTAGATTCCTTTCATTTCTTTTTCTTCTCTGATTGCTGTGGCTAAAACTTCCAAAACTGTGTTGAATAATAGTGGGCAACCTTGTCTTGTTCCTGATCTTAGTGGAAATAGTTTCAGTTTTTCACCTTTGAGAACGATGTTGGCTGTGGGTTTGTCATATATGGTCTTTATTATGTTGAGGTAAGTTCCCTCTATGTCTGCTTCCTGGAGGGTTTTTATCATAAATGGGTGTTGAATTTTGTTGAAAGCTTTTTCTGCATCTATTGAGATTATCATATGGTTTTTATCCTTCAATTTTTTAATATGGTTTTCTCACATTAATTGATTTTTGTATATTGAAGAATCATTTCATTCTTAGGATAAACCCCACTTGATCATGATGTATGATCCTTTTTTTTTTTTTGTATGATCCTTTTAATGTGCTGTTGGATTCTTTTTGCTAGTATTTTTTTGAAGATTTTTGTATCTATGTTCATCAGTGATATTGGCCTGTAGTTTTCTTTTCTTGTGACGTCTTTATCTGGTTTTGGTATCAGGGTGATGGTGGCCTTGTAGGATGAGTTTGGGAGTGTTCCTCCCTCTGCTATATTTTGGAAGAGTTTGAGAAGGATAGGTGTTAGCTCTTCTCTAAATGTTTGATAAAATTGGCCTGTGAAGCCATCCGGTCATGGGCTTTCCTTTGTTGGAAGATTTTTTTTTTTTTTTTTTTTTTTGTGGTACGTGGGCCTCTCACTGTTGTGGCCTCTCCCGTTGTGGAGCACAGGCTCCGGCTGCGCAGGCTCAGTGGCCATGGCTCATGGGCCTAGCCGCTCCGTGACATGTGGGGTTTTCCCGGACCGGGGTATGAACCCGTGTCCCCTGCATCGGCAGGTGAACTCCCAACCACTGCGCCACCAGGGAAGCCCTGTTGGAAGATTTTAAGTCACAGTTGTTTCAATTTCAGTGCTTGTGATTGGTCTGTTTATATATTCTATTTCTTCCTGATTCAGTCTCGGAATTTTGTGCTTTTCTAAGAATTTGTCCATTTCTTTCAGGTTGTTCATTTTATTGGCATATATTTGCTTGTAGTAATCTCTCATGATCCTATGTGTTTCTGCAGTGTCAGTTGTTACTTCTCCTTTTTCATTTCTAATGCTGTTGATTTGAGTCTTTTCCCTTTTTTTCTTGATGAGTCTGCCTAATGGTTTATCAATTTTGTTTATCTTCTCAAAGAACCAGCTTTTAGTTTTATTGATCTTTGCTATTGTTTCCTTCATGTCTTTTTCATTTATTTCTGATCTGATTTTTGTGATTTCTTTCCTTCTGCTAACTTTTTTTTTTTTTTTGTTCTTCTTTCTCTAATTGCTTTAGGTATAAGGTTAGGTTGTTTATTTGCCATTTCCCTTGTTCCTGAGGTAGGATTGTATTGCTGTAAACTTCTCTCTTAGAACTATTTTGCTACATCTCATAGGTTTTGGGCCATCATGTTTTCATTGTCATTTGTTCTTAGGTATTTTTTGATTTCCTCTTTGATTTCTTCAGTGATCACTTTGTTATTAAGTAGTGTGTTGTTTAGCCTCTATGTGTTTGTAGTTTTTACAGGTTTTTCCCCCCCTGTAATTGATACCTAGTCTCATAGCGTTGTGGTCAGAAAAGATACTTGATACAATTTCAATTTTCTTAAATTTACCAAGCCTTGATTTGTGACCCAAGGTATGATCTATCCTGGAGAATGTTCCATGAGCACTTGAGAAGAAAGTGTATTCTGTTGTTTTGGGATGGAATGTCCTATAAATATCAATTAAGTCCATCTTGTTTAATGTGTCATTTAAAGCTTGTGTTTCCTTATTTATTTTCATTTTGGATGATCTGTCCATTGGTGAAAGTGGGGTGTTAAAGTCCCCTACTATGATTGTGTTATTGTCGATTTCCCCTTTTATGGTTGTTAGCATTTGCCTTATGTATTGAGGTGCTTCTATGTTGGGTGCATAAATATTTGCAATTGTTATATCTTCTTCTTGGATTGATCCCTTGATCATTATGTAGTGTCCTTCTTTGTCTTTTGTAATAGTCTTTATTTTAAAATCTATTTTGTCTGATATGAGAATTGCTACTCCAGCTTTCTTTTGATTTCCATTTGCATGGAATATCTTTTTCCATCCCCTCACTTTCAGTCTGTATGTGTCCCTAGGTCTGCAGTGGGTCTCTTGTAGACAGCACATATATGGGTCTTGTTTTTGTGTCCATTCAGCAAGCCTGTGTCTTTTGGTTGGAGCATTTAATCCATTTACATTTAAGTAATTATCTATATGTAGGTTCCTATTACCATTTTCTTAATTGTTCTGGGTTTGTTATTGTAGGTATTTTCCTTCTCTTGTGTTTCCTACCTAGAGAAGTTCCTTTAGCATTTGTTGTAGTGCTGGTTTGTTGGTGCTGAATTCTCTTAGCTTTTGCTTGTCTGTAAAGGTTTTAATTTCTCTGTTGAATCTGAATGAGGTCCTTGCTGGGTAGAGTGATCTTGGTTGTAGGTTTTTCCCTTTCATCACTTTAAATATGTCCTGCCACTCCCTTCTGGCTTGTAGAGTTTCTGCTGAAAGATCAGCTGTTAACCTTATGGGGATTGCCTTGTATGTTATTTGTTGTGTTTGCCTTGCTGCTTTTTAATATTTTTTTTGTATTTAATTTTTGATAGTTTGATTAATATGTGTCTTGGCGTGTTTCTCCTTGGATTTATCCTGTATGGGACTCTCTGTGCTTCCTGAAGAACTTGATTGATTATTTCCATTCCCATATTAGGGAAGTTTTCAACTATAATCCCTTCAAGTATTTTCTCAGTCCCTTTCTTTTTCTCTTCTTCTTCTAAGACCCCTATATTTCGATTGTTGGTGTGTTTAATGTTGTCCCAGAGGTCTCTGAGACTGTCCTCTATTCTTTTCATTCTTTTTTCTTTATTCTGCTCTATGGTAGTTATTTCCACTATTTTGTCTTCCAGGTCACTTATCTATTCTTCTGCCTCAGTTATTCTGCTATTGATTCCTTCTAGAGAATGTTTAATTTCATTTATTGTGTTGTGCATAATTGTTTGTTTGCTCTTTAGTTCTTCTAGGTCCTTGTTAAAC
The DNA here is from genome assembly GCF_937001465.1 of Orcinus orca. Lineage (NCBI taxonomy): Eukaryota > Metazoa > Chordata > Mammalia > Artiodactyla > Delphinidae > Orcinus > Orcinus orca. Next base: position 211,252,204 of record NC_064559.1, on the reverse strand, counting down.
GTTTCTTGTATTTTCTCCATTCTCTTTCCAAGATTTTGGATCATCTTTACTATCATTACTCTGAATTCCTTTTCAGGTAGACTGCCTATTTCCTCTTCATTTGTTTGGTCTGGTGGGTTTTTACTTTGCTCCTTCATCTGCTGTGTATTTCTCTGTCTTCTCATTTTGCTTAGCTTACTGTGTTTGGGGTCTCCCTCTCACAGGCTGCAGGCTTGTATTTCTTGTCATCTTTGGTGTCTGCCCCCAGTGGGTAAGGTTGGTTCAGTGGGTTGTGTAGGCTTCCTGGTGGAGGGGACTGGTGCCTGTGTTCTGGTGGATGAGGCTGGGTCTTGTCTTTCTGGTGGGCAGGGCCATGTCCATTAATGTGTTTTGGGGTGTCTGTGAACTTATTATCATTTTAGGCAGCCTCTCTGCTAATGGGTGGGGCTGTGTTCCTGTCTTGCTGATTGTTTGGCATGGGGAGTCCAGCACTGGAGCCTGCTGGTCGTTGAGTAGAGCTGGGTCTTAGCATTGAGACAGAGATCTTGGGGAGAACTCTCACCGATTGATATTACATGAGTCTGGGAGGTCTCTGGTGGTCCAATGTCCTGAACTTGGCCCTCCCACCTCAGAGGCTCAGGCCTGACACCCGGCTGGAGCACCAAGACCCTGTAAGCCACATGGCTTACATGTAAATGGGTTAAATTCTCCAATCCAAAGGCACAGGGTGGCTGGCCTTCTGTGCTCCACTTGGTCCTCCAGCCAGGCGCTGCCCTCTGGGCCTGGTTGACATGGAGAGCCTGCTTTGGATCCAGGTCCAGCTGCATTCCCTAGCATCTAGAAGAAATGGCCACCACCCGCATCCTCCCCTATCCCCGCTGCAACTCTTATTTGTCCTTCTTTGTCTGAATTATTTCACTTAGCATAATACCCTCTAGGTCCATCTATGTTCTCCCAAATGGCCTTATTTAATTCTTTTTTATGGCTGAGTAATATTCCACTGTATATATGACCACAACTTCTTTATGCTTTCATCTGTTGATGTACACATAGGTTGCTTCCATGTCTTGGCTATTGTAAATAGTATTGCAATGAACACTGGGGTGCATGTATCTTTTCTATTTAGTATTTTTGTTTTCTTCAGACAAATACCCAGGAGTGGAATTACTGGATCATATGGTACTTCTATTTTCACTTTTTTGAGGAATCTCTGTACTATTTTCCACAGTGGCTGCAGCAATTTACATTTCTACCAAAAGGGCAAGAGGATTCCCTTTTCTCCACATTCATCATTACCTTTTTAAAACAATGTTTTGTAGTTTTCTGTGAGAGGTATTGCACATTTATATGCACTTGTTCTTAGGTATTTGATTTTTTATGTTATGGTAAATATCATTTCATTTTCTGTTGTTTTATTTTCTAATTTTTTTATTGTCCCTGTAAGCCCCAGCCTGTATGTGGGGCCCTCACCCTGCCCACTCCCTAACCACTGTATAAACCCAGGCCAAGCTCTTTCAAGCCATTTCCAGACTAGGCTGGGAGTCAGCGATGCACTCCCCAGAAAGCCTCATTGTGTGAGTGGTAAACCTTCTTATATTCTCTTGGGACGTGTGTGTGTGTGTGTGTGTGTGTGCGCGCGCGTGCGTGCTTATGTGTGTGTCTATATGTCTGATCAGCAGTATCTATATCTGAACCAAATTTTATGTGGGGTGGGTTGGTCCATCTCATTTCTTGTTGTGGGTCAACAACACTAACACATAGAAGTGTAATTTACTTTTGCATATTGACCTTGGACCCAGTGACCACAATGAATTTACTTACTCATGGTTTATTTTTGAATTCTTTAAGATATTTTGCATATAAAATCATGTTGTCTGCAAATAATAAAAGTTTTATTTCTTCCTTTCCAACCAAATGCCTTTAATTTCTTTTTCTTGCTATATTGCACTGGCTGGGACCTCCAGTGTAGGCTTAATAGATGCAGGGGGAACAGACATCCTTGTTTCATTTCTGATCTTGGGGAGACCTTCACCACGAAGTGTAATACATGCTCTAGGCTTTTTGCAGATGCTCTTTATCAGGGTAAAATGTTTCCTTCTATTGTTTTCTGAGAATTCTTCTTATCAGGAAAATTTCCCTGCATTAGAGTTCCCTTTATATAATTGCCTTCTAGCCTAATTCCACTGTGATCAGTGATAACTCCGTACTTGCATGAATCTGGGAATGAATGTCTCTTCATATTTTGGAAGCCTCACCTTACTGTCTGTCATCCTGACCCTGCCCCTGAAGTTTGTGAGGTCTGTGTTCTGCTCAGGATATGATAAACTTTGGTTAACATTCCTTATATACTTGAAAAGAATGTGTGTCCTGCAGTTTGGGGGTACAGTGTTGTATATCTGTAAATTGGGTGTCATTTTAATTCACATTTTCAAGCTGTCTACATTCTTACTGAACTTTTGCTTTTCCTATCAATTACAGGCTGAGGCAGATGAACAACTTCCCATTATAATTATAATCTCGCCAATTTCTCACTTTACATCTGTCACTTGTTGCCTTATGTGTTTTGAAGTATTAGTTTCATAAAAATTAAAGGTATTGTGTTTTCCTGATGGAGTGACCATCCCCCTTTACCTCTCATCCAGACTCTTTCCTTCATGTCTGCCTGTCTCTGATGTCTGTGCATGAAGGGCACCGGCTTTCTTTGGGTTAGTTTTATGAGGCACAGAGTTTTCCATCTTTTTCATTTTGATTTTCGCATCTTCATAATCAAAGTGTGTCACAAGCAATATATAGTTTTTTTTTTAAATACAGTCTGACAATCTTTATCTTTTAATTGGAACATTTAGTACTTTTACATATAATTACTGATATTTTGGGCTTTAAATTTACCATCTGACTATTAGATTTTCTATTGGGCCCATCTGATCCCTTTCCCTCTTGTTTCTGGTGGTTTTATTCCTTTCTTTCTCTGTTAGCTTGTTAGACATCGTATATTTTATTCTTCTTCTAGTCTTTAAAGATTGAAACATGCTTGATCTGTTACCTCTACTAAACTGAGTACCACACAGACACCTTTAACTCCTTTGACCCTTTCTTGCATTTTGCATTATTGCTGTGATATATGTTAATTCTACATATATTTAAAGGCCTATAAGACATCATCATTATTGTTTTATATAGACAAAACTCATTTATATTTATTCACCTAGTTATCCTTTCTGGGCACTTAATTGTCTCATGTATTTCATTGCTCCACGTTGGGATAATTTTCCTTTTGCCTGAGAACTTTTGAACATGTGTGTGTGTGTGTGTGTGTGTGTGTTGTTGCCATGTCAGTTCTCTCACTTTGTATTTGCAAGAAGTTTTTGGCTTTCACTAAAAAAACAACTTTTTTGAGCTTTACTTACATACCACTATATTCGTGTTTTAAGTACACGAGTCAATGGATTTTAGTATATTTGCAGAGTTGTACAACCGTCACCACAATCTAATATTAGAACATTTCCATCACCTTGGACAGAAACCTCACGCTGATGTAAAGTCACTCCTTGTTCCCTCTTCCAGCACTATGCAACCGCTAATATACTTTGAGTCTCTATACATTTGAATTTGGGACATTTTGTGTAAATGGAGTCACACAGATGTGCTGTTTTGTGTCTGGCTTCTTTTAATGAGTGTAATGTTTCTGAGGTTCATCCATGGCGCAGTGTGAATTGGTACCTCTTACGGCTTGATAATATACCCATCATATGGGTAGACCCCATTTTGTTCATCATTCAATAGCTGATGGACATTTGAGTTGCCTCCTCTGTTGGGCTTTTGCGTGTAAAGCTGCTGTAAACATTTGTGTACAAGCTTCGTGTGGACGTATGTTTTCATTTCTCTCCAGCCTACATCTAGGAGTGGAGCTGCTAGGTTAGTCTATGTTTAACTTTTCAAGGAACTGTTGGCCTTTGTTTTTGAAGTTCTGTCCTCTTGCATCACAATTCTAAGACGGCAGTTACTTTATCTCAGCACTTATAACACTCACGCTGGCTTCTGGCTTCTGTCATTTCTGTTGAGAAGTCCACTGTCAGTCCTATTATTGTTCCTTTGAAGGCATTTTTTTTTTCAGTTCTAGAATTCCATGTATGATTTTTGACGGAATCCAAATTCCTGGTGAAAATTTCTACTTTCTTAAATATGCCTTTGTTAATCCTTTTTCTGATGACTCCAGTATCTGGATCACCTGTGGGCCTGTTTCTATTGTCTGTTTTTAGTTTTCCTCTCTTGGCTGGCCTAGGGTGTCAGTGTCCTAGGGTTGCTATAACAAATTACCACAAACTGGTGGGGGAAGTGCGAAAAGCCAATAGTATCTTATGCCCTCACGGTTCTGGAGGCCAGAAGTTCCAAATCAAAGTGGCGAGAAGGCTGCAATCCCTCCAGACATTCTAGGGGTGATTTTATTCCTTACCTCTTTTGGCTTCTAGTGGCTTTCTTTGGCTTGTGGCTACTTCCCTCCAATCTCTCTTTCCATGACCACATGGCAGCCCCTTCTTCTTGTTGTGTGTCCGGAATACACGTTCTCCAGAGTTAAAGTTATATTGGGAGGAGAAGTGGCTGGCTGAAAGCTATAGTGGAAGGGGAAATGTATGACACTGTATAATAAATGTCTTCTAAAATTAAAATTATTTGGATCCTGAGCATGAAATAGTTATTTCTTTACAAAACTGAACTGTGGTGCATGTGATTCAACTACCCAAAGTGGACCTTTTCTGTTTTCTTTAATTGTTTGAGAAACAGGTTGACTGCAAATATTGAGCCTAATTTGGAAGGACATCCCGATTCTGCAATGGAGCGTGGAGAGCTGCCTTGAGAGTCACGTGAAACTGAAGATGGGCTGGGAATTCTTTGGCCTTGGTCATCTCTCCATCTATTTCACCTGCTTCTTCCAATGTCATGTCCAGCGTGGCGAGAGGCACAACGTGGGGCTATCAGCTGGGGTTCCGGACCCTGGCTGCCTCTCTCTGAGTCATCCCCCCACCCCCATAACTCACCTGTGCCTCGGTTTCCGCACCCCTCAACCGGGGATGCTAACATACCTACTGCCGGGGCTGTTGTGGGCATTAAATGTGGGCAAAGCATTAGGAGAACAGGCTCTTGACACATGGGTAGCACTCAGTAGAATTTAGCAAACAGTTTCTGCCAGAGTCTCGCTCCTCTTTTTATCTGACTATCCAGAAGTTTCCTTCAGAACTGCCAAGCTCATCTACCATTCTCGATGACTTACAGCGTGAAGACGAACTTCCAGTTTAATGGAGAGAAAGGGTCAGAAAAGACAAAAAGCATGTAAGCACCTGCCGGGTGCCTCCAGCCCGGGTTGCTGTCTCAGGAAGGCACCGGCCCCTTCCCCACCCGCCTGGCTGCAATCCAGGCCACCAGCCCTTTGTGACGCGCCCCTGACTGGCCACCCCCTCCCTGGCCTCTCACCCCCACACCGCTAATTACTCCACTCCCCCGTATCGGTCTACCTTAGCAGAGGCTTCGACCACATGAGATCTTTAAGGTGTAGACATGGATTTAATCGGGGTCCCTCGGGAATTCATGTCTCAGAGAACAGAGTTGAAAAGGGATCCCCAGAGAGTCCCATCTGGGGCTGGGTTTTCAGTTCACACGGGCGAGTTCCTTTCTTTTTGGACTGCGCCAGGGATGTGCAGATCCTCCAACATGATGCTGTTTTCAGAAATGCGCAGGATTGGGGTGACTCATCTCAGAGGTGGTTGGGAATAATCACTGGAGATGTAAAGTTTAATTCTGTGTGTCACTTGGAATTGCTGGGCTCTCTGAGGCTTAAAAAGTAACCCCTAAATTCTCATGACAATGCAGCCGGGTTTGCTTCTTGCTCTTGTCACAGTCCCGTAAGATCTGGGGGGCTCTCCTTAATGGGAGTCCCCAGGTGGCCTCGGGGACCCAGGTTGCCCCCTTCTGCAACACACCGTCTGAGCCCTTTGCTTCCAGGGGAGGGAGCAGAGGAATCAGGGCTCCGCCTGGCCCCCCACCCTCTGGATTGCTATTGGCGGGACACAGCCACGTGACCGGCCTGGGCCAGGGCTTGGGGATGCACGATGGTTCCTGCCACTGTTTGCTTCGCACTTTTAACACGAAAGTGCTGCTTTGCTGGCTACAATGGCATAAGTGTGCGGCAGCCGGGAGGGGAGACAGTGTGTTTGCAGATTCCCAAAGGATGAGAAGACCGGCACCATCAGGAAGTGGGCTGAAGTGTGTCGGCGCCCAGATTCTTAGGTTGAAGCCCTGAACCCCAGTGTCTCAGGATGTGACCATATTTGGAGATGGCATCTTTACAGAGGTGTTTAAATTAAATGAGGTCCTTAGGGTTGGCCCTAATCTAATGTGACTGGTGTCCTTATAAGAAGAAGAGATCAGGACACACATGGAGGATGACCGTGTGAGGACACTGGGAGAAGACGGCTGTCTACCCACCAGGGAGACAGGCCTCAGGAGGAACCAACCTGCTGACACCTGGATCTTGGACTCAAGAATCAGGAGAGAATGAACTTCGGTTGTTTAAGCCCCTTATCTGTTGTACTTTGTTATGGCAGCCTGAACAGACAAATACGCATCGGAAACATGGTAGAATTGCCAAAATGCTGACATCAGCTACGTCAGTTGTGAAATGTACATCCTGCTTATGTCTGCTGAAGAAGAAAAACTAGCCGTCATTCATTAGGAAAAGATAATTTAAAAAGGAAGAGCCACGAGCTCATGGCTGTGATGCCTCAGTGGCACCGTCTCCTGGAGAGAATGTTCTCAGCCTGTGCACAAACGGGGGCTCCCCCAAGTTTGGTTCGTCACACCTTTGTGACTGGTTGTTATTCTCAAGAACAGGAAGCAGACACTTGCGGGCATTTTCACGTTGACCTGGGGAAGGCTCATCGGCCCAGCTTTGCCTCTGTGTCTTGGCTCCCCTGGCCGAGCTGTGCCCTGAGCTGTGTCCGGCGCAGCCCCAGCATCCAGCCAGCCCAGTGCCCGTTTGGGCTCCATCTTAGTACTTGGGATGGTGCCTGCACAGAGTCAGGTCCCTATGACATCTGCTGCCTGAATGAAAGAGCCACGATATTCCTGACCCCGAGCTTTCCTCACCCCACCCCCATCCTTAGTGATCCCATTATCCAGCCATGAAGCTGGCCGGCTGGGACCCGCAGAATCTCTGTCCAGGGAGACAAGTGCCTGGGGCAGGGGCTTGGAGACAGCTCAGCAGGAGGCGCTGACCCTCCTCAGGACACGGGCACGGCCTCCCGGAGCCTGGTTCTTGTGCTGCTGCTCCATCCCCCCACTTCCAGCCCAGCTGCAAAGAACCCAGTCTTCTTTCTTTTGTACCCAGTGGCCCTTTGAGAACTGAAGAAACCTGCATGTCCCCCACCCAGGGTGAGTAGGACTGTCTCAGTCTTGAAACAGAAAGTCCTGCCTCCCGGAGACCCCTCAGTCCCGGGGAAATCGGGTTGGCTGGTTCCCCTGCGTCAACTGCTCCAGTTCACCGCCGCGCAGGCTGTGGTCTGGGGCCCCCGCGCATCCTGTCCTCTGGTCTCCGGGCACATTCTGGAGCCCAGAGCTGCCCCAGGCACTCGCGGGCCTGCCCCTGTCCTGGGCTCTGGAGGGAAACAGCCTTTGCCCGGCTGACTCCTTCCCGTCCTTTGGGTCCAGCTTGATGTCACCTCCTCAGAGTAGCATTCCGCCCCCTTGAAGAAGCTGTCCCCATTATTCTCTCACGAAACTCTGCCCGTTTTCCTCCTAGACTGACCACAACACACACAAAGCACACTTTTTCTCGCCACTTCCTCATCTTCAGTCCTGTTTCATGACTGTGGGCATCATGGGCCTGTTTTACCATCACTGGCACCAGCATGGAGCATGGGGCTGGCACCCTGAGGCACCTGGCTACTATCCAAGGGGTGGGGGCATGAACCCTGCTCTGCCTTGGGTGAGCCTGAGCCAGTCTTGACTTCTCAGGACAAGGCATCACACCAATCGAGCTATAGTGTATTGCCATCTCCCCAGAAAGTTCTCTCCATCCTCTGCAGAAAATCCCCCTTCACCTTCCACCCCAGGCCACCCTGGATCTGACCCCTATCACTATAGATTAGTTTTTATTCTTCTAGAGTTTTACACAAGTGGAGAGTAAGTATGTGTTCTTTTTGGTCTGACTTCTTTCTCTCGGCAGAATTATTTTGTGATTCATCTATGTTGTTATGTATGTAGTTCACCCTCTCCAAGGCTGGGTAGTGGTTGCATATATCCATACGTTGTTCCAGCAGATGCCTCTACCCCCGGCCATTGTATCCGTCGTATGTATCCAGCACAGAAGCAGTCGTTAGATACACTGTATTCACTGTAGGTATCCATTGTACATAGTTATCCATTATATCCAGTGTATGTATCTGTCCATTGTATATATTAATACATTGTATCCATTGTACATGTCCAATGTATGTACTCATCCACTGTGTCCATAGTATGTATCTACCACATAGCCATCCATTGTATATAGATACACTGTATTCATTGTATGTAACCATTCATTGTACCTATTGTATATATCCATCCATTATATATAGATACACTGTATTCATGGTATGTAACCATTCATTGTACCTATTGTATATATCCATCCATTGTATATAGATACACTGTACTCATGGTATGTAACCATTCATTGTACCTATTGTTTATATCCATCCATTGTATATAGATACACTGTATTCATGGTATGTAACCATTCATTGTACCTATTGTATATATCCATCCATTGTATATAGATACACTGTATTCATTGTATGTAACCATTCACTGTACCTATTGTATATATCCATCCATTATATACAGATACACTGTATTCATGATATGTAACCATTCATTGTACCTATTGTATATATCCATCCACTGTATACATTGATACATGTATCTATATGTATCTACTACATTCACCCATTCATTGTAGCTCTTGCATGCGTCTACCATATATTCATACATTATATCCATTGCATGTATCCATTATATGGATGGAACACAGGGTGTCTATCCATTCCCCTGTTGATGGACTTCTGGGTAGTTTCCAATGCAGGGCTACTATGAATACAGTTGCCTTGAACATTCACTTGCATGTCCCTGGGTGGACACATGTTTTCACTTCTTGGGTAAATACCTAGGTGTGAAATAGCTGGGTCCTATGGTAAGTTTAGGTTTAACTTGAAAGGAAACTGGTCAACTGTTCCAGCACGGCTGCACCACTTAGCTGAGTTCTCATTGTTCCACATCCTTGCCAGCACTTGGCATCCTCAGTCTCTGTGATTTTAGCTGTCCTGACATTTCATTGTATTTTATGATCTTTATTTTTCTCTCCTGCCTTTGAGCAGGATCTCTGAGTCTTCCCACCCTTCTTCATATGGTCTCCTCTCCCTACCCACCACCCTGCCCCTCCAGGCCAGGAAAACACCGGGCTGAGTGGGGGTGAGGTCCGCTCAGTGCCAAGGGCTGGGATGCTAAGACATAGCACAAGGAGGGGGTCTGGTCCTCCTGTTGGGGACTCACTCCCCACTGGGAGCTGAGACACATTCACGAGGTGACTCCTGGGGCCTCTGGTCAGTACCGGCTCCTGCCTGGAGGAGGCCCAAAGGCAGCAAAAGACTCTGACAGACAGAGGGAGGAGGAATGACTTCGCTGGGGGGAGTGTGTGCTGCCGCTCAGGCCCAGGGCTAGGCAGTGTTGTGTTGGACATTCTCTGACCCGGTCCGCACCTTTTCTGGGCTGGGAGGTACAGCTCCAGGACACAGGTGAGAAAGCCAGGCTCGGAGCGGTACCTGCGTTAGTCCGTGGGCTTCTGTGAAGGAGGGGGTGCGGGAGGCAGGACAGAAATGCAAGAAGAGGAGCAGCTCCCCAGGTCTGGGTCCGGGGCCTGATGGGGCGGCAGAGCAGGTGCTGGGGGACAGAGTGAGGGGGCGGCGAGCGGGTGTGCCTACCTGGTCAGGGCTTGCCCGGGTTGCAGTCTCACTCGGCCCAGGAAGCCGGAGCTCTGAGGAACTGGCTCAGAGCAGCCTGTGATCCAGGGCTCTGTGTCCTGCCCCGAAGGGCAGAGGCCTCCAGGGAAGTGTGTCAGGAGGGTCCCACCCAGAGGGGTCTTTGTTGGGCCTTTCCTGCGGGGAATTCCTTCCCACTCCATGAACTGTTTTAGGGTAGCCGTGGCTGCCAGCTGGTGTGCACGGTGGGGGGTTGGGGGTAGGCGAGTGATGTACGTGCCTCTCATTTTATGATCAAGCTCGAATCAAGGTCAAGGACAGCAGACCCTCACCCAAGACCCTGCAAGGTCGTGGGCAGAAATCTGGGCCTCTGCTCAGCATTCTGGCATTTGTGGCTTAGCCCGGGCCCCGAGTGGCCTGTAACGAGAGGGGCCTGTCTCTCTGCACGCCTCCCTCCCCACCTGGCCCCCAGCAGTGCGGCCCATTTCATCGTTCCTCTTTCCTAGACCCCGGGTTTGGGGACTTGCCTTCATTAAGTAATGATTATTTCAGTTTATCTTTAAAAAAAAATTAATCGGAGACATCCCAGCTGCCAACGGAGGTCTGATTGGCCGCGATAGCCAGCGTGCCCACAGGGCGGCGATGGGATTCCAGCCCTGAGCACGGAAACTTGACATTCTTGACAGCCTGGAAATGTAGGATTTCCGTTTGGCTGTGGTAATACTGGGGCAGCTCCAGAGACCCCATCTCCCGCTTTGCAGCAGCCCCGCCATCGGGGGCCAGCTGGGGCCGAGCAGCTTCAACAGCGGAGAGTCCTGCCCTGCGGGGCTGCCCTGCTCCCCCTTTCCCTCTCCACTCCTCCAGGAAGCTTCCAGAAATGCCCTCGACTCTGGCCCACCGGCCACAGGCAGCAGAGCCCGGGTCCCAGGCCAGACTCCTCTGCTCCCCCTCCGCCCACAGAACTCACTGGTTCTGCGCTATCATGCCCTCTATCGCCTTTGTGCGAAACGTAATCCACAAAATGCTTTCGTGGTAACCTTATCCATCGCAGCGGCGATAGCATCTCGCGGCCCCGTGACAGGCAGGAACTTGCAAGCATGGAGTTAATAATGCAGACTTTCAAAAAAGGAGGCTGGCAGAGGGAGACGCAGACGGGAATAAAAGAGGCCGGTGTGGCTGTAATTGGGACCATGTGAACTTCCTCGGAGGAGGATTAGGGGGAAGAGACAGGCCTTGCCCGCGAAGATTAGTTTCAATTAGATGGGCTGGAGGCGAAAGGCCGGGCTCGGTGGAAGATTAAAACAAGAAGGGGAAAGTTTCCGTGGCAGTGGCTCCGGGCCTGCAGCGGCCCCGGCAAGATCCGCTAATTGAAGGCAAAGCATGCGCGGCGTTGTTCGGAAGAACTCGCGTTAATTGATTCGATGCTGGCTCTGCTTGAGGTCTTTCCCCTGCTCACTCCACCCCCGCACCCTCTGCAGATATTCATTTGTGCTAGAAACCACTCAGGGTGGGACGGGCTGCTGTGCCCCGCGGGCCGGATGAGAGCAGGGGGCAGTGGACCTCAGGCTGCCCTCGCCAGACACCGGCCCATCACCTGGGGCTCCGTCCGCGGCTGCAGTGTGGGTGCCGCTCCAGGACCCAGAGGCCAAGGAGGGCACCTTCCGGCCTTCTCTCTTTCCTTCCTTCCAAGAGAGGCGGGCTGGCGGGGGACCTGGTCCCAGCTGGTGGGTCGCTGTCCCGCCCTCTCCTGGCCCCGGGAGAGGCTCTGTGCTCCGTGGTGGATCCTAGGCACTGCGCCCTGAGGCTGGACTGCCTCCTGGCCTGGGAGCCGGAGGCAGGTGCCAGGTGTGGCCAGGGTTGCCCCCTTGCACGTCAGGGGGCAGGGCCAGCTGCTTCCTGGCGCTTCCTGGGGCTGTTCCCCTCCAGGCCTTCAAGCACACAGTGTGCGCCTGTGTTTTATAAATCCTTCCCATTGTAATGACAGCTAAATTATGGAAAATGCATTTTCACAGCTGGTGAGAAAAGCCATTAGCATTAATCAGGGACCCAGGCTCGTTGGGGATTCGCGGACTGAGTCTGTTGGTGAAGTTATGGATGTGCTCAGCAGTCGTTAATGGGATTCCTTCGAAATGGGGCCGATCACTCACCTTTACACGGGGCTTGGGGAGCCTGGCTTGGGGCCCAGGGCTGAGCTCACCGTGGGGCACCTGGAGGTCGCCCGTTTCCCACTCTTTTCCTGGATGGGGTCCTCTGGTTTTCAGGGATCCCTGAAAACCAGCTAAGAGCCGCCTTTGTCTCAGGATCAGGGGATGCAGTCCTGTGGCATCTGTGGCCTCCTTGCTCCTTAGTGGGGGACAGGCATCACTGGAGACCCTCACTGTCCTGGTGTCCGCGGAGTCCACTCACCGGACATGCAGCCAATGTCCTCTAAGCCCAGGGCCTGGCCAGTCCTTCAGGTCCTGGCCCCAGGCTCCCTGCAGCCTCTGACCTCAGTTCCCCTGGAGAGCCCAGCATCCGGTGCACATAGGTGCTCAGAAGAGCCAGGGTGTGAATCAGTAACGATCAGGCCATCGGCAGCTTCTAGATTTTGAGCATTGGCTCCATTAAGCCACTGTGCTGGGGTGAATCTTTAAACAAAATTAATTTTGGGATAATTTTAGATGAACAGAAGAGTTGCAGAGAGTGCAGAAGTTCCTATGTACCCCTCTTTTGAGGATACTTTCCAAAACCCCATCATTCCAGTGTAATTGCCAGAAGAACACCAGACGAGCTAAGATTGGTGGACCTTCTCCAGGACCCTGGCCGGTCCTCCTAGAGACCATCCCTACCCTGCCACCCTGCTGCCCTTCTGTTAACATCACCGTGAGCACACGTCCTGGGAAGACCTGCCAGGGTCTTGGCATGGGACCCCAGACTCTACTCTGAGTCACCTGTTACTGTCCCCCCATGCCAGGACAGAGCCCCGTCCAGGGCCGTTCAGCTGTGTTGTCTCCTGGTCTCATCAGCACTGTGACAGCCTTGGCCTTCGCTTGTTTCTACTACCTTGTCAGTCTCAAGGAAGACTGGCCCGGTGTCCTGGAAGAAGTCCCTTCTCTGGGCTTATCTGGTGTTTTTCTCAAGGTTAGACTGGGGTTGTGGGTTTTGGGAAGAACATCCCTGAGGTGAGGTGCCCCTCTGTCATATCACAGGGGGTCCTGGGGTCACGTGACATCACAGGGGATGTTGGCCTGGACCATCTGGTTAATTAAGGTGGTATCTGCCAGGTGTCTCCTCTGTAAGGTCAGAAGTGGGGGTGGTGGTGGAGACTAAGCTCCGCCTCCTGGAGGGGTGTCTACACGTGGTGTTTCTCAGGCAGGAAGATATGTCCCTTCCCTCTCTCTCTCTCCTTCCTTCCTCCTCCCTTCCTTTTTCTTTCTTTCCCTCTCTTCCTTTCTTTCTTTTTCTTCCTTCCTTCCTTCCTTCCTTTCTTTCTCTCTTTCCTTCCTTCCTTTTTCTTTCTTTCTTTTCTTCCTTTCTTTCTTTCGTTCGTTCTTTTCTTTCTTCCTTTTCTTCCTTCCTTCCTTTCTTTCATTCTTTCTTTCTTTTCTTCCTTCCTTTCTTTCTTTCTTTTCTTTCTTTCTTTTCTTCTTTTCTTTCTTCCTTTCTTTCTTTCTTTTCTTCCTTCCTTCCTTTTGTTCTTTCTTTCTTTTCTTTCTTTCTTTTCTTCCTTCCTTCCTTCCTTTTTTCTTTCTTTCTTTCTTTTCTTCCTTCCTTCCTTTATTTCTTCCTTCCTTCCTTCCTTCCTTTCTTTCTTCCTTCCTTTCTTTCTTTCTTCCTTCCTTCCTTCCTTCCTTCCCTCCTTCCTTCCCTCCTTCCTCCTTCCTTCCTTCCTTCCTTTCTTTCTTTCTTTCTTTCTTTTGTTCTTTCCCTTCCTTCCTTCCTTCCTTCCTTTCTTTCTTTCTCTCTCATTCATTTGTATCACCATGAGCTCATAGGCGTCTATTTTATACTTTCAGTTATAATCCAATATTGTGTGAGTTATTTTGTGGCTCAAGGTTTTGCAGCTTCAGCTGTTGGAAGCTCATTCAGTTGAGTCTGTGTCCCTTTGACATGCCCCACACTTCGGTTTTTCAAGTACTTTCTCATTCTCTGCACTATGAGGCGCTCCAGGCACATCTTGTATTTTCCTTCATTCCAGCCCTACGGTCATCCAGTTCCCTGAGGACCCCTGGCTCCGTTATTGGAGAATGAATTAGAAGCCAAGGTTTGGGTGCTGAGGTGCTTGCAGCTACTGGGGTGTTACTGCTGTGTCTCTCAGCAGACAGACTGGATAAATTATGCATGTATAGCAACACTGCATACACATACATGTGTACTAACCCTTGTATACACACGCGTGTATACTAACCCACACATACATGTGTGTGCTACTCTGTGTGTACACACGCACATACTGACCAGCATATACATGTGTGCACTAACCTGTGTATACATGTAGGCGTGTACTCATTCATGTATAAACGTGTGTGCATTAACCCATGTGCACATGTGTGCACCAATTCATGCATAATCTGCACGTATATGAACCCGTGTACACACATGCATGTGTACGAACCCTCTCACCCGTGTGTACTGACTCACGAATACACACACCCTACAGCTGCCAGGGTGGTTGCTAGAAGGACTGTGGAGAGATCTGGACTTGCCCTGAGAGAGTTGGGAACAGTCTGGTGTAATAAGCTGTGAGGGTGGGGAGACCCAGGGGGTCAGGGAGCCAGTGGTGACTCTGCAGATGGGGATTTAAGCTGAACCTTGAGGGACAGGTTGGGGGAAGAGGTGAGTGTGATGGGGGGTTTCTGGGAGACAGGGAAGGCCAGGACCAGGAAGACCATTTGGGGGTCAGTGAGTGGACCTCTTTAACCCCATGAACCAGGGAGGGGTCAGGCCTGAGTGCGGGGGGTGAGCACACTGGGCTCAGGGAACTGTCCCAGGTCCCCTGAAGCGCGTACCACCCCAGAGGCTGCCCCTGGACTGGGGGGATGGCTTGAGGGGGAGGCTGAGGCTGGACGCCGCGGCAGGAGGCTGTCCGCTCCTCGCCTGCCCTGCAAGAAGAGGGATGGGAAGAGCAGGCCGCCAGCAGAGGCAGAGGATCTGACTTGGCCCACAGACTGCCCAGCGGCGGGGCCACGTCCTCAGTGCCCTGGGGGCTCTGGCAGAGTCTCAGGGGGCAGCGACCTCCATCCTCCATCCCGGTCCACCCGGCGAGGGCGGCAGTGGCGTCCAGGATCATATCCCGCTCCAGGTGCTGGCTCCTGCGGGAGGGGCAGCACCTTGGGTTCCTGCGTCTGGGGGGCGCCTGGTACTCCTGGGACTCCGGGTAGCCTGGATGCAGGGCTTGGGGCTGGGGGACAGATCTCACCAACCCGTCAATTTGGGAGTGGCATAGGAGGGGGCTGAGCACGGGGTGAAGTGTGACGGGCCAGCGAGCACACGTTTTGTGTCACTATAACCAGTTCTGCATAGGGTGTGGAGGTACCCCCTGCCTCTGTCTGGCTGGGGAGGGAGGAGAAGGTTTGCACTGTGATGGGTCCCCACGGGGCTGGTTACCGCTCTCCACACCGTCCAGCCCCAGGCAGGGCTGGGCTGGAGGAGGGTAGTGGCCACACAGCTGGGGGTACAGGTGACAGACCCTCAGCACCCCACCACAGGCCGCCCCTCCCCGCACTGTGGGGTCTGGAGGGGACGTGGCTGGCTGCACAGGGACAGCAGCAGGCTTCTTTGTGTTTTGGAAACCACCAGGACCGCGTCTCCTGTGGGGACACCACTTCCCTCTCCGGTGGTGAGGCCAGGAGAGTCAGGAGGAGAGGAGACGTGTCTGTTGGTGGCTGTGAGCCACGTGGAAGCCCCGGGCGTGGGCTTGAGTCCACGGGACCCTGACGTGAGGCTGCGGGTGAGCTGGGCCCCCCGATGTCCGCAGGCCAGACCCCTCCTATGGGACGCCACCCCCCTTCTTGCTAACTAAAGAACGGTTTCTCAGTTTAGCTTCTTCCTTAGCGATCTTCTAAAAGCTAAACAAAACCCAGCACGCAGGGCTTTCTCTCCTGTGTTTGGGACACAGACGCTTGCCGAGTTCTTGCCATGCCTGGGTGTCAGGAATAGTGGCTCCTTTGTCCCTTTCTTGTGCATCCCGCCCGGCACCCAGGCAGTGTTCCTGTCCCAAGAGCTGTTTCCCACCCCCAGGAGAGTCGGGAATGGGCTTGGGTGGGCAGGAGACCCAGGAGTCCCGAGGAAGACCCCTCCCTCCGGGCAGGTGGAGCTGATGAGGGGCGGGGGAGTGGGGAGGGACCGCAGGGTGACCGCCCCCGGTCCTGGGCGAGGTGTCCCTGGAGGGCGTGTAGGGTTCCGGACACTGGCCCTGTGAGGTCCAGACACCTTGGCTTTTAGTGGCGCGGCCCTTTCTCCCAGGGGTCGCGTCCAGGCCCAGGCGGCCCCTTTGCCAGAGGGAGGGTGGCACTTGTTCAGGGGCTCTGGTTCCCGAGGCCAACCTCGGGCCAAAGCCATCTGGCTCCCTCTGAGAGAGAACAAAGAAACTTCCCCGAGCTCTCAGGGAGCTGGCGGAAGGAGACCCTGGGCACAGACCAGCCTTCCTGCTTTTGGGGTGGAGGGTCTTGGTCGTCCTGCCAGCTGGGGACACTGTGCTGCCTGGAACACTCGGCACAGCCCTGGGTGCCGACCCCCCGTCTCCCAAAGGCCAGCTTTGCTGCTGGTCGGCAGGGCCTGTCCTCTGACCAGCGGCCGCCCTTCTCCACTTACGCCCAGTTCCCCAGCCCCCACCAAAGGACCATCTCATTTGAGCCGGGCCTGCGGAGGGAGGCTGACCCCACATAAAACCCACCCATACGAGTGCCTCCCTGAATGCCAGCCAGGGAGGCCGGAAGGCCAGGAGCCCCGCCTGACCCTCGCCACGTGCCCCTGGGAGGCTGCGGGGAGCGGGGCCCCCTGTATCTGTGCACAGGGCCGGAGGACGTGGGCGGGCCCAGCCTGCAGGACAGGTGTTTTCTGGGGCAACGGTCACCGTGTTCATTTACTCTCCGTAGTCCTGGGTGTCGTCCTGGAGAGGCTGGAACCTGCCCGGCCATGAGGGCGCATCGACTTCGTTATCAGGCAGGAGTGAGCGACGGGAGTGCCACCCACCGGGGCAGTTTTCGCTCTGATTGGTGCCACGATTCACACCTGGGGCGTCTGGGTGCCGGGCTGATCCTGACCCCCCTCTGGCTCCATCCTCGGAGCCCAGTGGCTGCCGTGCGCGGGGGTGGTGGCCCCCGGCTGAGTGCACGGGGCCAGGAACAGATTTCATTTGTTAAATTTAGTGTAAACCTTCAGGCGCAATTGATCAGGGATTTTAAAGGTTCTGTTCACTCGGGGCTGAAACAACAGCGTGTCAAGCTTTGAGCTGCAAATTCTTCAAAGTAAACGCAGTAATGATCCATTTGTTAGCGATAGCCCGCGATAAATACCCAATTCCCCCATCTGGCAAGCGGGCTCTGGGCGCTGTGGATGTGAACCGATTGCCTGGTGGGGGGATGTGGCCCCGTAGCCCCGTCTCCCCAGCCGCTGCTTCCCGGGGCCCAGTGCCCTCCGGTCGACGTGACGGAGCTGGGGTTTCCGCCACAGCCCCACAAAACACTTCGTGGCGAGGGGGAGCCTGAGGCTCTCGGGGAGGTTTTGGAAGGAGGTTCTCATCAGGTTGGGGCCCAGACCCCGGGGGAGGTCAGCTTGTACTGCAGGAGCAAGCGGGGCCCCGAAGCCTTCTTTCCGTGGGTGGGTGTGAGGGGGGTGACTGCTCGCTGGGGGGTCTCGGGCAGGGGCCAGTAGGCAGGGCTTCTGGCTCGAGATGGGTCACCTGGTCGACCCCTGGCTTTAGTCCCGGGAGTGTCTGGGGCCTGCAGCCCTTTATGGGGCCTTGGCTACGACTGCAGACCCAGCATGGGGTCTCTGGGTATCCACTGCCCATGCCCCTCCCCCTGTCACGGCCCCCAGCTCCCCGAAGTTTTGATGAATTTCGTGGCTTGTACTGTTTGGGTACAAGAGGACTGTTTGGGTCCAGCAGGAGGGAGAGAGGGAAGGAGGCCAGGGGTCACCAGCTCTACCTCCGGGCAGTGAGGGGCAGCCCAGATACACCGCAGTGGGCGGGCAGGGGGCCTTCCCCAGGGGTGGCTCTGCGCTCCCCTCCTCTCCCGTGGCCCGAGGTGTCACTGAGAAGCCAGGCTGGAAAGTAGCCAAGTGGCAGCAAACCCAAACCAGAGGTGCCCGCTGGCTGCCCGCTCCACAGCGAGTCTGCACTTGGAAAGGCGGAGGCCGCCCCGGGGACGGACCCGCCCCAGCCCTGCCAGGCCACCCATTCGGGTGGGCAAAGCCCCAGCTCCCGCTGGGGGCCTTTCCTGTCCCTCATCCCCGACGCCCTGACACAGGCTCAGCTTGGAGCCCCTCGGTGGGGGTGTCTCTGGGGGTGGGGCTGCTGATTCCAGCCTGTTTCCCTGAATTAAGAAGGACTACGGTTTCCCCAGGAAGGGAAATGGATATCAACAAACTTCCATCCCAAAGATCAAACCGCTTCCTCCTGCCCGCCCCAAGGACCTCTCACATCCTCCCCCAGTGCCCCTGCCCCCAGCCCCTGCGTGCGGGGGCTCAGGGGTAAGGAGGGTAGGGGGTGTGGGGAGTCGGGCCGGCTGGACAGGCGAGGGTCTGTCCACGGACCCCAGTGCCCTCAAGCCAAGGCCATGTCCATCAGGGGCCTCTGAAAACCCTGCCCCAGGAAAGGCCTGGCTGAGCGGGGCTGGAAGCTGAGCTCCTGACCTTGGGGCTGGGGGGCCTGTGGGTTCGGGGCTGGAAGCTGAGTTCCTGACCTTGGGGCTGGGGGGGCCTGTGGGTTCGGGGCTGGGGGGGCCTGTGGGCTCGGGGCTGGAAGCTGAGCTCCTGACCTCGGGGCTGGGGGGCCTGTGGGTTCGGGGCTGGAAGCTGAGCTCCTGACCTCGGGGCTGGGGGGCCTGTGGGTTCGGGGCTGGAAGCTGAGCTCCTGACCTCGGGGCTGGGGGGGCCTGTGGGTCCTGAAGCCGGTGACAGGGGCTTTCCGCCTGAAGTCTGCTTCCTGGACGCAGCCCCTCCTACGGAAGCAGAGCGTTTAGCATCTCCCGTCACAGCCGTTTAGAAGCCCAGTTAGTGCAGAGCGGGGTGGCCTCCGTACCCCTGACCTGTGAGCCTTTACTAACCATAGTCCAGAAAATGCTCCCATTGTAAGGGGTCCCTACGGAGGGCTCAGGGCCTCACCCGGCACGAGCCCCGCTGGGGGTGTGGGCGGGGCCAGCTCGAGCCTCATCCCCACTCACACCCCTTTCCTCTCCCAAGGGTCACCCGGGGAGGGGCCCAGTGCCTGGACAAGGGGTACCCTCGGTTTAGCCCCTCCACAGATGCGCTCAACCCCTCGTGGGGCCGTGGGAGAGCTCTCACCCCACAGGAAGACCCTCAGGCGTAATGGCCCAAGTGATGGGCACTAGGGTGGCCCGGATCCAAAACGAGGGCTCCTTGGTCTCCCCCGTGCCCTGCAACCCTGGCCGGGGCTCCACCTGGCCTCTGTCGGGCTTGGCAAAGCCAGACCCCACCCTCTGCAGATGGGGCTCTGGGGATGGGGCGGGGACACTGGGAGGCTGCCTGACCCCTGCAGGTCTTGGGTTCTCAGCAGGATGGAGAGGTGCCCTTGTCATCAGGGCAGGTGGAGGGCTTGAACCTCCCACCCCTGTCCAGCGGGGGCCCTGGACAGGCCGAGGTGAGGGAGGGTGACCGGGCACTGACGGAGGACCTGGGAGCATGCAGATGTAGCCCTGCGTCCACTGGAGACTCCAAAGGGGCTCTTTCACAGCTCAAGAGTCTCCCATGAGACCTAGGTGACTGCTCCAAGACCACGCGGGCGCTGGTGCCCGGCTGGCCTTCAAGCCAGGTGTGCCTGCCCTCGATGGAGCCAGGGAAGTGGAAGCACGGCTGTGATTTGGGGATGAGCGATGGGGGGAGGGGGAGGAGAGAGAGAGAGACGGAGACAGAGATGGAGAGAGAGAGAAATAGAGAAACAGAGACAGGGCAGGGCAGGGCAGGGCAGGATGCTGCCCCAGTGGCGGTTCTGAGACCCTCACTCAGGGCCAGCCCTGCCCCCGGGACTCTCGCAAGCCTCTTGGTCTGTGGCTGGAGCTCTGGACAGGCTTCCCTAGAGAGATGGCTATTGCGGAAAGGCAGAAGCCCCGGAATCTGAATGCCGGAGGAGGCTGGGTGGAGAGGTGAGAAGGGTGTCCAGGGCCTCGGGCAGCCCCTCCAGCCCCGGCCTGAATCTGGCCCTGCTTCTGTCATGCAGTGCAGAGTAGTGACCGTTGTGCTGGTGACCTCAGCCAGGCCTCCTTAGAGGGAGACTCCACCGTGAACCCCGGGGAGCTCCGGTCGTCACCCCCGCCCTCGTCTCACTGCTGGGGAAGCCCAGGCTCTGAGGGTGGGGTGACCCTCCTGAGACCCTGCCCCCAGCTGGTCAGCTGGACCAGGTGTGCCGGACCCCGTGCCGCTGCGCGGTGACGTGCTGGCTGGTGCCCTGTCCCTGAGAGCCCGCCGACCCCACGGAGGCTCGGAAGCGCTTGGGGCCCCGGCTGCGCACCTGGGGGTGGGATCCGGCTGAGCAGGCGCCTCTATGGGGGGCTCGCGCGCCCACGGCCCCTCGGTCCGAGGCCGCTGCCCGCCCGCAGGTTGACGGATTAGCATGGCTGCCTGGCCCGGCTGGGCGCCCTCGCCCCTTCCTATGCCGGGAAGAAACGGCAAGCTCTGTTTATTTAGACTTTTCCTAAAGCTGACAGCTTGAATCAGGCTAATTTACCTGAAGTATACCAACCGTCCTTGTATTTATTTTACGATATTTCACCGGCGTAACCCAATCCCCGCCCTCTCCCGCCTTGTTTACCGCGGCCCAGGGGTGCATCTGTCTCCCATACCTCCCTGCGCTGCCCTTCACTTCAAGGACACGGAGAGGTTTCCAAGAGGGGAGCCATGTGGGGGGCAGGCTCGTCGGGCGGCCCCCGTGGCCCGACGACAGCGGGGGAGGTGCTGTGCGCCTCTGGGTTTGGGTGCAAGCCAAGTCTTGGGGTGCCCCGTGAGCGGAGGAGGGGACTTTGCACCTGGTTGGGGCTCCCCGATCATCACACTGCCATTTGCTGAGCTTCCGTCACGCTCGAGGCTTGGGGCTGTGTGTTCCGCCGCACCAGCTGGTGACCCATTTTGCAGAAAGAAAAGCCCCTCACCCAGAGTCAGGTGCGGGCCGGCCTCAGAACAGGATGCCAGTCCTGGCCAGGCTGCTCCGGAAGGTCCGGCCGGCTCACAGGGCTGCGCTGCCCAGTCAGGCAAGTCTCCCCCAGGGAGGCGGCGGGGCTGTTGAAGGCGGTGACCCGGGGGAGGCACCACCGAGCCGGAGAAGCCCAAGCACTGGTCCTGGGGGCTCCGTCGCAGGCAACAGCTCTGCAGAAGCAGGGAGGCCATACCCGGAGATGCCAGTCACCGCGTCCCTCTGGTAGAAGAGGGGCGGGAAGCTCTGCAGGTTCCCCCAGGGCAATGGTCGCCCACCTTGGCCCAGCCAGCTCAGGACCAGCACACTGGAGGGGCCTCCGGAGGCCAGGCAGCTGTGTGGCCACACATTCATGACCTCAGATTTCTACAAATGCCTCTGAGAATAGGTCCTGGGCTGGAACTGGTGCTGGGACACAGCAGCTGATGAGAAGCCCCACACCTCGTGCTCACCCTCCGTAGGGGGGCCGCCAGGACCAGGCAGATGACAGGTGGACACATACCTTGCAGTGGACAGTTGACAGAAACGAAACATGAAATGTTGGGGCCCAGGTTGTGGGCTGATCCCCGGGCAGTGAGGGAGGGCTTCCTGGAGGAGGTGGTGTCTGTGCTGAGGCCGGGATGCTGAGGATAAGCCACCATAGGAAGGTCTGCACAAGAGTCCTGGGCAGGGGGAGAAGCTGGTGCAAAGGCCCTGGGGTGGGACTGATCTTGGTGTCCCACAAACTGTTAAAAACACACAAACCCAGAGCCGCCTGCTTCCCAGAAGCCGTGGTCCTGACAGAGTGGGTGCTCTGCCCATGGGGTCCCCATGGCCCCCTGGATCTGGACCAACGCCAGGGAGAAGCTGACCTGCCCTCCCCCCGAGGCTGTGAACACCCTGAAGGAGCCCTGGGGGCAATGCTCACTGCAGGCTTGACTAGGGCGTGCAACCCAGGCCCTGGGGGGGCTGATGGGGGGCTGCTTTGGAGAAGGGGGTTTCTCAGTGGCTCTCAAATCACAGGAAGTAGGCGTAGGGACCTCGAGCTGGCCTGGGATGCAGCCGGGCCCTGACTTTTACGCGGAGGGCCGTCTTCTGAGCCCCACCCCCGAGATGGGGCAGAGGCCAGCGAGCGAGGGGGGGTGGTCCAGCCAGTGCCGGTGGGGGGGGTCCGCAGGAGGGGAGGGTCCGGCCTGTCTGTGTGCGGCTCTCCGTGAGTGTGCTCCCCCCCGGGAAAGGGCCGCGGCTGCACCGTGCCATACATCTCTGTCAAAATCTCTATGAATAAATTAACCTTTTTAAAGATTAGTGCACTCTAATACCTCAGGGTTTTTAAACAGAACAAATGCTAAAAATATTTTGACAGAGCTTGCCAGGTTTGCACTCAGCTCATCAGCAGAGGCTGGCCCCCTGCCCCCACCCTCAGAGGGAGGTGCTGCCCAGTGGAGCAGGGCCGAGCAGGTGGTGGCCCCCACCAGGGGTCTGTTACAGGGTCTCTGCGTGGACTTGGGGTCTGGCACTGCTGCACTGGCCTCGTGGTCCTGGCTGGCCAGGCCTCCTCTGCTGGGCCAGAAGGAGGTGGGCTTCACAGCCGGGGGCTGGGCCGGGGGCCTCCTGACTAGAGAGGGCTGCTTCTCCCTGGTGGCTGACGGAGGGAGGGTGTCCCAGGCTGGACTCAGCGTGTGCAAAGGCCTGGAGCTGAGACAGAGAGTCGGGGGTAGGTGGGGGGCGGGCCCGTGAGCAGAAAGGTGTGGGTCTCCGAGCTGGGGAAGGGGCACCTGGGAGCAGGTCTGAGCCCAGGGGAGTCATGGAAGCCTGTGGAGGAGGGGTGACGGGGCAGAGCCAGGAGAAGGTGTCAGAAGAGTGGCACACTGGGTGGTCCAGGCGAGGCCTTGAGGCCTGAGCTGGGGGCAGCATGGGGGAGGGGAGGAGTCAGGAGGACCCCCAGACCCTAAATTCTCTCCGGGCTCCAGGGACGTCTTGCTAGTTTTCTGTTGGTCCTTAGCCCCCAGAACCAGGCCGGCCCATTGTAGGTGTTGGGTAGTAACGTTGGGCTGGGCTGGACCCCCATATCCCCTGGAGCCAGAGTTCTTCTTCTGGCCCCAAACACACCCACCCCAGGTCCCAAGCCCCTGGGGCTCCCGAGGGCCCAGCCATGCAGAGCAGAGTCCCGGCTCAGGCGGGCACGGGAGCCGCTCACCGGGCAGGAGCGCAAATCCCCTCCCTCATCAGCAGGTCGGCGGGAGGGCGACCGTCTTCAATCGAGCTGGGGGCTCTGAGGGGCTCAGGGGTCCTCTCCTCACTGCCGAGGATGTTGTCAAGGACGGGGCATCACGGGGCAACTGAGGGCTCTGTCCTCACGCCTGCACCGTACGGAGAGCCGGCCTCTGCCCTCAGCAGTGGGAGGACCCATGGTGGTTGAGGGCGTGGGAACCGACAGTTCCTTCTGTGTGTGTGTGAAGCACCCCGGGCCCCTGGCCCTGATGCCTGAACTTCAGGTTGGCTCGGCTCCCTCCTGGGCTGTCATGGCTTTGACCCCTTTATAGAGGAAGTGAGGCTCTGGGCCTCACCTGCTAGGAGGCGGAGGGGCCTGACCTGGGCCTCACCTGCCTACCCTATCCCCACCCCCACCAGCTGTCTCTGGCCCTACTCCCCCCCCCCCCCCGGGGTTTTCAGGTCTTCTGGATGCTGACTGCCCTCCCTCCACCTCCCCTCACCCTGGTGAGCTCTTTTGCCTTCACTTAAATGCCTCTTCCTCCAGGAAGCCTTCCCTGACCCCCTGAGGTGGAGTTAGTTCTGCTGCATCTTGAAGACTTTGAAGGCCTCCTCTCTTAGAAGACTCCCTTCCTGGACATGTTTTTCTGGAAGGAAGCCCTGGGTCTGGTCACTGCCCAGGGCTCCTCTGTGAGGTGGGCAGGGCCGGAGTGCCGGCCGAGGGGTGGGAGTCCTCTCTTTCCTCTCTGCCTGTCACAGGGGCTGTCTGGGGACAAGGGCTGGGCAGCCAGGCAGGGGTGAAGTGACGGCAGATCATCTCCCAGTGGGTCCTACCTGGGAGGGCAGGTACACGGGAAGTGAAATCTATGCTTCACGACCCGCCACCCCCAAGCCACTGCTCAGCTCCGAGTCAGGGACCCAGGGTCCAGCCTGCCACTGGCTTCTCTCTGGGAGGGGGTCTCTGGGTAGCTGTGAGCCGCTGCTTCGCACTTTCTGAATTGAAGAGCATCCCTCCCGGGAGGTGGGCCAACATTAGTCACGCTCCTGACCTCCGCTGGGCAGGGGGGAGGCACGGCGGGACCGAGGGCTCCGCCTTCCTTCCGGAGGGATGGGGTCAAGGTCAGGCCTGACCGCCCCTTTGCTTTGGGAAGGATTCCTGGGTTTTTCCACCGCCCCTGGGCACCCATCCAAGGCACCGCCCAGTCCCCACTTCCGGGTGCTGAAATGCCGCTTCAGCACGAACTTGATTTTGCTGTGAGATCTCCCTAGGTGCCACCCGGGGGGAGGTGTTTTGGGTCCTGAAAAGTGTGGTGCCCCAAACTGCTGCGTTATTTATTTATTTTAACATCTTTATTGGAGTAAAATTGCTTTACAATGTGTGTTAGTTGCTGCTGTATAACAAAGTGAATCAGTTATACATAAACATATGTTCCCACATCTCCTCCCTCTTGCGTCTCCCTCCCTCCCACCCTCCCTATCCCACCCCTCTAGGTGGTCACAAAGCACCGAGCTGATCTCCCCGTGCTATGCGGCTGCTTCCCACTAGCTATTTTACGTTTGGTCGTGTATATAAGTCCATGCGTCTCTCTCCCTGCGTCCCCTGCTGCGTTATTTAAAAGGTGACATGAAATTCGGGAACGCAGCTATCAATCCACTCGTGGGACCTCCCCACCCCCCATGCCTGGACTTGACCTGCCCAGACATACCCCGGCCCAGGTGTGGCCCTCTCCCTGTTGTCCATCTGTCTGTGTTTGGGTTTCTCACCTTTCCGGAGGTGCCCCAAGGCCACATTCGGGGTTCCTTCCCCCAGGACCATTGTCCCGCAGGTGCAAGCCCTGCCGGCTCTTCCAATTCCTCCTCCTCCAGGAAGCCGCCGGGAAGCCTGAGACTGGACCCTCCTCTCTGAGTCCCTGCACCCCCCCAGTGGGCTGCTGAGTTCTCTCCTGTGCAGGGGTGACCCCTTCACCCCCCTCCTCAGCTGCCCAGTCTCTGCCCAGGCCCGGGACAGAGAGGGGACTTGGGTTCAAGGGTTGGGGGGTTAAGGGGGTGCAAGCCTGTGAGGACTCACGGGTTAGCCACTGACACCCACACCCTCCACACTGCCCTTGTGTCCCGCAGGCCAGGCGCTGGGCTGTGCTCGGTGGGCGCCTCGGCTCCCTCGGCTTCTCTGCTCTGTGCAGGGGTGACAGTTGCTCCATGTTGGGGTGATGTAAGGCTTAGCAACTGATGCAGAAGACCAGCACGAAGCCTTCATTTGTGACAAAAGCAAACATACTTTCATTCTGTGTTATTTTATTTTAAAAATGCACCAAACACTTTCGTATGGAGAATGATCAGGCCGTCCAGATGGGCCTTCAGTGCCAGGGACTGGGGCGGGGGGTGGCGCTGGTGGTGACAGTGGTGGGACGGCAGGAGGAACAGATGAAGAAAGCCCGGACTCCACCGCTGAGTAGCTCAGAGTAGGCGGGAGCGGCCAGAATCAGGGGGTGTTAAACCAAGGAGGCTGCTTGGAGGAGGGAGCATCTGCTCCAGGAACAGCCTCAAGTTTTACTCCTGTGGTCTCCGTTGCAATCTCCTTCCATCAGGATGTTTAAGCCCCAGGATGCACAGGGAGGGCCCCTTAGTTACCCTTGTGGGCAAAGTTCAGAGACGTAGATAGGGTGGGCGGGAAGGAGGTGGCCCCTGGACATTCTGTTTGAGGAGATGCCCCGGGCACCTCAGGTCAGAGCTTACAGGACAGAGGGTCCCCGAGGGTTGGCTGACTGAGGGATGCGGGTGTCGGCAAGGGGCGGCTGAGAGATTCTTGAGTCCGTAGGTTTCTGCTCCTGTGACCTCATGGTTTTGGCTCTGCCAGCTGGTCTCAGAGTGACGAGGGAGCACAAGCCACCTGCCAGCAGATGTCCTGCAAACTCAACATTAGAGAGATGAGGGGGGACACTGGGTATCTCAGAGACCCCTCGGGGTGTGGGGGAGACCGTCCTCCCAGGGACCCCCCAGGGATTTTCCGTTATGCACGTTTATGGGACGGCTGGGAGGGAATGGTCTGGGGATCTGGCGACGGGGGGTGGGGGGCGCGGGCGTCCAGTTGGCTCCGGTCAGGCCGCCCTGGCAGGGCACACCGGGTTCCATCCCGCATCTGGAGGCAGGATCACACTCGCTGACCAGCCGGCTCCCGCCTGCGGTCTGTCTGTCGGCGCAGGTGCTGGGTCTCTGTGGGAGACTGGGTTCTGGGGTGGGGACCCCACCAGAAGGAAGAGCCCGGTGGGTCCTGCAGGGCAGGGTCTCACAGGAGTCCTGCTGGCACCCCTGTCACCCAGCCTCAGCCGGGACCGACACAGACACATGGAGTTCTCACAAAAGGTAATTCAACAAGCTTTGGACCGAATCCCGAAATTTGCGTACAAGGATTTCTATTTATAGAGCCTCCTTCTTCTCTCTGGGGTCGGTCAGCCATCCATACCCTTTCAAGAGTTTATAACTCTATTATTAAATTTAGAGTTGGCTGCGGTCTTAATTCAGAGTGAAAACTGCACACTGTGGGGGGAGCCACGGAATTCGTTTCAGGGTGACTGCCAGCAAGTGTGTTTCCAGTGGTCACCCTGGGAGACGGCCCAGGTAGGTCCAGGAGCTGCGACCGTGGGCTTTCCGGAACCCTCTCGCAAACCCGCATCCAGCATTTTCCTCACTCCCGGCGGCGTCTGTCGCCCTGGGCAGCCTGTCGGTTTCTGAACCTGAATCTGGTAGCTTTCAGGGAGCTTGCAGCCCTAGACGCTGTTTGTTTTCGTCTTTGTGTTCAGGGGAGCTGCCCCGTGGCTGGCCTCTGTGTTCTCAGTGCCGGGGCCTGGAGAGTGAGCGATGGCCGTGGCCTGCTGGGCATGGGGCAGCTGGTGGACTCCAGGCTGCCCTGCCCGTATGCCATGCTCTCTGGGAGTTTGTTGTTCTAGGTTAAGACCCATCAGTCTCTTTGGAGCAAATCTGGGGTGCGGGGCCCAGCCCTGGGCATGCGAGGAAGGGGCTCGAATCAGACTGGGGCTGCGTTAGTCCCTCCTGGGTCTCCTCCCCTTCCCGGATTTTCATATGATTATTGGACACTGCGTCTGTTCCCTGTACTGCCCACATCCGAGCTCCCCTGGGAGAACGGCTTTCCAGGCCCCCCTCCAGCTGCTGTGCCCTGGGGTGGTCGGTGGGTGGCAGGAGGTGGCCAGAGAGGCTGGGCGGACAGCCGGATGCCCCCACCTGGGAGCTGGCTGGCCGCTGGCCTGTGCTGGTGGAAGGCTGGTCCCAGAGCTCCGACCCCCAGGAACCTGCTGCGGCTGCAGGACCTCAGGGCAGGAAGGAGCGCGGACGGACCGGCTCCCGGCCAGTAGGTGGTGTTCCCAGCCTGCTTTCCCAGCCTCCGCTCAGCCTGCAGCCTGCCGCCCGCACCTCGGCGCAAGCTGGGCACATCTGGAAATGTTTGGTTTGATAGAGTGTCGCTTTACATTGCAGAAATGAGCGTAAGCGGTTTTTTGACCCACCAAGTGAGAAATGTGATCTCGGTTTTACTGCCGACCCTTTAAATAAAAAACAGATCGCTTATTAAACCATTATCTATCGGGGATGTGGGGAGGGGCCCGCATGGACCGGATCGGGTGTGGATGGAAACGGACGAGGCTCTGTCTCCCTGCTGGGCGGGCCGCGGGGCACAGGCCGCCCAGGACCCTCCCCGGGGACCAGGGGACGAGGAAGGGGCTGGCATCCACTGCCGCACAGTCTGCCCCTTTGCCAGCTGCTGCTGCAGGTTTCCAGTGTTCCCGCTGGAGGAGTGTAAATGCCACCGCCGGGCAGCCGCTCATAGCACCCCGAAGTTGGTGTTCCCCGTCAGGGGGGCAGGAGAGACTGACTGGGCCTGCCGGGCTGTTGCTGAGGCCAGGGGTCTCCACGGCCCCAGGCAGAGGCCTTGGGCCTGGCTGTGCCTAGGGGCAGCCGCGTCCTCCGCTGAAATGCCACGGAGGCAGGCGCTTCTGCTCCTGGGGGGTGTCTCGGTGAGCTTGGCCTGGAGCACTTTGCTCTTGGGGAACCGTAGTGTCTGGGTTGTGGGGATGGGCACGCGGGTGGCCAGAGTCCCGGCCCCTTCCAGGCTGCAGGCATCTTTACGGCAGGGGACCCGCCCTCCCCTGGTCTGCTCGTGCCAGCGTCCTGGCCTGCCCTAGAATGGCCGGAGCACCTCCAGGGGACGTTTCTTGTTTTGAACTGTTTTGCCCGATGAACCGGGTGTCATTTTCTGTTTTGACAGCGTGCTCTGATATCACCTCCTCCCTTGGTCCTGCAGTATTTTCAGTAAATGAACCTCAGTCCCAGCTCCGTGGAAAGGTCCTCAGTTAGCTGTCCAGAGGCCACTTGAGGTCATGTGGGTGCTCCCCACCGGGACACCCGCTGGGCGTGTGTGGTAAGGCTTGAGCTGGTCCCGCCCCACACGCTATGGGACTGGGGTTTCCCGAGCTGGAAGCAGAGGCAGCGTGGAGAAGACCGGCAGGCTGACCTGGCCAGGGAGGGTCAGGGTGACACAGAGAGGGTGGCGTCGGGGACCATCGGGAGGACCGAGGCAGAGTGGACGGGAGGAGGTGGGCTCCAGGGAGAGTGGTGAAGAAAGAGGTGTGATAATGGGGTTGACAAAGGAAGTTGGGGCAAGGTCTGAGGACAGAGGCCACAGGAAACATGGAGGGGGCAGGCCGCACTGGCCGGGCACCGCCGCCCTGGGGTCCGCTCTGCTGCAATCCTGAGAGGGTCTGGCAATCCTGGGCCTGGGCACAGGTTCCGTGTTAGGGGAGGGAAAAGGACACATGAAGATACCCCAGTCCTGGGCCGCTGGACCCCTTGCGCTGCGAGCTGCCTGGGAGGGAAGGATTCGCTGAGAGGGGGACCACGGGGCCTGGGCGGGGCGGCGGGGTGCAGGGCGTACATCCGTGAGGGCTGGCTATTAGCACTGGGGTTGTTATTATTCAGCAAGCCACTGTGGTGCAGAGCCCGGAGCCTGGGGCGTCTCAGAGATGGAGGTGGGACCCCCAGCCTAACCTGGGGACAATTCCTTCCAGCCTGGCCTAAGGAGGCCGGCCCTTTGTGCTGGCGTCGGTGGTCCAGGTGCGGCCAGGGCTTGGACTCAGGGATCAGTGGCGGGGAGCCCAGGCAGGAAAGGAAGTCAGTCGAGGGGTACAGAGAGACCCTGCGGTGAGGGTGGCATCCATCAGCCCTGAGGGATTTATCGAGCTCCCAACGCGGGCACTGCAGGCCCGGCAGTGATGCTTGCAAAAACCGCCTTTCAGTCCAAGGGCAGTGGTGGGGGAGGGGGCATTGGCACCTGCTGTGCAGAGGCGGAAAGGGAGGCCACAGAGGGTCAGTGACTGGCCCAGGGTCACACAGCCAGCAAGTGACAACCTAAAACGCGGAGCCACAGGGGTTGGGCGGCCGTCGTCAGGAGCCCTGAGTCCCGCCCAAACAGGCATCGCTGCTATGGCAGGGGGGCAGCAGGCGGGAAGTGGCCTCTGTCAGCGGTGGCGGCCACAAGGTCATGCCCACTGCCCTGGGGTCGCGGGGACCCTTGGCTCTCAGCGCCGGCCTCAACTGGCCTCACCGTCCTCGTTACGGCCTGCTGCCCACAGAGGACTGGCTGGGGCAGATTTATCTCCGCTGTCACAGCCAATAGAAATATAGCACTGCCCGAGCGGCTGTGTAGTTACAGTGACAGCCGTGATTGGGCGCACGCGTGATGTATGGGCTGACACTGCATGTGGCCGGATGCTCGGCCGTTCCCCCAGCAGACCTCAGGGGCCGCTCTTGACCTTGAGCGGGGTCTCCAGCTGCAGCAGCGTGGGTGGGGTGCCAGGTCCCCCAGTGTGGGCGGGGGCTGTATCTCGGTGGGCCTGTGGAGCATCTAGACCTGGGGTGGCTGGGACGTGGGGTCTCTAGGTGGCAGCCTGGACGTGGGGCTGCATCTGACTCAGACAGAGATGGGGTCCTAGCTCAGAGGACTGCTGGATCCCTGAGCTCCCGGTGGCCAAGGTCTGGGTTTGCGCCAGACCCCGGCTCTGTGCGGGACACCCCCCTGTTCTCCGGCTACTCATTCTTGGCCACGTGTCTGACCCCCCATCCCCGAGCCCGGGGCTCTGGCAGTGGAAGCCTGGCCCTCCCTCCCTGGGCTGCCTCCCTGGCCCCCGTTTTGTCCGACTGCTCCCCAAAGACATGTCTTATGTTTTCTCAATGGGCCCCAGCCACATTGGGACCTTCGGGGCCCTTTATTACCATGAACCCTGGGCTCCTGGACGTTCTGCCTGTGACCACCTCACGCTGAGGGGCAGACGAGTGAGGGCCCCTCAGCTCCGCAGCCACGCCCACTGCAGACCTGAGCGGCCACCAGCCCCCGCCCCTGGTAGGTGAGCGGGGCCCGTGGACCGCAATGCTCAGCTCTGCTGTTCACTTGCCCCTCATCCCCGGGATGGCGGGTATGGCCCAGCTGTGTCCCGCGGTGCTGGCCATGCTGCATGAGTGTCGCGGCTGGCCCACAACCCACCGCCGGTCAGGACGTCTCTGGGCCCCTGGGTGCACACAGACCCCCAGAGCCCTGGCGGGGCTGCACCGGTTTGCTGCCTGGGGCAGAGTGCTCCGGTGGGACCGGCCGCTGTGGGCTCGAGCCTGAGGAATGCCGGGTGCCCGCTGAGACGTGCTGCACTCGCAGGCCGGCTGGGAGCAGTGGGGGCGGCGCCCCCTTGACCTCCGTGCCCCTGCGGGACTAGGCACGTAAGCCGCTGTGGCCCCCTTCCCAGGGATGCTCGACCGTGCCCACGGGGCTGGCGGGGAGACGGGGTCTCAGGGAAGTGGGGGTCCTGGCTAACTCAGAGCAAGCCCTCCCTCGCGGCTCCCAAGAGCTGTTGCAGAGGGGTGGGTAGGGGAGCCGGCCCCTTGGCTTCTTCGCCCAGGCCCTAGCGGGAGGCCTGCTGCTGGGGGAGCCCCGGGCTGGACCTCAGTCACGGATGGATGGACGGACGGACGGGCGGGGTGGAGGTGGCCAGAGGAGGTGGAGCAACCACTGTCCACCGGGCAATGTGGTACCTGGTGCCCACGTTTGGAGGAGCCCCAGGCAAAGCTCCCCTGCCCCCGTGCCTCCCTGGGGATGGGGAGAGCCCCTCCTGTGGGCTTGAGGTCCACGGAGACATGGACATAGGGGAACAGTCGTACTCCAGAGCAGCTGTCCCTCACACCCGGCAGAAGGGTAGTGAGGCAGGTGGTCCGCACAGCCTGAGGGACGGGGGGCGCCACGGTGGAGCTGCCGCCTCTCAGGTTGTGGTGGCGAATACGAGGAGGTGGGTGAACCAGGCAGGGAAGGGTGTCCCTCCTGGAGGGAACAGCCTCTGCAAAAGCGCAGGGCTGGCAGCGACCTCACACACATCACTGTGGTGCCCGGTGGAGGCAGGGGGTGGCTGGCACGCCAGCCAGAGCTGTGAGCAGAGGGCTCGTGGGGGTCTGGAGGCCGCCCCTTGGGCTACGTGGTCACACCAGGCCAATTATCAGCTGCCCTGCCCCTCCTCCCCTCTCCCCCATGAGGCACCACAGTGGGGGCTCAGAGAGGGTGGGGACTGGATTGGTTCATTCACCAGGGGACTCCTGGGGACACCATAGGTGCCAAAGAAGTGTTTGCTAGATGCACAAATGCAGCGGGAAGAGGCAGCTGTCCCGGGGCCACGTGACCCCCTCTCCACCCCGGGCAGGCTCCCGGAGCTCGTCCTGGGCTTCAGTCCAGCTGGCGTGCACACGGACGCACAGACACGTGTGCACACACACTGCAGGCGTGGGAGGTCCTGCACATGCAGCCTCGCACTCCCCCCTCCCCACTGGCATCTCCGTCTCGTAACCCCCTCAGCCTGTGCCGGCTCTGCTGACCTGCAGGGTTAGGCACTGGAGCACAGTCTGGATAAATTATTCTAATTAGAATGTGTCTGTACGGAGAGAAATTGTATCCAGAGGGCTGCTGGGGCAGATACGGAGAGGTTCCACTCCTCAAGGATGGAAAACTGCAGAGATCAAGTGGTTTCAGTTGAGACAACCCTGGGGGGTGGGGGGGGATTGGCCAGTGGAACAGTGTGGGGGGACTCTGCGGCACCTTGGGCAGCATTTGTGTCCGGGGGCGGGTGGGTGGGCGTCACGGGGCTGCAGTGGACAGGGGGTACGGGCTGGTGGAGGGATCCCAGGCCAGGCAGGCAGCAAGGACACCCACCCTCTGGAGCCTCTCCTCCCGGGAAGCGGGTGGCACAGCAGGAGCAGCTGAGGTCAGAGTCCCCGCGGAGCTCTCGCTGCACAGCAGGGTCTCCCCTCACCTCCCATGGGCCCAGGCAACCCCGGCCAGTCCCCTGGCCTGGGGCCCGAGAAGGGAGAGCTTGGCAGGGGAACCCTGAGCACCACACTGGGCAGGGACCGAGGACCCGCTGGCCATTCCCGGGGAGGCGCAGGGAGACTGGCTCAGGGCCGGCACGACCCTGCCTGCCACCCCCAGGGAATGCTTTGCTGAAAAGGCATTGTTACAGCTTCTTCGGGGGCAGAGTTGTCAAGCCTCGGGGGAGCGTGCCCCCACCCCTTCCTGCTGCCAGGGCCGGGTACCCGGGGGGAGCACGCAGGCCACGCTCAGGGACCACTGCCCAGCTCCTCTCGGCCAGCCCAAGCAGATGAGCCTCACAGGACGGGGCCCAGGTGGGGTCCACCCCGACCCCGCTGTCTTCCTGGGCCTGGCCCACACAGCTGCCCAATAAGCATGTGTTGAACGGAAGCCCCAGGAACGGCATATTGTACCTTCATTCTGTGTGTGTGAAATCCCCCTCCAAGACCTGGGGAGTGAGTCTGCAGAGAAGGATCCCAAACCAGGGGTGCCCTTGACGTGCCAGCGCTGTGAGTTCGGAGATCACCTGACAGGCGGCTCCCACCCTCCCACTCCCCGAGGGGTCCTGAGGAAGCGCGGGGGGCTCTGCGGGCGCCCCTGGCTCTGCCTGCCCCGTCCTGCACGGTACGGCTGCCTCGCGGGGCCAGGGCCGCGTGGGGCCTGCCCCCAAAGCACATCCTGCCCTCCCTGCTCAGCAGCCCTGGGTTTCATTACCCCTAAGTACCCCCAGCCCCGGAAAATATCCCCAGTGTAGCCTATCCCTGCCGTGTGATCCTATCAGGCCTCTGCTTCCTTCATCTGGTTTCCATACTTCACAGCCACGTGGGCAGGAGGGGAGTCAGGTGGACGAGGTCTGGGGACAGGCCTCAGGCAGTGCCACCCAGCCTGAGCATCTCCTGGGCAGACCAGAAGGGCAGCTGGTGAGGGGCCCCAGGGTCTGCCCCTCTGCACCACTGTGGACACGGCGTGCCCTCCAGGGAGAGCGTGGCTGGGTGGGGGTAGGGTAGGGCTTTCTTCCTGGAGCCACCTCTCTGGTCGCGTGGCCATGGGGCTGGACGTCCATCTCCAGGTGGTCTGAAGGGGGCTCCCAGTCGGTCGCTCAGATTGCAGACCCTGTCACCCCGGGGGAGGGGGACACCTCGGGTCAGACAGTCCCCCCGTCGGCCGTGGGCTCCTTGATTTACTGTCTCGGCCCCTTTAACGGCCTCCGTGGGCTGGGCTGCGAGCCCCTCCTGGCCGCACCGCCCGTGCGGCTGAGCTTGGGAAATCTATTACGGCCGAGTCATTAATCTGGGGCTGCCGCCGCGGGCGCTCGCGGGCCTCCAGTTAATGGGCCGCTTCCTGAGC
This sequence comes from Orcinus orca, assembly GCF_937001465.1. Lineage (NCBI taxonomy): Eukaryota > Metazoa > Chordata > Mammalia > Artiodactyla > Delphinidae > Orcinus > Orcinus orca. The sequence continues at coordinate 211,217,925 of NC_064559.1, read as the reverse complement.
TCCGGAGCCGCTGCTCGCCTCTCCTGATCAGCTTTGTTTAATTATCAAAATATTTGATGCAGAAAATTGACATTAGTTCTGAAGGTTCTGCCCTCCTCCCCCTGCCTGGCTCCCGGCGACAGGGTGCCTCGGCCGCTGTGCCCCTCGCCTCAAAATAGCAAGGGGGCCGGCCAGCCTGCGCTCGCCGGGCGGATGCGGAGCTGCTGCCAGAAGCAACGTGGGTGCAGGTCCAGGACCCCGCTGGGACCCCACCCTGGGCGCTGGGGCTGTACCCCTGTTTCTCCAGTGCCCCGGGCTGGGGGGCCTCCCACGGTCAAGGGCAGCCACTGGGAACGCTGGAGCCGGGACACGGCTTTGCTGGGCCATCGTGGGAGGTCCCTTTCCTCGCTGGAGCTGCGCCCGCACACCTGAGCTGGGGGCCCGCCCATGGCCTCTCCCGACCGTGAACAGCCCAGGGCGCTGAGCCCGCGGCTGATGGCCGCACTGGGTGCCAACCAGTGTGTCCTGCCGTCTGGGTGGCTGTCGGCCGGTGGGCAGAGCCCCGTAGGGCCCAGGCGGGCAGAGGCCAGGCCTCTCCAGAGAGCAGAGCCTCTTCCTGAGGGACAGGAAGGTCCTCTCAGCAGCTGCGTGGGGAGAAGCCTGGGAACACCGGGCTCATGCACCCTCGGGGCTACTGTCTTCCCCTTCAGGTCTTAGGCTCCTTCCCTCCACGTGCCCGTCCAGAGCCCAGAAGCTTCAGCCCCTGGGGATGTCACAGCTGTCCTCTTTGCACCTTTTGTTTACATTCCAGCTCACGTGTGCAGTCCTGTGCCCCGTGTGCACCCACTCACCTGTGCCCCATGTGTGTGCCTGTGTGAATCCTGTGTGTGCACATACGTGTTTTCTCCTTGTGTGTGTGTGTGTGTGTGTGTGTGGGGGGCACGTGCGTGTATGTGCCTGCACCTGCCCGGTGTGTGCACGGTGTCCCAGGTGCATGCACATATGTGTGCCCACATGTGCTCATCACGGGTGAACCCAGGGCGATCAGTGCCAGCCCTGAGGAAGCCCACTCCTTCGTTTCTCAGTGGCCCCTGATTCCTGGGTTGGGTCCGTCTGTCCATCTGTGTGAGTCGTTGCTTCCAGAGGTCAACAGCCACTGGACCGGATTTGACTTTCCTTGTCCAAGTGGTCGAGCTCAGGACGCTGTGCTCAGTGCTGGGGGCAGTGAGAGCCTCGGCCGCCTTTGAGCAGAGGCTGGCGTACGAGCATGCCTGGGGAGGAATATTGTTCCAGCTTCGCCAACAGCCGGATCAGCAGACCCAAAACTCATTTACTTGCTCCTGGTTCCTCAGTCTTGGCTACACCGGCCAGCATTTGTCCTCGGATACGGCTTATTTTCAGATGTCAGATAATTTTCAAAACAGAAAGTAGTTTCAAGGTTGAGAAGATACCATTATGGAAAACAAGCGGCGGTCAAGCTCAGACGGTGGGTTTCACTTGCGATCAATGTCCCCCAGTGCGGCACAGGACGAGGGGGGCGCACTCAGGGAGGCAGCGCGGTTACGGCTCAGGCCCACCTGCAGGGAAGGGGCAACAAGGGACGCGCGTGACCCTGTGGGTAGCAGCCTGGCTCCCGAGCACAGCCCGGCGCTGGGAAGCACGGGGCGACCGGGGCAGCTGGCCTGGCCCCTCCAGGTAAAGCCGCACAGTGTCCGTCATCGCGCCAACGTGGCTGACGGAACGTGAGTCCTTTCAGGAGTCGGGAGCGATGTTGTCCTATTCTTTCCCCACTGCCGGCTGGCGGTGCCCACTTTCTGGGTCTCCCGGCGGAAATCACGGGCTTGCCTTTGCCGCTGCTGCTTGGAGCCCTGCCACCCGTCGGGACGAGACCAGACTCCATGTCTGCCTGGCCACCTCCACACGGGGGCCCTCCAACAGGGTGTTTAGCGGGGGAGCCCTGTTTTCTGGGGAGCGGGGTTCTGGGCCCTGGGTACAGGAGTGAGGAAGACCCTGTCTTCCGTACCAGGTGGACGCTTTTTCATCAAAATATTTCCTAGAGTTTTTGCTGACTTCTGCATGAAGGGGTGGGGTGTTTAGGGGAAACCTGATGCCTGTGGGAATTCACAGAGCAGGGGCAGGACCGACTTGGGCCACGATGTTGCACAGGGAGGCCTGGGGCAGCGCCTTGAACAACCTTGGGACTAGTTTCCTGGGCTGCCAGACCAAGTACCACAGGCTGGGGGGCCTGACATATGAGAAACTGATCCTCTCACAGCCTGGAGGTCAGGAATCTGAAGTGAGGGTGTAGTAGGGCTGGGCTCCCTCCAGAGGCTCCGGGGGGATCCTTCCTGCGTCTTCCACATTCTGGGGGCTCCAGGTGTCCCCTGGCTTGTGGCTGCATCCCTCCAGCCTCTGCCTCTGCTGTCACATGGCCGTCTTCTCCCCGTGACTGTCTCCTCCTCTTATATGGACACCCACCGTTGGAATAGGGCTCCTCCTAAGTGCAGGATAATTTCATCTGAAAATCCTCGACTAACTGCACCTGTGAGACCCAATTCCCAAATAAGGCCACATTCTGGGGTTTGGGGTGGACGTGGACTTGGGGGATAGTGTTCAACGCACCACACGTGGGAAGCAGTTTCCTTGTTTTTATTGAGGATCCTGGTGAGGACGGGCAGTCTGGGTGTTGACCAGCCTGGAGCAACGGCTCTCTCTGCAGAGAAGGGCCAGGCTTGGCCAGTGCTGCCTGCGGAAGGACCAGGGCCCAGGAGGGCTCCCCAGAGCTGAGCCATGTGGGACCTGCACGGGGCAGGAGGGCCTTACATCCGGACGCCTGGATGCCTAGACGGGGGAGGCTGCAGGTGGGGGCCCAGCTGTGTTCATGGTGCATCTATTATTGATTCACGTGAACACACGGAGACCATTCTTAAATCTTGGTTGAACCGAGCAGGGGGAGAGGGGTCGCCTGGACACACAGGGGTTAAGCCTCCTCGCACATCGGCGCTGGTGCCCAGGGCGATCGTTTTCATATATATTTGTTTGTGGTCAGAAATCGTCACAGACTAGGGCTGTACGACCTTGACTTTCCCTGACACTTAAAATTATTGCCGCCCCGGGGACTCATTTTTTGTGCTGCCACCCGCTGACCCGGCCACACACCAATCTCAGCTGTCATGCCGCCCACTGGCCCCTTGCTGTCGCTCCCCATCGTCCCACCCTCGACCGAGGAGCCCCCTGCGCCCAGCCCATCTCCCCCCAGGATCCATCCTTGGAGGCGCTGAGTGCTCTCTGGTCCTGTGTGCCGGGTGTGGGCGCCATCCTCAGCGCCGGGCCGGTCAACTGGGCCCACAGAACCTGACCTAACCCAGACCCCTCCCTCCAACGCCTCTGCTGCCCTGGCCAGAAATGACTTTCCTGGTTAATGTCACACTGAAGCGAGGCCTTCTGACCAAGGGCTGAGTATGGGGTGGGTGGAGAGCAGTGGGGAGGGGACGAGGGGGAGAGGCGGGGAGGAGGGACCCGGCACACCTGGTCACCCACAGTCCTGCACTCCCACACGGGTTGAGATCCATGCCCGGCATCCACTGGAATATTGCCCTCTGGGGGCAGTGGCCTCCCCTCACCCCCAATACCCCAGCGCCAGCTCGGGGTGGGGAGGGGTAGTGAGGTCAGGGCTGCCTGCCCTGGTCTGGCCTCTGTGGTCCTGGGTCAGCCCCTGGGTGCCCCCAGGCATGGACTCAGAGCACAGGACATCCCCTGCCCACCCCATCCCCCCCGGGGGCTTCAGGAAGCCAGTGAGCAGAGACCACCTGACCCCACCCTCCCCTGTGTTCTGCATGTTCGAAGCCTGGGGCAGCCCTGTGCTGGGGGCAGGTGGAGACCCCCGACATCCGGTCCTCTTTGAGGAGAGGCCGCTGGAGGGGTGAGGGGCTCCCCCAACCCCCTGTCCCCCCCAGCACGAGTCTCTGACAGGTCCCGTGAGAAGGGCCAGATGTCCTCCAACAAGGACTCAACGTGAGAGGAGACTCACCAGGGGGTGTCCCTCCCGCACCCCCCATTTTCACTGTGGGGTCCCAGGGAGAGGTGGTCCCCGTGGCCACTGCCCAGGGGTCACAGGTGACCATGGTCGGGGCAGGGAGTGACCCCCCCCCGGGAGGCCGGGCTCCAAATGCTCCCCCTCTGGCCACTCCTCCTCCCTCTGTGACATTTCTTTTTCTTTTTAAAAAAATATAAGCCTCTATAGATACACATCTTTATTTTATTTTTGTTATTGTTTTTGGCTGCGTTGGGTCTTCGTTGCTGCGCGCGGGCTTTCTCTAGTTGCGGCGAGTGGGGGCTGCTCTTCCTTGCGGTGCGCGGGCTTCTCATTGCGGTGGCTTCTCTTGTTGTGGAGCACAGGCTCTAGGCGCGCGGGCTTCAGTAGTTGCGGCATGCGGGCTTCAGTAGTTGTGGCTCGCGGGCTCTAGAGCACAGGTTCAGTATTAGTGGAGCATGGGCTTACTTACTCCGCGGCATGTGGGATCTTCCCGGACCTGGGCTCGAACCCGTGTCCCCTGCATTGGCAGGCGGATTATTAACCACTGCGCCACCAGGGAAGCCCTTCGAGACATTTCTTTACCCAAAATGCCTTATTTCTCACCTGAGGTCGTGACCCCTGCTGGTGACCTTGGAGTGGACCCTGAGCCTACCTGCCCCCCACCCCCAGTGCCCCTGGCCCATCTCCATGGTGCTGTGAGCCCCCCAAGCCCCATATCCCAGGGTGAACTTATGCCTGCCCCAAACGCCCCCCACGACCTTCCTAAACTCTTGCTGGCCCCCAAACCCTGGAGCCCAGGCTCTGTTGCTGAGCTCTGGCGACCCCTCTGCTGCTCGACCACTGTCCAGATATCTCTTCCCCAGGCCACATCCGACCCCCTCCCCAGACCACTGCCACCCTGTCCTGTGGAATCCCCTCCCTCCCTGACCCTGGCCAGGCCACTCAGGTGGCCATAGAAACTGGCAGGGCCCTTGGGGATGCCCGGCTTCAGCCCCAGCTGGGCTCCTGGGGTCTCTGGGGGAGGAGCCCAGCCCCCTCTTAATTAAGCCTCATTCCCACCACGTCTCAGGGGCCTCATGGCCCAGCCTGACGGTGACTCTTGGTCCTCTGTGTCCCCACAGCTCTCCCAGGCACAGTCCCGCCCTCCTGGCGCCGCTGGCTCTAACCAGCCTGTACACTTGTTCAGACGCCACCCCAGAGCCTCCAGCACCCCCTGCCCTGCCCACATTGCCTCAAGAGCAGGACTGGCCTGTGCACTCGCTGCTCTGCCCCTTTCCTCACCACCCCCCATGCGCATGCCAGCATGCATACGTCGGGGGTCCCCGAGTGCATGGGGCTGCACCAGGCCAGTGTCTGCCCACGTCCAGGCTCACCCTGCAGCGGAGGGCCGCACGGTGTGTGAAGGAGGGCCCAGGGCCCATCGTGGGGGCCCCCAGTCTCCAGAAACGAGGGGCATCTAGGTGGACCTTGCAGGAAGGGCAGCCCTTTGCGAGGGGCAGCGGGAGGACAGGTGTGCCGAGGGCGGGATGGCGGGGGCAGGCCCAGGGGGACGGGATGGGGGAGGGCAGGCTGGCCCGGGGGTGGCTAGGTGGGGTGGACCGTGTCCTCCAGGTAGTTTCTCGGCAAAGCGTGTGGGCTGGGCTGGGCTCTGATGACAGTCTTGGTGGGGGGCGGTGAGCAGAGGCAGTCGGTGCCCCCCGGGAGGGCAGCAGATACGGAGCTCTGGGGCTCCTGGTGGAAGGGTGCCTGTTCAGTATCTGTACCTGGCGTTCACCGGCAGGACCCACCCTGGCCTTGTGTTTGTGCATCAGTCATCTGTGCTGGGTAACAGAGCACTGCACGCTGAGCGGCTTGAAACAACACACATTGAGCACCGCGGTTTCCAAAGGTCAGGAGTCCAGCACGGCCTGGCTGGGTCCTCCGCTCGGGGTCTCTCCAGGCTGCACTCATGGTGTCGGCCGGGTTGCGCTCTCACCTGTGGGCTCGACTCGGGGAGGGGCTGCTTCCTGCCTGCTGCAGGCGCTGGCGGTATTCCTTTCCTTGTGGTTATGGGACGAATGGTCCTGTCTTCCTGCTGGCTGGAGACTGGAGGCCACTCCAAGCTCCTAGAGGCCACCAAAAGCCCCAGCCCGTGGGGGTCTCTCCTGGCAGCTCACGGCTCTAAGGCCAGCAGGACAATGTCGCTCCGGGTGGCTTAGATGAGTCTTTCTTACCTAATGCCACCTACTCAAGGGAATGGCTCCTGGCACCTTTGCCATATTCTACTGGCCAGAAGCAAGTCACAAGTTCTGCTTGCCCTCAAGAGGAGGACTCGTGCAAGGGTGTAACTTAGGGTGTGTCAGGCACCCCCAGCAGCACCCCAGGTGCCAGAGCTGCATTCTGGGGAGCAGGACCAGCGGGGCCAGGATGGAGGTGGCGCTAGACACAGAGGGGAGGGGTGTGGAGGTGGGAGGATGGCGCCCAGGCTCCTGCGTCTCTCCCCAGCAGACGCCGCCTCACCTGAGGGCAGGGAGGGGGTCCTCTGCATCTCCAGCATCCAGGACACAGCAGGGGGTCATCAATGCCAAGTGGGGATGGCGCTGGGGGTCGTTCCAGCGGGGGTAGCCTTGGTGTCCTGAGGCACAGGCTCCAAGCGGCCAGCAGCATGGCAGGGACCCCACCCGCAGGGAAAGGCCGTCACTGTGAGGTCTCCAGGGCTTGCGCCATGACTGGAGCCTTCCCTTCGCTGCTGCACTTTGAGGCAGGATGGGAGGTGGTCTGGGGGCCCGGCCACCCCCAAGTCAAGGGCAGGGCTTCCTGCTTGGCCTCCTCAGCTTCACTCTCTCTCTCCAGCTCCCAAGCTCCTTCCTGGGGCGGCACCAGGTGCGGGTGGAGTGCCGTTTCCAGTCAGGGCCACATCGGGGGGCTTAGGGGGCTGCCGGGTTCAGGGGCCTGAGGGCTCTTCGGGGGAAAATGTCTTTTCAGGCAGCCGTAGGGGCCTGCGTGGGCAGGTGGTAGCACGGGCTGTGCTGGGATGGTGGAGTGGGGAGACTCCTCCATGGGGCCCCGAGTCAGGCACACCGTGGGGGAGCCCCTTCCTGTCACCTGTCCCTGGCCTGAGGACAGTGTTGGGGGGACCACTCTGGCTGGGTGTGGACAGTGCCGGCTGCAGCCCTGACATTGAGCCCAGCAGGTACCCAACGCTCAGGTGAGGCAGTCAGGGCTCAGGTGGGCTGCTGGCCCTGGGTGCTCGGGCCACACCTGGGGGTGGGCTTTGAGGCCGAGCCTGAGGGAGTCTCTGAGTGTGGACGGATGAGGCACAAGTCTGGGCCCCGGGGACCCCACACAAAGAGGCGGGGGGCTGAGAACAGAGGAAGGGACCTAGAAGGGGCGGCCAGGCCAAGGAGAGTGGGGGTGGGATCCTGCAGCCGTAGGCCCCGGGGGGCCAAGCTGCAGGCAGTCATGGCCTATGTCAGAGGCCACCACGGGGCTGCCAGGGGAGGATGGAGAAACAGAGGAGGGATTGGTGGGTGAGGGTGCCCCACCGACCCTGTCAGAGCTGTTCTGTGCTGGGTGGTTCTGAAGGCCTGGCTGGGAGCTAAACGGGGGAGGAGAGTGGGGTTGGGGGCCGTGGGGCCCTGGTGAGGAGTCTTGCTGTAGGGGGCGCAGATCTTCTCATTGTTACCTCTCCCTTGATAGTGGAGCTGACGGTCCTGAATGACAGTCCTGTGTGTGGTGGGGAGAGGGGGGACCCCTGCCACCAGAAGCCTCGACCAGGGGCCACCCAAGGCTCTCGCTCCAGGACAAGGGGGTGGGGGAGCAAGGGTAGGTGGGGGGCCCTTTCAACAAGACCTCAGAGAGCTCCAAGGGGAGTCAGAGGGGCACGTCCAGACGCCGGGCCACCCCTCCTTGGGCTGCACCCTCCGTGGGAACGTGGGGGTCTCTGTGGAGGCAGCTCCCCAGGGAGGTCTGCAGGGGGTTCTGACTCGTTGCGGAGGCTTCACCAGCAGACGGACCCAGGCGTTTCCCCGCTGACCCATCTCAGAGCCTGTTTTGATTTCTACTTAAAGTTTCACGGTGGGAGCCCCGGGCCCGTCCCTGCCATGCTAACCGACAATGTATCGTCCATTAGCGCGTCAGCGTGAGGCTGGCTGGTGGGTAACGAGCCCAGCGGGTGTCCTGGGCCGCCCATGACACACCACTGTCCAGCTTGGCCGGGAGCCACGGCGCTACAGTCCCTGCACTCCAGATGCGCCCTCAGGAGGAGGGCTGCGTGTGCACCTGGACCTGGAAGGGAGAGGACTAGCCCCACCTGGGCGGCTGCTGGGATGGGCCTTGTCCTGGAAGCCAGCTCGGTTCATTTCCCACCCAGCCCTCCCCGCCTCGTGACTGACAGCCGCTTAGCCTCTGAACCTTCACAGACTTTAGCAGCACCTGCCCCATGGGCGGGCTGTGGAAGGATATCAGAAGGTCCGCGTCCAGCCTCAGTCCAGCCCTAACGGGGGGAGGGGAGAATAAATGCTGAGGCTTTCACTGCTTGTGGAACCCCTAGTGTTCCACGGAACACAGTATGGGAAGCACTGTTCCCATGTGTGATTCCCTGCAAAGTGGAGAGGAGATGGCCTCCCTGATGGGCAGGCCTGGAGCTCTAGGGACACAGGGCCATCAGTGGCAGCAGGGTCTGGCAGGGCCGGCCCCTCTCTGGCATCTGAGGATTTCCCTGCAGAGCAGGTTAAGAGGCATCGCTTTCCTGCAGTGTGGATGGTTTCCGGAGACAGACCGGGAGCCTCTTCTGCCTCATGTGGGTCCTGAGCATGTGCACAGCTCCGGGCAGTGGGCAGCGGGTGCCCTGGGGAAGTGTCCAGCGCTCTCCCTGTAACCAGGGGCGTTCTGTGAGCAGCAGCTTTGGTGTGGACGGTGGCTTGGGACCCCGGCGGGGTCTTGTCTAGGGCAGAGAGTCCACTCCAGTCCGCCTGACACTGTCGAGAAGCAACTGCTCTTCTGCTGCGTCCATCCACTCCAGCCGCGGTGCCCGGGATCAGCCATGGGTGCCCTTAGCTCCCCTTTAGGTGAGCGCATCCATCCTTGACGTTTCCATTCCCACTAAACGAGCTCTGCTCTGGTTCTGGGGGTCCTGGGATTAAGACCCCCCACTCTCAATCTGCGATGTGGCACTGACAGAACGTCCCCCACGTGATGGGCACCTTCCAGGACGCGTGGCGTGGAGTTAATGCACTTGGTGCTGTCCTGACCTGTGGCTGAGGCGTGGGGTGGACTCGGGGAGGACCAGGTGGGGATGAGGTCTGCGCCCCCAGCAGCTCCTGGCCCAGCAGCGACTGAGGGTGTCGGGGCCACTGCCAGCCACTCCCGACGCCCCTTCCTCCACCCTCCATAACTGGTCAGTGTTTGTGGGATGGGCTCAAAGATGAGACTGAGTGAGAGAGTCTGGGGGTCCCCGGGATGTCATGGGGTCTTTTTCTTTTTTAGGCTGGAGAGTCCTAGAGTTTGCGGTCCAAGAGGGCGCTCGTTCACCTGTCTGCAGAGGAGGCTCTGAGGAGTGGGTGGGCGGCGGGGGCAGCTGGGCAGGGAGGCTCTGAGGCGTGGGTGGGCGGCGGGGGCAGCTGGGCGGGGAGGCTCTGAGGAGTGGGCGGGCGGCGGGGGCAGCTGGGCAGGAGGCTGTGAGGAGTGGGTGGGCGGCGGGGGCAGCTGGGCAGGGAGGCTGTGAGGAGTGGGTGGGCGGCGGGGGCAGCTGGGCAGGGAGGCTCTGAGGAGTGGGTGGGCGGCGGGGGCAGCTGGGCAGGAGGCCCTGGGTTAGGCCACAGGCACAGCTTGGAGGGCAGGGTGTCTGGGTGATCTCAGGCCTTGGGGTGTTTCTGGAGAGAACCAGCCACCGTGCTGCCTGTCAGGCGTTTGTCCACTGAGGCCGGGGTGCTGCGGAGGACAAGCAAATTCTTTAGCAGAACCTGGGGTCCGTGTCCTCTCCACCCCCTTCCAGATGTTCTGGCCAGGACGGGGCGGGGCGGAATGCAAGGAAATAAAATGCAGGATGCCCAGGTCCGCCTGGATTTCAGGTACACGTGAGTCATTTTGGGTGTGAGGACGCCCCCAGGGCAGCATGGGACACACTTGTACTAAAAACAATGTCTTGTTTATCTGACAGCTCTAGTTGGGACGTTGCCCTGGGGCCACTGTAGTCCTGGCCCAGCTGTCGGGTCCCGGTAGGAGCTGGGCTGGCGTGAGAGGCCCTCCCTTGGCAGCCGTGTGGCCGGGACCCCTGTGGAGGCTCTGCTCCCCTCTCCTGGAGGGGTCACATGGAAGGTCCCGCACGTCCCCCACTCGGGGGCTGGCGACACAGGAGGCCTTCCGAGTGGGCCCAGGTGAGGGTGCCCCGTGGGTGGAAGGGCCATCTGCAGTGGCTGCAGGGCTGGAGGCCAGGGCTGCTGGGCCTCCTCCTGACCCTGCTCGGCCCCTGCCTGCAGCCTCGTGCAAGTGGCTGGGTCCCCACAGGCCTGGGACTTCAGCGGGGGTTTGGAGCCGCAGCGGGGAGGCCAGGAGTGGGCCGTGCGGGGGACACCAACCCGTCGAGATCCGTGTAGTGCACGTCGGCCTGTCTGGGGGACCTGCGGACTGGCCTGGGCCGTGCCCCCTGGGCCACCAGCTGCCCGGCCGAGAGGCCAAGCGTGGGCAGGGCAGGGCAGGGGGCAGCCCACCCACCAGTCAGCCCAGCGGGGCCTCAGTGCAGGCGCCACGAAAACGCCTCGGCTGCTGGTGCGGGGACCGGAGCAGAGCTGGGTTCCTGAAGCCCTTGCAGTTGATCCGTGGAGGCCGGACCGTCTCCGAGAAAGAAATATGGAAGCAATTACTCTGAGAGCCGTCGTTTGGGTAATTCCCAAAGAGACACCAGGGCCGGTCCTTTCGAAGCCTGGTGCACGGCGCCCTAATGAAGCAATTAAGGCAGGGATCCTCCGGCTTTGATCTCGATGGGGTAATTTTTACAAAAACATCACGGAGTGATAGATACCCATAACTCGGGGTCCTTAATTGTACTTAATTTGTTTGGAATACGAATGTGCATTTAATTAAACCCCAGCCCGGCCCGCATGCTTCAAGCAGGGCTGTCAAGGAAAATTAAGACCCAGTTTGCTTTCAAAGTTACTGGTTTTTATCAGGCAAGGACAGGGGTCTTCGAACAGAAGGTTAGAGATAATTAGGCCGAGAGCTACAGCCCAGGAAAGCAGAGAGAAGGTACTGCTGCCAGGAGGGGGTGGGGAGGCGGGGGAGACCCTGGCCTGGTGGGCGGGCAGGCCCTGCCCCCTCCAGACCTGGAGCTCTGGCAGTCAGGGCTCGGCTGGAGGCGGGACTGCGTCCACAGCCGGGGTTGGCCCAAGGCAAGGCCCGCGGGGCGTCCCCTCACACGCCATCACTGGAGCATGGCTCTGGAAGGGCTGGGACGACCCGGCCGCCCCTCGGATCAGGTGGGGAAGCTGAGACTCGGAGTGAGAGCCCGACATCTCCCAAGGCCACGCAGGGCCTGCTGGCACAGAACGGGGGTGCCGGCTCCCCCCTCCCCATCCAGCCTCTCTCTGGCATGCCGTCCTTCTGTGCCCCTCCCTGGGGTGTCCTCTTGACTGGCCTCGCGTGAGCGGCCCTGCCAGCGGGGACTTTCTGGGGAAGGTGTTGTGGGAGGATCCTGAGCTCCGGTGGCTCTGGCCACTGAACTCCCACATTGTTCCTGGGCCAGGGTGCAGACGAGAGAGGAGCGAAGGTGCAGCCTGGCCCGCGCCCACCACACGTCGGGGCCTGGGTTCCTGGACACACAGAGGTTTGCATGGGGTCCTGGAGGGAGACGTCTCTGCTCTGTTCAGAGACCCCCAGGCCTGCTGTCCGTGGAGCAGGGAGCTAGATCCATGTCGGGCGTGGGGAAGGCAGGGGAGAGAGAGGATCTCTTCTCTCTTTTCGATTCTGAGCGTGACGGCATGCGGCCATGCAGCAACCCACACGCCCACACACGCTCTCGTGAGATGCCTGCACGCGCACAGATGGGCACAGACCTGACAAATGCACAGAGGCGCCCCCCAGAGGCTCACACGTGTATGTGCACACTCACACATGCACACATGCGCACACGACACCTGGGGGGCCACAGGGCCTCTGAGGCCTTGCAGTCTGCTGGCCTTGAGGACTCTTTTCGGCTGCCCCACCGTCCAGACCTCTCAGGAGGACAAGGTGCTGAGTTTGTCAAGGACCTGAGAAGGGCCTGCACCCTCTGACCCGACTCACTTCCCAGAAGACCCTCTGGAGTGTGAATCCACGCGCTGGGGTCATGGGGGCGGCCCCCGGCTGGGCGGCTGTGGCCTAGCTCTGCTCTGACTTTCCCATCCTCAGCGTGAGGACCCCCGGGCCTGTGGTCCCCAGGGTCCTGGTGGTCTGCAGCCCAGGATGGGGCTTCCGATGGTGCCTAGGGCAGCTCTGGCCCCCACCCTGTCCCAGCATCCCTGGGCGTGCGTGGACAGTTCCAATCCCAGGGGGCCACGGCCGGGTCCACACCGCCAGCACCAGCACAAGTGCCCGCATCCTCGGCTGGCGCTGCCCGGCGTGCGTCCTGCTTAGCACGGAGACCGCTCTCTCCAGAGCCCCCTTCCCTTGTCTTCGAGGTGCCGTGCATCTCGGCTCAGTGACATCCCTGTGAATAGCTACAGTCGTGGTCTTGGTGGTAACTGTCCCTTCAGGGGTGGAGAAGTTAAGGAACTTCCTCAGAAGATCCAGCTGGGGGATCTGGAGAGAGTGGGGGGGAGGAGAGGGGCTCAAACTCGGGGTCCTGGGGTGTCCGCTGTGTTGTTTGCACTGTGTCACTGCCTCAATGGGAAGGGGCTCTGTGTGGGAGCCCTTGGACAGCTAAGCCCTCCCCAGGCCCCTGGAAGTTCGCCCCGATTTGCTGGAGGGCAGGAGGCCGGGCCCAGCGTGAATGTTCTCATGGGGGCCCCCGGTTCCAGGTGCTGTGGCCATGTCCCCCACGAGACCCACCCAGAGCGCTCACCTCTCGAGTGGACCTGCCATCTTCACCCTCAATGTACTGGTGCCTGTTGGGGCACCTGTCGGGCAGGTGGGAGGGTCCAGCCGGCTGTGAGCCCAGGGATGTAAAGCCAGTGCCGGGTGACCTACAGACAAGCAGCAAACCCTGGGCATGGAGATGCCTCCAGCACTGGTGGGGCGCTGTGGGGGGCGTGTCCCGGGGCCGCGTCACACGGCCCTATGGCCGGGCTCAGATGGCAGGGAGCCCTCTCTCCCCGCCCGAAGTCTGAGATCCAGGTGCCGCAGGGCTTGTTCCTGCTGAGTCCCTGATGAGGAAGACTCGCCCCCGGCCTCTCCCGCAGACTCTGGCGGTTTGCTGGCTCTCCTTGCAGTTCCTTGGCTTATAGACACATCACCCCGGCTCTGCTTTGTCCCCACACAGTATCTCCCAGTGCATGTCTGTGTCCAAATCCCCTTTTTCGAAGGACACCAGTCCTATGGGATTAGGGGCCGCCCGATTCCAGTAGGACCTCATCTTAACTAATTGCATCTGCTAAGACCCTAATCCCCAAATAAGTCCCATTCTGAGGTCCTGGTGGTTAGGGCCTCAGCACGTGGGCCTGGGGGCACGGTGCAGCGCGTCACAGTGGTCCTCGCGGGCAGCTGGGAGGCTCACGTGAGCTCCATTCTGAGGTCCTGGTGGTGAGGGCCTCAGCACGTGGGCCTGGGGGCACGGTGCAGCGCGTCACAGTGGTCCTCGCGGGCTGCTGGGAGGCTCACGTGAGCTGGCGCGTTTTGGCAGGGACACATGGGAAGTGACGTCAGGGCTGGTTATGAATGGTTCCCCTCCAGCAGGTGTCATCATAGCTCCTGGCTGCGACGTTGAGGAGCATGTCTTCCGCCGGCCGGGCATCCGGCGCAGCCTGTCTGTGCAGCCACGAGGTTCCCACGTGCCGAGCCGGGAGGGCTGCTCAGCCGGGCCCAGCCAGGAGCCCAGAGCGCAGGGATTCAACGGAGGCGCTGGTTCAGGAGCATTGGGAAGGCCCAAGGGGTCATGCGTGTGACCCAGGGACAGGACCTGCAGGGAGACAGGCATGAGTCTTCAGGACCCAGGAGCTGGGAGAGCAGCCCATGGGCCTGGGGGCGTCTCTCTTCTGAGCAGGGGCCTCCCCAGCGGCTGCTGGTGCCCCTGTGAGGCACCACGGGCTGGTTCTGCTGAAAGAAGCTGGCGGCCAGCATCAACTGTGGCCGACGGGACCAGGGGCCAGTGCCTGGGACGAAAGTAACAGGGGCGACGTATAAATGTCCTCTCCGCCCTCACCTGCCTCCCCACCGCCCTCACCTGCCTCCCCACCGCCCTCCAGGGCCCCAGTTGGCAGAGCCGCACAGGAAGCCGGCTGGCCAGGGGGACGTCATCGGCGGGGTCCTCACCCAGCAGCCCAGTGTGTGAAAGGGCAGCTGGGAGCCCAGAGACAACATATCAGACGGCCAGCACTGGCCTCCCCTTGGCTGGACACACCCCTCTTACCTGGATGTACGTCCAGCCCTGGTCGACGATGGCAACCTGTGAGTGCTTCTGCCTAACGAGATGCAATTACCCGTCAGAAAAACAGAGACACTGTCACCTCCTTTGGTTAAAGGGGCCACAAAATCCCAGCATCCCGACACGCGTTTCCTGGCGACAGAGGCGGCATTCATCTCTGGCAAGGTTCGTTTCTCTCTTAGTTCAGTTGTGATGTCATATGTGTTGTATATTTTTGAATAAATGTTCGTATGTGAACATTTTGGAGTCATAGAATAGATTGTCAAGTTAACCACTGCCCACCGTATATTAATCAAATAACAACGGGAAAGGAAGAGCGCGGGAGAAGGGAACCAGGACACGCACGCGCACGTGCACGCGCCTGTATGAGAAGGCGCACGGATGTGATGGGGCTGTAGTCTGGGTTCCATACCCGACCCTGAGGCACAGCCCACATTTACCATCTTTGCTCGATCTGCCTCCTTGGCTCACCTGGCATCTCAGCGGGCTGGGGTTCTGTCTGGGTAGGGTGACTCAGTGTAACCTCGTTAAAGGGTCTGAATCCTCGGGCATCCTGCTTTGCCCTTTTTCAGATGCTGTGCTTCTCCACTGACTTTCACACTGGGGGGGGTGCCCTGGGGCCCAGTCTTCCTCCTCCAATGTCCCCTTTGGAGGGGGCGTCAACGGTCCCCGGTGGCACACGCACTGTCACCGGGCCAGTTGGTTCAGGGGTGGGCGGGGCCCCAAAGGCCAGCTGCCAGTCTCGACTTCTATTCCATGGAACCACTGTTATGTCAACTGGAGGAAGCATCTCTCTCGGGAATCAGGGCGTCTGAACCAGCAGAGTCCAAGGCCGCAGGGTCGGGAACAAAGGTCCTGGCTTAGTAGGTGTGAGTGAGAGGCACCACTTCTTCTGCCCCTGGCTTCTTGGACCTGGAATCTGGCCTTGGGACAAGCAGCTTGTTGATTCAAGACATAAATCACACCCTGGGACAGAGGCCCAGCCTTTCATGGTGAGGCAGCCCAACTGGCACCGGACGGAGACTTCAGTAGGCTTGACGTGACGGGGACCAGAGAAACGGGAGGGCAGAGCCCATCGCTGAGCCCACCCACATACTTTTACCATGAATGGGCATCTTTGGTCGGGAGCAGTGCTGGGTGGAGTGCCAGCATGGGGACGGGTGTGTAACGCACGTCCACAGACGGCTGAGCCCTCTGAGACCTCACGGCAGGGAAGGCGATCTCCGTGCGGAGAGGACAACTTGCTGCCCCTCTGTGATGGCAGAGCTCCAGGGTCACCTGCCAGACACCAGCGGGTGGCGCAAGTGCCCAGGAAAATGTGCCGCATGAGGGTCCCAGCGGGAGCTTCTGTTTGGGGCAGGTAAGTCACAGGGCAGAGGTGACGGGGCTGAGCTTGGCCTGAAGCCCGCATCACTGAACCCCAGCCTAACCTTTGTTTACGGGTCACCCAGCAAAGTGCCACCGACCAGGGGGCTTAGAACGGCAGAAATTTGTTCTTTCCCAGTCTGGAGGCCAGAAGTTTGAAATCCAGGGGATTCCGTCCTAAGCTCCAAGGGAGGGTCCTGCCGGCCCCCTCCTGCTTTTGGCGGCCCCAGGTATTCCTGGGCTTGTGGCTATGTCACTTCAATCTCTGCCTCTGTCGTCACATGGCCTTATCCTCTTCTTAGAATGTCACCAGTCCATTGGGTTGGGGCTCAGCCTAATGACCTCATCTTAAGTTGGTTCCATCTGCGAAGAAGACCCTGCCCTAAATCATCATGGTCACAGGTACTAGGTGTTAGGACTTGTATGTATGTTTTTTGGGGGACATAACTCAGTCCACAACAATCACCCTCCCTGCCACCACGGCCACTCTGTGAGGGACCCTGAGCAGGCACCAGGGCAGCTGGGGAGACGTTCCCCCCAAGTGGTCTGCCTGGATTCCAGAGCCTCCTCTGTCTGCATGGACGCCCTTCTGTGCACCTGACGGGGCAAGAGCATCTTCACAGCTGTGTTTGCTCCAGAAGGGCCACCCCAGACCCTTCCTTCAGATTCCAGGTCACCAGCTTCCTCTTTCTAAACCCCGGGGCATGCTGGGCAACCACTGGTACATCTCTGGAATCTCTGGAGTTGCTGTCCATCCCACCTGTGGCCACCTTTCTGTCTTGATAAAGAGGACAAACACATGTGGTGTTGGGTGTTCGGCCCGCTGGATGGCTTTCTCCTCCTCCATCTTCAGGACCAGCCGGACTAGCACTGCATCACTCTAAGTTACTTCTGGCCGGTGACAGAAGCCAGTTCAGAACCATGTATCAACCAAGCCTAAGTTTTTTGTCTTCCATCAAAGCTCGTAAGGAAGTCCCCGTGAAGCTGGGGGCGAGGGAGGATGGTAATGGGTCAAAGGATGCATTTTCCAGGAGTCCTGGCCACCTCTCCTCTCTGCATCTTTGTCCCTTCCTGACCAGCTGGAGTTCCGAGACGCCGTTCCTATGCGGTGGCAGATTGGTGCCGCCATGCGTGACCTGACGGTTTCTCGGCCCGAATAACCCAGTGGGTGGTGAACAGCTCAGATTGACCTGATGTCAGCAGTCAGGCATTGGGTCTGGGGCACAGTAGGGGACCAGGAGCTCATCCTTCAAAGGAGAAGTTACTCTCGGGGGAGACATGACTTTGCTTCCGAACCCTAGCTTTCCACACTGTGATTCCCGGCTCTGGTTTCTTTGGGGTTCCAAGCAGCGTCCCTATTTGCTGCAAACACTTCCGTCGCCGTTGGAAATGCCGGGTGATGACGTCAGCAGAGCAGAGCGTCCCGCAGCCCACATCCACAGCTCTTGCCTTGGGCTCCGCTCAAAACTGGAAACCTCTGGATCGCCCTGGAAATAGGAGCAGCCCACTCCTGGGTGCAGCGGGGGGAGTGTGGGGTGATTTGCTTCCACGATCCAGACAGCTCCCCGAATGGCGTTGCTCCTTCTAGGCACAGTACGTGAGAGGCGGCTTCTGCTTCCCCTCAGAGGATCCATGTTTCAGACCTGGTCCCCCAGAAGCCTCACCCACGCATCTGACCCCTCAATTTTCATGAGTTTATTATCCACCCTCTGGTGCACATGGATCTTATCAAGCCATCCAAGACATTTGCCAATTCCCGATCTCCAGGATCGGTGGCCTTGGTGTCGTGCTCGATGGACCAGGGCGACGCCCTGTGACCTCAGGGTGACTGAGATCTTTGTAGATAAGATTAGGGCATCACGTGGGAGACTAACAGGGGTCAAAGACAGGATCCAAAAGGGGACATCACGTCTGCCGTGTGGGAGCACATGCTCCACGTGGACACAAGGAAAACACGTTCACCAAATCCATCGTGTGTCCTGCCCGCGGCTTTGCTGATTTTCTCAGTAGAGTTTCCACGATTGGAAAGTGCACCAAGGCTCATCACCTGATTAAATTTAGAAGAATCCAGAGCAGTGGCTCTCAACTGTGGGAGACCCTCCTCCCCGGGACATCTGGCAGCATCTGGACACTTTTCGGTTGTCACAACTAGGGGAGGACACTGGTGTTTAGTGGTGTAGGAGCCAGGGTGCTGCTAAACGCCCTGCAATGCACGGGACGGCCCCACCGTGAAGAAGGTCCTCGGCCGGGAGGTTGAGAAGAGCTTATCCAGGGTCCTTCCCTGAGACCCGTCCACCTCCCACACATGTATTCCAATCCCTGAGGCCACAGAGCCCACTGGGGTGGATGAGGGCCAGCTCTTTTGTGTCACCTGAGCATGTGGCTGGGGGATGCCGTGGTGTCTGGGGTCCCCAGGAACCTGTAATGTCTGCAAGCCTGTTTTGGGAGCACAGACAGCCTGCTAATATCCTGCAGGCCTCTTTGGGGCAGATCAGAGTTTGTTCTTGGGTTGGTGTTTCTGGATCCTTCCTGGAGGTCCCCATCTGCCCTCAACCTGGGACTCAGATTGTGAACCGGCTTCAGGGGACCTGGGTGACAGGCACGACTCTCGCAGTGACAGCTCTACTCAGGGAGGTGTCCTGTTGTGTGGGTCGATCACATTTCCCTGGACCCTCCACCTACTCTGTCCCGAGAGACGCCGGGATCAGGTAGCCGTGACGATGGGCACTAAACCTTCTAATGGCCACTCCATCCACAGCCCAGCACGGCTCTTGTCCTCAGCTGGTTGATGGCCTGACTGTGGCTACTTCAGGACCTTGTCATTCCCACTGGAATCGGGGTCCCGCCCCAATGCGTATGGCTGGCTGGAATACGGCCAAAATATGCAAGGTCCTCCTCCTGGAACCTGGGAACGAAGTCTTTGCGGATGGATCGAGGCCAGGATGTTGAGATGGGAGCCCATCCTGAACCATCCGGGTCGGCCCTAAAAGCCCTCGTAAGCGTCCTCGTAAGAGGGAGGTGGGGGCATTTGACACACACGGAGCATGGAGCGGAGGCCCCTCGCCGATGCCTTCTTTCCCAGGCCAGCTCCCAGGCGCCGTGGGGTGTGGGCTGCACGTGAAGTTCTCAGCTCGGCCGCTGGCCGCCGTTTAGCCCAGGTTCTGTCCGCCAGCGCCCAACCTCCTGGAGCTGCGTCAGCCAACCCAGCAAGTCCACAAGCTCTGGTGAGTGAACCCATGTCGGGAAACTCAGATGGAATTGACCTTGCATCTCATGCTTGGAGCAACACCTGAAAAATTGGCTCTCCAGCCATGTCCTGAGATTTTGTAGCAAAGCTTTCTCTTCTCGGGGCATTTAAGTCAGGAGAGAGGCCGAGATCTGACTCAGCCGTGGCCCAGATGCGAGAGGGGGGATGCGGCTGGATCTCGGGGAGACCAGGAGCTCTTTGCCAAGCGACTGCCTGATGGAACTGTGCCAGGGTCTCCTGACAATGGTGGCGAGTTTCTCTGGCGGGGTTGGGGGGTGGGGGTGGGTTCTCTTTCTGAGACGCAGAGCCCAAGACCTTCATCTCTGGCCACGTCCATCCAAACGTCCCTGCTCCACCACCCAGGACCCCAGGGCCGCTCACCAGCCCCACGAGTTCCCCTGGGAATGGATGTCAGCCCCGCCCCCTCTGCAGTGGCCACTCCTACCGTCATGGTCAAGTGTGGCCACCACTTGTTCCCCAAGGTACAGACTTCAAAAGGAACATAGGTGACCGTTCCATCAGCTGTGAAGCCATTGTGGGGCCCAGGCTTCTAGGGCCCGTTTTCCTTGGCAAGGACACGGTCAAGCTGTCCCAGACCCTCAGCAGAGGCAGTTTGGATCCTCGGGTCACTGCTGGCACGGCGTCCAGTCAGGAGAACCTGAACCACCCTGTGTATTTCAGCAGCGGGCGGTGACGTGGGGACCGTCCTCTGCATGGGCCTCGGAGGGAGAAGGTGGGAAGCATGATGGGCACGGCGCTGGGAGGCCGGGGGTCGGCTGGCCAGGCCCTGTTAGAGCCACCCCCACCCACAGGGTGCTTATGCCCCTCCCCCCACTGCTCTTGCCCCAGGTTTTGCAGGACAGGGTCCTTCTTGCTGCTCAGAGCCAGACGACACCACGATGTGTCCTTGGGGCCGGTTTCCCTGCCTCCGATCCAGGGCAGCCCCGGTCTCTCCCCAGCACGTCTCCTGGTGTTTTCTTTCCTCCCATCCTCTCTTCATTATCCAGGTAGAAGTTAATCCCATGAAGCACACAGCCCCCCCGCCCCAGACCGAGGTGCGGGACATCCCACGCCCACTTCCCCGAAGGGCCACCTCTGCCCTGACGTCCACCCGGCTGCTCTGCTCCCGACTCACACTCGGGGTCCCTTGGGATGCTTGCCCGTCACGCCTGTGGGGTTGGCCTCGTCCTGTCAGCATGGCGCTCTCCGCTCTCTTTCATTTGCTGATTCTCGGTCTCTCTGTATAGGGGAAGGCTCCATGATCAGGCGCCCTGTTTGTTTTGTCTCCCCTGACCTGCCTTGGAGCCTGGGGCCCGGCAGGCGCCCCGGGGAGTACTTGCTGAATGAATGAATGAAGGGGTGCAGATGCACGTACCCGGGACGTCCAAGGGAACCAGACGGCTCCGACTGGCAGGGAGACGGCCTCGCCCTCCCGGTCTCCCGCCCAGCATCAGCCCCACGGGGGGGGCGGGGCGGACTGGAGCCCCCTTCCTTTGGCTCTCGCAGGTGTGTTGGCCTCACAGCCCATTAGTAATGGGAGTGAAGCTTCGGAGAAACCGACCCCCACAGACAGAGGCGCAAGCCCCGCCTCTCACTGTGCCCCCTGCATTCGAGCCCTGTGCTGCCCCAGGTGACCGTGGACACAGCCTTGGTGAGCCCCTGAGAGGCTCTCGGCCCGACTCCCAGGCTTCCGTGCGGATGAGAACAGGCAAGCCTCAAGCACACACCCTGGAAACGTTCATTTCTGCTTCTTCAAGAATGGGAAGATCCGTTTTGTGGCATAAACCTGGTTGGCGGTCTTCTTTCTCCAGAAAGGCAGCCCCTTAGCCACAAGGGATCCCTCAGCTGCCTTCTGACTCTGGGGGGCGAGCTCTGGCCCCGACTGGGACGCAGCACCTCTGAGTGGCTGGCTGGGGGCACGGAGATGCCGGCTCGGTCTCCCTGGCCCAGCCTGTTTGCAAGCCGCTCACCCTGATGGATCCTGGAACACCAGAAGGGGGATCCTGGGCAGGGCTCCGTCTGCAGAACTCCCAGGGTCCTTTGCATTTCATGCATTCATTCATGCATTCACTCATTCATTCATCCAGTCATCAGCTCAGGGGGCAGCCTGGACATCTGGCCTTCCCACCCATCTTCCCCTCCGATAGCTGCTGGTGTGGGGCCTCCACGCAGACAGAGGCCCAGAGGATCTTGACGGTGGGCGGTCAGTCCTCTGATGGTTCAACCGCTGCCCTGGGCTAGGCATGCTGGACCCAAGTGGATGGTCCCAGGCTGACTGAGCAGTCCACAGCGACCGGGCAACAGGGCAGCCCTGCCCACCAGCCAGCAGTGTCTCCCCGAAATTCAGCACAAGTTGGGGCTGCAGCCCTTGACACTGACTGCAGCTGCTGGGCACCAGCAAGTCCCCCAGTGACTGACGGGTGACAGGTCCATCGGGGCTAGTGAGCGTCCCCCGTGGACATTGCCCTCCAGCCCCTGCAGGCCCACTGTCTTCCTCTGCCGCCTGACCCTGTGTCCCTGAGGCTGACCTGTAAGGACCCCTCTCTGCTGCGCTGCCCTCTGGCTTCCCGGGGAGTTTGGGCCCTGAGGTCAGAGGGCTGGAGAGGGACCCATTTCCTCCTGGGGGGTTAAAACCACTGCTGCTGAGTTTCTTCATCCTTTACCTGTTGCTGGGCCCTCAGCCTACCGAGCCCCTGTAGACAGCCCCATACAGCCTCCCCTTCCTCTCCTGCGGGCCCAGGCCATCTCTTTCTTGCCAGGATTCTAGCGATGGTGTCCAGGCTACGGCTGACCCTTCAAGGCTGGACAGGCACTCACAGATGAGGCAGAGGGAGGAGGTTGTCCTGGGGTGCTCACAGAAGACCCCTCCGCGGGAGGGCCCGGGCGGTGCCCCAGCCGGAGCCGGGCACCCCTCTGTGGGCTGCGTCCATGGTGTGCGTCCAGCTGTGTGCGTCCAGGCTGTGCGGGAGCGCCTGTCTCCACAGGGGGGAGCTTGAAAATCCAGGGATTTTCCTGGCGTGTCGTCTCTAATAGACGTCATTACCACCTGGAGCCTGATGTGCTGGTAATCATCTTCCTGGTCTTCATCCTGAGCCCCGGCAGTGCCGTTAGGGGCGTGATGCGCGCATCCTAAAACAGTGATTATTTACAGCGCGTGCCACCCAACCCCCATAATCCTGACGTCTGTGTCGAGTCCTGGTCCTGGGAGTGAGGGCGGGGCTGCGGGAGCTCTGGCGTCCCCTCTGTCCCCTCCGCAGAGGCTGGCCCAGCACTGCGCCAGCTCTGAAGTGTGGCTGGGAAAGACTCGGGGTCAGGCCTCGGCCGGAGAACTGCAGACCGGGTCCACACTGCCCGCGACAGGGCTGCGTCTGGCCGGGTCTGGGGCCTCTGTGTGCCGGCGTCCCTTGGGACCACCAGGCAGCAGAAGGGTCTGGAGCAGGTGTCCATCCAGGCTCCGCCAGGGGCCCATGGGTGACCTTGGCTGATTGCCTTTCCTGTCTGAGTCTGCAAAACGGGCACGACCAGCACACCTGCCTCCAGACTTAGACGCACGTTACCAGGCGAGACGAGGCTACGCTCTGTGATTCCGGCTCTGCGACATTCCGGAAAGGTCCAGTCTCCGGGGACGGCAACAAGATCAGGGCTCGCCAGGCGTTGGGTGGGGAGGAATGAGCACGCAGAGAGCAGAGCATTTTAGGGCAGTGAGAACACTCTGTATGACACCATCATGATGGATACGTGTCTTTCTACATTTGTCCAAACCCGTAGAATGTACAACAGCAAGAGGGAACGCGACGTGCAGACTGTGGACTCTGGGTGGTCACGACGTGTCCGTGCAGGTGTGTCCATTGTGACAGATACATCCTCCGTGGGGATGCTGACAGAGGGGAGGGTGTGTGTGGAGGCGGGATGTGGGCAGGAGATCTGGGAACTCTCTGTGCCTTTCCCTCAGTTTTGCTTGAACCTAAAGCTGCTCTAAGAAAGATTAATTTTCTTAAAAAGACGAGCTTGTCGGGGGTCCGTGAGGCCCGAATGATCTGGTACGTGTAAGCCGTGTGTCTCGGCGGGTTTTTAGAGCGGCAGCCACGTGGCCAGCGTGGCTCAGGTCTCGGGACAGAGGAGACGTCGCTGGGCAGGGGCCGCACTGGGCCCCCCGTCTCGCCCTCCCCTGCCCTCCGGGGCGGGGGCTGCCACTGGGAGTCTCTGGGGGCAGTGGTGCGCCACGGCTCTCAGAATCAAGAGTCGGTGTGGGATCTTTGTTAGCGGCGGGGCATGCCTCTTTTAAATTATAAATCGATAAATAGTTAATTCACTAATAGAACTCTCCTGAATATTTCATGCGGCCCACGCACCGCCGCGCTCGGCCTCCGGATGTTGATGGAGCGGCTGCGAGGGATTCGAGGCGAACTGCCCCCAAACTCCGATCAGCTCAGCTGTGGACTCAGCGGGAGCTGGTGAGGGTCCCCTCCCCTCGCCTGGGACCGCACTGGTGCTTGTGTGATGCCCTAGAGAGGCTGGGCTTCATTCCCCATAAGCCACCGCTGCTCAGAGGAGGGACGAGGTTTGAGGAAAAGGAGGTGTTGTGGGTGTTTTTATTTCCCCAGATTTACATGTTGAAACACCAAGCCCTCGTGCCTCAGGACATGGCTGTATCTGCATCTTTAAAGAGATAATTAAGGTAAAATGAGGCTGTCTGTGTGGGTCTTAATATAATAGGACCCAACCCCAGAGGCACTCCCAGGGGAGCTGGGTTGGTAAGGTATTCAGTAGGCGCCACATCACCGTCCAGTGCGTTTCCTCCAGGCCGTTCTGGACCATGTGGGACCCCGCTGTCCAGAGCGCCAGGCTGAGGAAGTGTGGGCGGCCCCTGGGCTGTGTCCACATGGACGGAGCCTTTGACTTGGTCTCTGAGCAGCCCGTCGGGGCCTGCGGGGGACACCGCTGGCGAGGGTCTCCTCTGTGGGTCTGAGCCTCCAGGAGCCCACAAAGCCACTCTTGCTAAACCATCCTGACGTTTGCTTGGTCCCATCAAGCCTGTGGCCAGCGGGGACCCGAGCCTGGCAGGAGACGTGGCAGCACCGTGGGTAAGGTTCCCACCCTTCTCTGCAGGTGAGGGCAGGCCCCGCAGGTGACCCTGAGTGCGGGGACGCGCCCACCCCTCAGAAGAAGAGATGCAGCTCGGGAACTGGGGCGCCCGCAGCCTTGGGTCCACAGTGGTTATTCTGTGCCCTCGGTGCTGGTGACTGCTCCGGGACCTGTCGTGTCCCCGGGGAGGGCGGCAGCCCCTCCCAGGTGCGGTGGCCTTGGAGCAGATCCGTGTGCTGCGTGGCCCTGTCTGCTGTTGCCCCCGAGGCAGCCCTGCCTCCGTGGCCTGTTAGCTCTGCCGACAGAGCTGTAGCAGTGACAGTAGATTAATATCTCTTTAATCAGCCAAAATGAACATGGCACGCTGGTGACAGTCCAATTTCCTGCTAATAGATCGTAGCCCATCTAAACCCAGCGCTCTGCTGATTTTTATTTCTGCCAGAGATAATTCAGTGTGGGAGGACCAGCCAGCACCATCCCGGCCGCCGCCTTGCTGTTCAATAAATCTCGCTGCGGCGGCATTTCTCACCCACCTGTCAGGCGCCCGCCGCCCGGGGGACAGATTGCGCCTCCGTGGGCCGGTGGCACTTAGAGGCCGTGGCAGAGCGAGGAGGCACGACGCGGCTGCCGTCGAGCTGGGCCCGATGTGCCTTTTCCCTCAACGGGAGCCACTGCTGAGTGTCCTGGAGGCCGCCGGAGACAAAGAGCAGGGGCTGCGGGAGCGGGTGCCCGCGTGTGCACACCTGTGGGGTCCCAAGGGGGCCCCGGCTTCGTGTGACTCTCCGGTTGCCCCTCCCAGGCCGTGGGAAGTCGCTTCTCTTCCCATCTTCTCTGCAGGTGCGGAGAGCAGCTCTCGTCCCACCTGCTCCACAAGGGGTGTCCAGAGGCCCGGGAGGTGGGCGCCGAGTGAGGCTGGCAGCACCGGAGCAAGCCTCTTACCCGATGACGAGCCCTCAGGGGGCGACCGGGGGCTTCCGGGTGGCTATTCCCAGGGGGCAGTTTTCACCCCACGGACGGAGGCAGCTCTTCTCTAAATGTGATTCTGTCACTGGCGTGGTCCTCGTACCCGCCGGCCACCCCTCTGAGGGTGGCTGGGGTGCGTGCAGCCTGCTGGCAGCCCTTCCTCAGAGGGCCAGTCCCAGAGGCTGCACCCCTGCCCGCTTTGCCTCAAGACCGGGCTCCTGGGCAGTTGGCGGCTGTTAACGTCATCCTGGCGGCCAGGGCCTTGCGCCTGATCGTCCCCAGTGTCCACGTCTTAATTACAGGCTTCCTTTGCAGGACCTCCAGGTGGTGTCCTGGAGGCTGGACCACTCAGGCCTGAGTCACGGAGAGCCCTGGCAGGGGCCCTGGCCCCATTTGGGCCCAGCGAACTTCTCTTTAAGATCCTTGTCACCACCATAAAGTCTTTCTTGAAAAAAAAAAAGAAGATCGAGCATGAGAAATAGTAATTAGAGGTGACGCTTCCAGTGTTTCCGTCTGAGCTGAAGTGGGGAGATGCTGGTGTCAGCAGCCACAAGCGGCAGGCGGATGGGAGACGGTGTCTGCTGCATCAGGGCCCCGGCTCCATCCTCACCCTGAACAGCCCTGGTCCAGGCCTTGGGACCCACCCCTGCCTGCCTGACACGGCCCAGCCTTCTGCTCCCCCGGCGGTTCTGGTCCCCCTGTACAGCCTTGTCCTATGCCTTCAGGGACGTCTGCTGACTTAGCGGACCAGGGAGTGGGGATAGAGCCGCAGTGCCTCCCCAGACTCCTTTCATGGGTTGCTTCATTCATTCACTCAGCAGACATTCCCTGAGCCCTCCAGATGCTGGTGTCTTCAAGCAGGTCACGGTCCAGGATGTGTTCACAGCCTGGCGGGAAGACAACACAGAAAAAGCGACCTCCCAGCCCTGTGTCCTGTGCTAGGCTGTGCCCTTAGGGCGGGAAAGGCCAGTAGGTGGCACTCATTCCATTATGGCCCCTTCCCGTGTCCGGGGCAGACATCACTAATCGAGTGCAGCCCTACTTTCCTTGCAGATCAGTGTTGGTCCCTGCCCTTGGGAGAATCTTTTCCAGGCTGGTGGTTCTGTCCCACAGGAGAAACTGCCCTGGGCCATGTCCTTCCCACCCAGCTGGGCCTCCCTCCAGGAGCCCAGAGCTTCATGGCCTGGCTCTGCGCCCTCTGCTGTGGGTCCACACTGGGCAGGCACACCACACAATCAAACCCAGACGTCAGGGTGCACCATGCAGTGTGTCCATGTTGTCCACTTGCTGGCTGATGGCAGCCTCCACACCTCGTTGGCCCCCTTGGCCCTCCCACCACCCCTTCCAGGCCATGACTTCTCACCCCAGAGGGGTCACAGCCTGGGCTGGGGTCACTCAGCTTGCACATGTGGTCACATGCCCTGCTCTGTCCTTGGGGCCATGCCCACCCTTTATGAGCTGGAAGTCTGGGGACAAGGGTTGCCATGACAGCTTTTCTGGCCTCTTCCTCCCCTGAGATCCTAGATGGTGGAGGGCACCCCTGGTCACCCCTGCATGGCCGCCATGGGAACAGAGCTGGCTCTGCCCATGGGGCCAGTCTGATGAGAGCCAGGCCCCACTCGGGGGCTCCCAGGACAGGAGAGCTTGGCCAGGGCCTGCTGGGGAGGACCAGGGACAGAAGGAGGGGAGTCCCCCAGCCCCTGGCACTCTGGCTCCAGAGCTAGCTCTTGGGGACACATTTATCGTTGGCCCCCAGCCTCCTGGGACCACTGCCCTCCTCGGAAAGGCACTGGCTCTCAGGGGCACAGATCGGGGGCTGCAGTGTCCTGGTGGGGACCAGACCCAGCAGGATTTAATATGGGCAGCGCAGGACCTGACTGTCCCTGGCCTGGAGGGTGAGGGCAGAGAGAGGTGCCCGGGATGCAAGAACATGAGGGGTCGGGACAGCCATCAGAGGAGCTGGGGCCTGGGGGCGGGGCAAGCCCAGCCGGGAGAAGATGCCAACTCCCCTGATTCATGTGCCCCTCCGTCACCTGCATGGGCTCCCACTGGATGGAACCTCTGGGAGCCAGAGGACACAGGTGCCATGGCTGCTGCCCGCACCAGGGCAGGGAGCAAGGGGGAGGAGCACGGGTCTGAGGGGTGCACGGGCAGAGGTGGCCCAGGCAGTCTGCTTCCTCTGATGTGCAGTGAGCATCCTAAATTGTTTGGGCCCTTCTGCCCGTGGCTGGCGGTGCCGCTCTCCACCTGCCCCCAGCAGGGTCTCCCCTGGGAAAGCTGACCAGCCCGGCCCCTGCCCTGCATTTGCTGCCCACCCCCTGCCTGCCCGAGGAGTCTTCTCAATGCACGGGCCGTCTTGCCGTCTGCTCCAGGTCACCTGGGCCGTCCGCCTCCTGGGCCGGCTTCTTCTTCCCACGCCATCCGCGTCTGCCGGGCTCTGCTGGGAAGCTTCCTGAGCCGACTGGTTCCAGCGTCAAAGGGCCTCTCCCTGGAGGCCAGAGGCTTGGGAGGCCCCAGGAGTGGCTGGGCTGGGCAGTGGGGGATTCTCCGCCCCCTTGATCTTGCCTGAGGATTTATTCTACAAACAAGCATTTGGGTCTGATGGTGAGAATCAGGGCCTGGGACGGGGAGGCTGGCCATCGGCCGTGATTCCCGGCAAGGCCTGGGACCCTGCCCTAGCTGTTGGGGCCTCCGGAGATTCCAGAGGGAGGCAGAAACTATTTCATCAGAAAGTCCTCCTGAGGAGGATGGAGACACAGGCCCAGCCCCTCGTCCCCGCCAGGAAGGACCCTGCGGCCAGCTCCGTCCCCTGGGTGCTGGCGGGTGTGAGCGGGGAGAGCCCGCCCCGTGGCCGCATCCTCGGAGGACTGGGCGGTGCTGCCTGCAGGGGCGGTGGTCCTGGGTGCTGCCAGCTCAGCCCCCGGCAGGGGAAGCCCTTTCCAGGAGACCCCAGGTCTGGGAAGGCCTGGGAACAGCCTGGACCAGGTGGGACCCGGGTAGTGTAGTGACGTAACTTGTCCCCAGTTCTCTGTTCCCCAAACACCTGCATCGAAACTTGAAGCCCTTTGGGTGGAAAGTAAGCCCCTTCCCCACGCGTTTTACTGGGTCTGTTCTGGAGTCTTTCCCAAGGCATTTAGAGAGTGGACGGAGGGGGTGAGACGGACAAAGTTCCCGTGCACACACATGCACACAGACACAGACCGGTACTCACATTCACATGCACGCACGTGTGCACATAAGCAGACAGGCACACGCACACACGTGTGCACATGTGCTCACGGACACATGCACACACATTCACACACACATGCACACACATGTACAGATGAGTGCACACATTCACACGCACACACATGCACACATTCTCAGATGTGTACACACATGCACATACTCCTACGCACATGCATGCACACTCTTTAAGGGCCCACCCAGGACTCAGGGCCCCGGGCCCCTCTGGCCCTCAGACAGACCACGTGCCCTACGGCGCATGGGGCTGCCTGCACAGGCCCAGGGATGGGGGGCATGCCTGGCGGGCCAGCCTCGGTGTGTGCGTGGGTGTGCGAGGCCGCACTCTGTGCATCTGAGTGTGGACGCGGTGGGCGAGGAGAGCCACAGCCCTGCTCTGGGTGTGCACACGAGCTGAGTCCTCGTGCCCCACGTGTGGCGCTTACACGTCTGCATCCGAACCTGTCTCAGGCCCCTGCGTGTGGGTCTGAGGCCGCGGCCACCCGGGCTGGTGGGCGGCCGGCCGGGACTCTCTGGTCCCGAGTCACCATGGAGACGGGCGGCATCTCCCCACCCCCGGCCCCGGTCTGGGGCCTTGTTCCCGAGGCCGGTCCTGACCCGAGGGCCGCCTGCATTGCCTTGGCCCCATCGCGCAGCTGACAGGCTGGCATTTCCCTTCCTGTTTGCTCTTTTTTCTCCCTGTCATGTCGACAAGCACAATCGTGTTCCCTGACAGACGGAAATATCAGCCCTCGAGTATGGGGACAAAGCAGGCTTTAAACTTTAACGAGAGGCGTTAATGGAAATAAAATGTAGAAGGCCCCTTCAGATGCGGGGTTTCTGTTTTATCAGAGGAAAAGTGCCCTAAATAATAAATAACTATGTGTGTCTTCGTTCCTTTACACGAGTGAATATTTAAAACGTGTAAAAATGTGGAAGACGTATTTGCTGGGAACAAAAGGAAGCGCTCATTTAACCCCCCAAAATGAATAAATAAAGAAAGGTGATGGCGAAAACAGAGGAGATGCGTATTTACTGGGGCAGCTGGGGGCTGGGTGCGGGGAGCTGCATGTGAGCTGCTCTGCAGACTGGCCCACTTCTTGGGGTGCAGGGCTCGGTCTGGATGGTGGCCCATGGGGTCGTTCCCTGCACCCCCATCAGCGTGGGTCCCCTGGGGTCTGTCCCTGTACCCTGACCAGCCATTGGTCCCTGAGGTCTGTCCCTGTGACCCTACTGGCTGTCGGCCCCTGAAGCCTGGCCCGGTACCCCACCAGCTGTGGGCCCCCGGGGTCAGGCCTGCGTCCCACCAGCCGGAGCAGCTGTTCCACAAAGCCCAGGGGAGCTGAGCAGACAGCAAGCAGGAGGGAGCCCCGGGCGAAGTTTAAAAGCCCCAGGCTCCCTCCCTTCCTGTCCCTTTCTGTCCTGTCATTCCTTGTTTCGTGAGCACCTGGACACCCCTTGTTTATTTAGTGCCCACTGTATGCCTCGAGCACCAGCCCGTGTGAGTTTCCCAGGACGCCCGGGTCGACAAAATGCCTCGAGCACCAGCCCGTGTGAGTTTCCCAGGACGCCCGGGACGACAAAGCCCCACAGCTGGGAGCTGAAAACAACAGAAGTTTGCTCGTTCCTGGTCGTGAAGCCTGGAAGTCTGGAATCAAGGTGTCCAAAGGGCCACGCCCTCTCTGAGGCTTCGGGGAGGATCCCTCCTGCCTCTTCCAGGTTCTGGGGACTCCAGGTGTCCCCTGGCTTGTGGCCACAGCACCCCAGTCTCTGCCTCTGCTGTCACGTGGCCGTCTTCTCCCTGTGACTGTCTCCTCTTCTTATAAGGACACCAGTCGTGTAGGGCAGGGCCCACCCCAATGCCCTCACGTTGACCTGGTTATATCTGCAAAGACCCTATCTCCCAATAAGATTGTGTTCACAGGTACTGGGGGTTGGGACGTCACCATGCCTTTTGTGGGGGGGGGGATACAGTTCAACCCCTGGCACCAGGACACTGTGAGCCCTTCCGAGGCCTCTTACAAGCAGGGAGCCTGAGGCCGAGGGGATAAAGCGACTTGCCCAAGGTCCCTCTGCCTGAGGGTGGGCTGTGTGTGTGGGGGTCAGGCCTCTGTGGGGGTCCTGCTGGGGACCCCCAGGCTCCACCTCCCAGCCTCATGCCGGCTGCAGGGTCTCTCCAGTCAACTCATATTTTCTATCACGTGGACACCTGGTATCTTGCGTCTCAGAAACGGGGGAGAAGTTGTGAGATCTTGGGAGATCTGGGGAATCGGTTTTCACAAGCTCATCCTGCCTCTTTCCGCGCTTGTTATGTGCAGGAGGTGCTGAAGGTCTGGCCCAGGGCTGGCCTGCTCCCGGCCTTTGCACAGATGTTTCAGCAGACGACACAGATGTGTGCACGTTCATCCTGACACTCTGGTCTTCGCGACTCCAGACGGCAGGTGGTGGGAGCGGAGGAAGGAGACCTGGCTTGTTTTGTGCTCTTGTCCCCACTGGTAACCTGGGGAAGCACAGCTGTTTCTGACCCACCTTTTCTCATCTGAAAATGGGTGTAAGATGGACACTGCCCCGTGCCCGCCACCAGTGGTCAGTACCTGGTTACAGGGGAATTGGATGGACAGACAGACCCTCTTTCTGAAATTAATGTGTGCTTTGTCACATTGCCTGCGGAACTTTCTAGGAGACAGTGGGGTTTTCCGGGCATGGTCTGGCCCTTGTGCTACTGCTGATAATAACCCTGCCACCTAAGTAGTCTCCAAGTGGATGCTGGCATCTTGGCCGTCTGGTGCCCGCGTTGCCCACAGGAGACATACCCGACGGTCGCCATCCTGCAGATGCAGACGGCAGGATGGGGAGTGGGTCGGGCCCTCAGCCACCGTGGCCCTCGCTCTGTGCCAGGTCCCGCCTGGGGTCCCCTGGGGCTGTTGTTTACTTGCACGTCTACTCTGCTCTGTTACCCACCTTCCTGGAACCCCAGCGCTGCTTTTAATGATAATTCATTTTCCTTCCCACCAAGAGGTTTCACAGTGTGACCGCTCAGTTATTCATTGCTGGGCCTCCCCAGGATGGAGAGGCAGAAAACTTCCGAGGCTGAAGAAGGCTTTTCGATGTCTGTGCATTAATTTTTAAACCCGCTCATGTCGGTGACCAGCCCGAGCTGTGCACCTTTCAGGCCAGTGGGAAGGTTGGACCAAAGGGACTATGTGTTCTTGAGTCTTGTGACTGAGGACGGCCCGGGGGTGTCCTTGGTCAGAGCAGAATTCCAGGCTCCTGGGGGGAAGAAACTTCCAGACCTGGAAGCAGATTTGTCGGTCAGGGTAGGAATTCTCGAGAGGCCATTCAGCCAGGGCGGGAACATGGTCCCTGGATTGTCATGTGTTCCTATTTCCTGAGTCAGAAGAGAGTGGCCCTGAGGGTACACAGCCGCCCGTTTACAGGCGAGGAAACCGAGGCGTGTCCAGATGGGGTTGCCAGCTTCTAGCGGTCTTCTTAGGACATCACCGGGGGTCCAAGGCCAGGCCCGTCTCCAGGCAGGAGCCTGTGAGCAGACAGGCGCGGAAGCCAAAGCGGGCCCAGACCATTCTCATTACGGCCAGAGAGAACCCTGCGAAATTACAACACTAACAACGTCATTTATTTCAGCAACATTGGGGCAAAACGACTTTACAATGGTGTTTTATGTGTTACATGTGTACCATAAATATTTCCATAAAAACATGCATTAAAATATAAAAGTGGGCCCCAAATATCAAAAGTTGGGAGGGAGAAAGCCCACAGCAAAGCCCACGTGACAGCCGGCTCCCCAAGCAGCTGTGGAGGGGTGTCCCCCGCGGGTGGGGATGTGAACGCCACCCCCAAACCCCTCGTGGAGGGGGCTGGCTCAGCACCCCGCCAGCCAGCCCTGGCTCAGCTGAGGGACTGTCTCGGGGCTGGGGGAAGGTGGTACCCCCTGCCCCGAGTCCCGCCCTCCCTGTACTTAGGGTCTGGGGACGCCCCACAGCTCCCTCCTGCCCTGACAACACCTGGTCCTGCCCGGCCTCTGCTCACAGCTGCCCTCCTTGGGCCCCCGGATGCCACACACTCCCTCAGTCCAAACTTCCCAGCCAAGCCCACCATCATGGTGGACCAGTGTGGCCAGGCTCAGGGGTCCCCCAGGCCACGCTTATCCACCCATGGGCTCCGGCCACAGAGACCGGGGCCTCATGTTCACAGTGCAGCTGCACCGGGCACGGCTCTAGCAGCCGTGTGCAAGTTAGTTAACTCACTATCCTCCACAGCTGCCTCACACGGAGGTCGGCACAGAGAGGTCAAGCCACTCGCCCAAGGTCACACAGCCAGGAAGTGGGGGAATCAGGAGTTGAAACTGGCTGCCTGGCTCCAGATCCCTGAGGTCCCTGAGGACCCAGTTTTCCCAGAGGCGTGGCGCCTCCTGGCCCTACTCCTGGCCAGCTCGGAGCACATCAGGCCCACAGGCCCCTCCCTCCGGGCCTCCATGAGCAGCTCGGAGCCGTCGCTGCCGCCCTCCTTTCTGACTGTCCTCTGACTCGGGGTCCCTGGCTGGTCCCGAAGAGCTGCCCCATGCTTGGTCATCGTTGCCCTTCCAGGCCTTGGCCCTCCCTCCTCTCTGCGCAGCGGGTGGGCTCCTGTCTGCGGCAGCGGGACATTCCCTGCCGGTTTCCAGAAGCCACGCTTGGACTGTGGACACAGGTTAGATACTTATTTGGGGTGAGGGGGAGGGAAGCTGATAGAGGAGGGGGAGCTGAAACCCCTGCCCCGGCCCGTCCCTGGGCCCCAGCTCGGGCCTTGGAGAGATGAGGACGAATTTTGTGCTGGAGCCCAAGGTGGGAGCAGGGGGGCTGTGTCCTGAGTAGTCGGGGATCCATGGGGGGACGGTAGGGCAGGGTCGCCCACAGGGACCCCTCCAGGGTGAGCTGATGTCGCCAAGTTCAGAGGAATTAACAGGCTCAAACTCATTTAGAAACAGGACAGAATAAAGAATAGACACTGGGGGCACCTCCAAGGCCCCTGCTCCTCGTGTGTTGACCGGGAACCTCTGCTTCAGCCTCTCAGCTGAGGGCTGGGGATCCCCCAGGTTTGGGGGTCCCCCACCCCGGGTCTCGTGCTGATGCTGCAGCTTCAAGGAGGGAAGGGCCGAGCTGAGCTCCCGACAGCAGCACAGCTGGGGAAACATGGGAGCAAAGCCATCCTTGCATGGGGCTCCCCCCCGCCTCTGGTCTCCACACCCTAGGTCTGGGGCAGGGGTGCCGAGCGGGGTGCCCGGGAAAGCACTGGCACCCGGAGCCCCCTGGTGGTAAGTGGTCGCCACTGCAGCCGCGTCCACCCTGGGCGGGGACCCGGGCCCAGTTCCATCCCCTCTGGGATCTGCCCTCCTCCGGGTCCTGGGATCTGAGTGTGCGCCCACACAGGGCTCCAGGCAGGGTGGCCAGATTTAGCAAATACAAATGCAGGACTCGCAGTTAAATTTGAGTTCAGATCAACGAGTCACGCTTTACGCAAGTGTGTCCCATACAATATCAAGACATATTTACACCAAAACATGAAGTGCTGCTGATCTGAAAGTCGGGAATAACTGGGCGTCCCGGATATTGTTGGGCAACCCTAGTGGTGAGAGTTCGTGGAAAGAACAAAACAAAGAACCCGGGACGAGCCCTGCCCTGGAGACTCCTGAGTGGGAGCTGAGGACCGATCCGCCACCCGCAGGGCCAGGCAGTGGTGTGATGGTGGGACGGGTGGGGAGGGCACCGGGCTGGGGTCCCAGCATCAGCGCAGTCCCGCCCCCACAGCAACCGTTTCTTCAACAGCTCTCTCGAGCAGTAATTGGCGGAGCACACGGCGCAGCCGCGTCAAGTACGGTTCAGCGCTGGCAGGATGTTCACAGATCCACGCCACCACCCCACAGACAACTTCAGAACATTTTCATCACCCCCAAACCCCTGTTCCCTTCAGCTCTCACCACCACTCCCGGACCCCTGCCAGCCCCTGGCGACCACAAACCTACTCTGTGTGTGTGGATTTGCCCGCCCTGGACTCGGCCCTGGAGTCACGCATCTTCCCCGGGCCTGGGCCCCTCTGACTGGGTTGGCCTCAGTCATGGGGAAGGCAGGGCGCTGGACTGGTCTTGCAGCCCTGGGCGGCTGGTGTCGGCCGTCTGACATCTGGAATTTAAGAGAATAAATGTGTGCTGTTTTCAGCCCCCAAGTTTATGGAAATTTGTTCCAGCAACAATGGGAAACCGTTACCGCTGCACACGGACTGGCCACGTCCTGCTCGGGGGCCGGTGCCTGTCCTTGCCTCCTTGCCACCTTACCCCCGTCAGCACCCGAGGCCCTGGGGACAGGGTGGGGCTGAGTGAGCTGACGCTTCAAGTGTATCCAAGGAGGTGGGGGTCACGCGAGGGACGGGGTCCGGGGCTCGCCTCGCTCTGGAGAGTTCCAGGGCGGGAGGCCCTTCCAGGGCGGGAGGCCCTTGCAGACCGGGGACCCCTCCCTTCGCACCCAATGCTCCCCTGTTCTAGAAGGAGTGGGGGGGCTCGAGCCTGGTCAGGAGAGAGTGACAGTGCCCCACCCAGAGATGAAGACACACAGCTCGGCCTTGGGGACAGCGGGGCAGGCGGCGGGGTGACCTCCACCTCCCTTGACCCCTTCACCCTTCAGCCCTGGGGGGGACCCACTCTGGACCAGACGCCCTGCACTGCTTCTCTTCTGCCACCCCACGCAGGAGGGGCCGAGGCTGGAATGAAAGACAAAACGCCTTCCTGACTAGAGAGAGATGCTCCCAGACGTCAGGCAGCTGCGTGGCCGGAGGACCACGGGATCTGCCCCGGTGCCCTGCGGAGGTGCCACGTGGGGCGGGCAAGGCAGCGCCGAGGAGTGGACGGGATCAGACTTGTTCTGTCCCCGCCATTGACCTGCACCCCGTGGCCTGGCTCCTTCATCACGTCTGCTTGTTCCTAACCCTCGAACGCCCAGCCATCCTTGCCCCCAGGATGGTGGGCAGGTGTGGCGGGGAGGGGTGGGCAGGGGGTGCTGAGCCTGCCCCTCCATGTGGGGGTTCAGCTGGGCTCAGGGCGGGACCGGTCTGATCGGCTCTCTGGCCTCCCCGCCCTGAGCTCCCGAAGAGGGGTCTGTCTTGTCCCTGAGCCCAGAGCTCGGCTGGCCCGAGGACAGGCTGATGTCGGTGTGTTCCCCATCCCCAGGGCCCTCCCCCTTCCCACAGGAGGTGACCCTGGGCCTCAGCTTCTTCGTCTGCCCCACGTGTGCAGTTGAGGGGACTCTTGCCTTGGGGGACAGCTTTGTGTGTCCCCAACTCCTCCGTCCAGGGGTCTTTAATTTTAGGGTGAGAAAGGTTACTCAGGGCCTTATATTATCAATGTTTTTTTTTGCTGTTTGTTTTTTTTACCATTTATAGAATTATTTAGTGCACTTAATCGCTTGGACAGGTTAATGGCTAAAAATGGGAGTCTGGGATTATATCGAGATTCTAAAAAGCTCTTAGGAAATTCTATCTCACATGGATGTTTTTATTTTGGGGTGCATTTCCTCCCGGTGGACCCCTCTGGGTGCAGCTGGCTTCATGGAGCCCAGGTCTCGGCACCATCCCAAGTGTACAGTGAGGAATTCCGGGGAATTCTTGGGCAGCAGGATTCCCAGGCCGAGGGCTAACCTGGGGCCAGGACTGAGCAGCTGGTCCCAGCACGGGGCGCCTCCAGTGCAGCCTGAGGGCCGGACACCCCCGGAAGCCCCTCCCCTCTCCCATCCCTCCTGGGCCCTGGCCGGTCTGCCATCTCAGAGGGTCTGCTTCTGGGTTGCTGGGATTTCAGAGAGGAGAGAGGCTCTTCTGAGAATTTCAGCAGCTACGTCCCTCCAACCCCTCCTGGTGTCAGTGGCCTTGGAGCAGCCCCTCCCTCATGAGGGCAGTGGGACATCCTGGGGACAAGAGGGCCCTGGCCTGCAAGGGACACGTGAGGCTGAAGGCTGGGGCTGGGCAGGCGGGGCTCCCACCTGGTCCATCGGCCGCCCTGCAGGTGGGAGCCCCGGCCCTCCCGTCTTGCGGAAACATCACGCTCAGCTCTATGTTGTATGATTTTAGCCTCTAAGACAGAGAGTCCCAGCCAGATGTGAAATTCACAGAATGAAATCTCATCAACTGAGTTCAAATGAAAGGTAGGAAGGTAGGAAGCGTCCCATGATCCCACCTGATCCAGGCGGGCCCTGCTGGGTCTGGCCTCAGATTCCAAGCTCACCTCCGAGGAGCAGGAAAACGCGTCACGTTCTCAGCAGCTCCAGGGCGTCCGTGAGCTGTCATGTCCCTTGCACGCGAAGCTGGGGACCCAGAAGCATGAATGTGTGTGTGTCCGTGATCCCCGCCCCCTTTAAGGAGAGGAAAAAGCACTCTCTCTTTTTTTTTTTTTTTTTTTTTTTTTGCGGTACGCGGGCCTCTCACTGCTGTGGCCCCTCCCGTTGCGGAGCACAGGCTCCGGACGTGCAGGCTCAGCGGCCATGGCTCACGGGCCCAGCCGCTCCACAGCATGTGGGATCTTCCCGGACCGGGGCACGAACCCGTGTCCCCTGCATCGGCAGGCGGACTCTCAACCACTGCACCACCAGGGAAGCCCAGCACTCTCTCTTCTTTTGTGTGTGTGCCAAGGCACGCCTCACACCAAGGCGTCTGTCACTTCATAAAAGTGACCCCCCAAGAGGCCACCACACCCTAACCCTGGGCCACGGGGCGCCCCAGCCCCGCTCGCCTTCCTGTCCCAGGGCCGGATGGTGCAGTGGCCTCCATGCACCCCAGTGTCAGTGTCGGGAGCGATTTGCTGCGCCGCGTAAAACAGCTTAGGGCTGTTACGTTTCCCGGATTGTTTTACAGCAAAAGTCGGTGTCAATGTTATGCTTTGAAACATTTAAGCAACAACAGTTTACGGTCTCAGATCTTCACGGTTCGGAAGACCAAACACTCCGCTCGCCTTGGCCAAATTGATGTTTGAAATTCAGGAGAAACCCCATCATGTTACAACAGGAGAGAATGTCCCGTGAAGAAAGTGCCCAAATCACTCCAAGATGTTTCAGGTTTCACGTCTCCTGCTCTCTACGGAAACCCGTTCGTGTTCTCAGGCTTGGAGTCAAAATACACAGAAAGGGGATATTTTTAGACAAGCACATTTGGAATCAGATCGCCCGCTGCAGTGCTCACGGAAGCCTCCTGGGTATGGGGGGGTGGCGATGCAGCCGCGCCTCTCTCGGGGTCCTCAGGCACAAGCTTGGGTGCCCAGTAGGGCCGGGGAAGGAGCATGGCTGGACTGGTCCCATCCCTCGATGACACGGGGTGTTCTCTGGCAGTAGAACAATCTCTACATGGTTTCTGTCCAAAGCACAGTCCACTCTGGGAGGCCCCCTTGCTGTCCATCCTGGTCCCTGGCGTGTGCAGGGCCCAGGGGAGCCCATGCACACGTGTGCACGCAGGTCCGGAGCATGCACGCGGGTGCACCAGTTTGTGATGGGCTCCCCAGTCAGGGCCCGGGGGACACGGGGACCCAGCTGGACATTCCCACTAATGTGCTAGCTTTGCAGAGATGTGGGTGAGACAGACCGTGTTTTCGCTTATAATCGGAACAAACACGGCATGAAAATCGTGGAGACAGAGAATAACTACGGACCCCTGGGCTGTCTTCACAGAACCACTGCTGCTTTCATTACTGCGGTAATTCATTTGAGCCCCGTGGAGAAGATTGGAGGCTGCGACCAAGGCACCGCTGGCCAGTCCAGGCGAGCTCTGCAGCTTCCAGGGCGTTGGGTCCCTTCCTTGCTCCTCCTGTCGCTGCCCGCTGCTGTGTCGTGCCAGGGAGAGTTCCAGCAAATAAGGTCTTCGTGGGCTGGATGGCTGCTCAGAGCAGGTGTCTGCCGCCCGGTTGGATGTTCCCAGGCCTCTGATGCTCCTCCTCCCCACGACTCCTGCTCTGAGCCCACAGCCAGCGTCTGTTTTCCCAACTCAGGGAAAGCCTAGAATATCACTGAGAGTCCCGAGGACCCCCCCGCCCTCCAGAGCTGGTGGGGTCGACCTTTACACCCCGCCCAGGTGGCTCAGGGGGCGACCCCGCCGACCAGGGACAGACCGGGTGTCTGCGATGGGCAGTGGGCTCCCTGTGGTGGCCGTGGGCTGCCAAAGTTGAGGCCACAGCTCATACCCCCGGTGTGGTCGGCCACAGGAAGAGCCCAAGGCTTGCGCGGGGACGGGGGGACGTCTCTGGTGGCCGCTGAGGTGAAGGCGTAGGCTCTACCGTCTGGAGAGGGGAGGGGAGGTGGCCCAGTTAAATTTTGATTTAAAGAAACGACAGATGACTTTTCCGTATAACTCCGTGTATTAGTGTGTGTGGGGGTCGCCACAACACATAGCACAGGGGCACCTTACACAGCACGATTCACTCCCCCCCGTCCTGGAGGCAGGTGTCCGAGACCGGGCGTGGGCAAGGCTCCCAGGCCTACTCTCCTTGGCGCGTAGACGCTGTCTTCTCCCTGTTTCCCCCATGGCCGTCCCCTGGGCCTGTGTCCTGACCTCCCTTTTTTATAAGGACATCAGTCCGATTGGAGCAGGGCCCATGAGAGCAACCTCTCTTTAATTCGGTCTGTAAAGACCCCACCCCCCAATACCATCGCATTCTGAGGTCTGGGGGGTTAGGGCTCCAACATAACCGTTTGGGGGGACCCAGTTCAGCCCCTGGCCACGTGTCTTGTGCAATATTCAGAGCGTTCTCAGGCTAAAAGTCACTCGTTGCTCATCTAAAATCTAAACATAACTGCGCACCCTGTGTTTTTCTTGGCTAAATCTGGCTCCCCTACCTGGAAAGCCAGTGTCCGGGCCCCTCGCTCCCAGCACTGGTCCAACCCCACGATGCAGACCACGGTCTGAGGAGTGAGGGCTGCGACCCAGAAACCCCTGGGCCGGGCAAGGCCAGCACATGTCTCACTCGGGAGGCGGGGAAGCCCTTTATCCGGGAGGAGCAGTAGCTGGAAGAGGAAAGAGATGGCTTCTGAAGGTCCGTCCGTGACCACATCTCACCGAAACACACACACACACACACACACACACACACACACACCCCCGACAGGAGCACGAGTGGGCACACGTCTCAGCCTGTGGACTTGCCCCGTGTGCACACAGGGATCAGGGAGATCCCAGGGGGTCTCAGGGGCGCTCATGAGTTGCTCTGAGGCCCTAAGGAGATGTGGGATTTGGGATGGTTGTTGAGGGAACTGAGGGCCAGGATGGCCTCCGGTTACTGTTTAGGGAAACACAGGCAGCCCAGGCCTCCAGCTCAAAGTGCAGAGACCTGGCGGAGAGCTGGGGGGCTAACGGTTGGGCTTGGCTTCCGGAGGTTCCTCAGGGAGCCCCAGCCTGGCCTCGATCGGGGGGCAGTTAAGAGGCTGGACCTCCCCCCACCCTGTGTGGGACCACAGTTGGGCAGGGCAGGGTGACCCCGGGCAGCCGAGGCCTGTGGGTCAGGGTCCCAACAGCCACGTTGTAAGTGGACACGTGCGCCCGTGGGTCCCGGGGGCTGCGGCCGCCCCCTCCCCAGCTTGGCAGTTTGGAGGTGTCAGTGCCAGAACGGTTTTGAGCTGAAAACCCTCCGATGTATTGACTTCGCTCCAGAAGCCAGTGCGGCTGTTATTGATGCTACTTTGATCTGAAAAGCTGTCTGTTTACATTTTATTGCGTTATAAACCCCGGGTAAGCAGGCGCGATATTTTTATGATGCCCAGTAAGGACCCTCTTGTGAGCACATCCAGGGTGGGAGAGTCTTTACGGCTCTGCTGTTAAGGTCTCTTCCCTCCCGGGGCCCCGTTTCTGCAGATCATCTGGTCACATGCGGCCCACAGATGTGTCTCCACAGAACATCTGGGCTGGGGGGGCGCTGGCTTCAGAGTGTGGGGCGGGATTGCCGCGCACAGGAGCCCTGCGGGTCACGGGCAGCCCTGTGCCGGCCTGGCCGGAGCGCCGGTCACTCCCAGGGCGGCTCCCGTGCTGCCCGGGCAGGGGCCTTGTGTGGCCATTCAGCCCCTGTGTGGCCCGGGGTGCAGCCGTCCTTCTGGCTCTTGGGCTGGCGTGGGGCGGGGAAATGTGTCTGTCGGCCCCAGCTCAAGGCGAGCCATCCCCTGAAGCAGGGACGGGCAGCAGAGCAGCCCGGGCGGCCGGCCTGGGGCTCACGGGGCAGGGGGCGGCCGTACTCACGCTCTGAGTGGACCGCGTGCCTGGTCCAGCTAGCGCTGCAGATGCAGGGCTTTCGTCAGCTTGCAGACCCGTGTAGGAGGCGTGGGGCAGGCTAGGGAACGCTGACGCCGCACTGGGGCCCAGCAGGTGCTGCAGAGAGGGGATGGCCGGGCTGGGGACAGTGCGTGGGCCTCCGTCGGGCAGAGGGCAGGTGTGGGCAGAGATGGCCGGGTGTGAAGGGCGTGGAGGGTTTGGGAAGGTGTGGGGCCCCCTGGGGGTGGGCGGGTCCCTCCTGGTCTTTTTCTTTTTTTTAAGGGCTCTAATTTTGGATGAATTTCCCTTTACTCTGGAAGTTCACGGGCCAGGAGCCCAGGCTGCGGCGGGGCCGGCGAGTCTGAGGCTGGGGTCTCGGCTCTCCCGCACCTGGGACTTCTCTCCGCACGGTGGCTTTGCTGCCGGACTATGCATCGCCTGAGAACAGGGACTCTGTCTTGTCCCGTCCCTCGTACTTCGCAGCCAGACCTGCGTATGGGGACGCATGTATTCAATAGTAACAAATTGTTGAATGAATGAATGTAGGCAAAGAAGAACCAATGGGTTGGTCAAGCCGTCAGGCAGGGTGAACACCCTTTCCGAGCCAGGCGGGTGACATGAATGTGGAAAGTGTCTCACATCAGGCAAGGGGAGTTCATGGGAATTACTGCAGCCGACGGCGTGTGCGGACTAAAGGCATTCGAACCCCGAGTTTGTGAAACCACCGATCAAGTGAGGGGAATTGCTTGGGGGGCCTTCATGGGAACTGCTTGACGTGGCTGCACATCAGGGACCTCTAGCCTGGAGGCTGCTGCTTCCCCCAGAGCCCACGGGGGCTCCAGATCTTCTTGCTGGCGGGGTCAGTCGTCCTGGCCCCCGGATCCCGAGCTCTGCCTTGGGCTGGCTTGGCCTCTACGAGCCCCACCCCCTGCTCCGTTCCAAGTGTGTGCTTCTCAAATCTGGGTCTTCCTGATGTTCTGAACAGAATATCAAGACCCAAGACCTGGGAAACATGACTGAGCAGCCCTGGAGGCTCCAAGTCTGAGATCAGGTGTGGGCAGGGCTGGTTCCTCCTGAGGCCTCTCTCCTCAGCATGTAGATGGCTGTCTTCTCCGCGTCCCCACAGGGTCATCCCACTGTGCACGCCCCTCCTGGTCTTGAGGGATGGTGTGGACTTAACTCTCCACCATGGCCACATGGGGTGGGGTAGCATCACAGAAGAGGGACTGGGGGACGCAGAGCAGGACATGGGGACCCAGGACAGGAATGGGGACATAGCACAGGGACTGGAGACACGGGACAAGACATGGGGACACAGGACAGGGACTGGAGGCACAGGACAGGACATGGGGACCCAGGACAGGACATGGGGACACAGGACAGGGACTGGGGACATAGCACAGGGACTGGAGACACAGGACAAGACATGGGGACACAGGACAGGACATGGGGACCCAGGACAGGACATGGGGACATAGCACAGGGACTGGAGACACGGGACAAGACATGGGGACACAGGACAGGGACTGGAGACACAGGACAGGACATGGGGACACAGGACAGGGACTGGAGACACAGGACAGGACATGGGGACACAGGACAGGGACTGGAGACACAGGACAGGAATGGGGGCATAGCACAGGGACTGGAGACACAGGACAAGACATGGGGACACAGGACAAGACATGGGGACACAGGACAGGGACTGGAGACACAGGACAGGACATGGGGACACAGGACAGGACATGGGGACATAGCACAGGGACTGGAGACACAGGACAAGACATGGGGACACAGGACAGGACATGGGGACCCAGGACAGGACATGGAGACACGGGACAAGACATGGGGGCCCAGGACAGGACATGGGGACATAGCACAGGGACTGGAGACACAGGACAGGACATGGGGACCCAGGACAGGAGTGGGCGATGCCTGGAGAGGGAGGACACCAGTGTGGCCCTGTGGGACTCCAGGCCGGGGGGACACGTGTCAACCAGCTGCGCCTGTGGGTCTCTTGCTTCATTCAATCCCTAACCCCAGGTGGAGGGCAGTATGGGGGCCTGGCTGGCTGTGCAGGGCCCTGGGCCACCTCTCAGCAAGGGCAGGGCCTCTGCAGGGCCCAGGACTGCTCGGGGGGCGTGAGAGACCCGTGTGGGGACTGAGGCCGGGGTCTTGGAGGAGGTGGGAGGGTCCGGATGCCGTTGGACAGCAGAGCCCTTCGTTTCCGGCAGATCCCCCGTGAGTAGGGCTGCCGGGGCCCCCAGGCTTCGGTCTGAGGCTGCCCAACGGCAGCTTCTCTCTTTCCTTTGTCTGGTTCTGCTACCTCGACTGCGTGCTTCTGGGGGTGGGGCAGCAGCCCGTCTATTCGCCTTAAAAAAATTCGTAGACACTACATTTCAGAGCAGTCTCCGATGTACAGAATAGCGGGCAGGGAGTGCAGGGCTCTGCCACCTCCGCCCATTGCCAGCATCCTGCCTCAGGAGCGACACCTGTCACCATGCTGACGCACTGTCACAAATTAAGTGAGGTTCGCACACGCCCTGGGTGTGGACAGAGGCTTCAGGCCGTGAGTCCACTATTTCGGGATCACGTGGAATAATCTTGGCCCCAGAAGCGCCCGTGCTGCACGGCTGTGTCCTTACCTGCATTCTCACCCCTGCAGCCCTCCCTCTGGGCCCCCCGCTCGGCATCTCGGCTCCCAGACTGGGAAGGAGCCCCACCCGTAGCACGCCCGCCCCCAGCAAACCCACCTGGGACCCACTCCTGCCCGCCCGCCCGCCTGCCCGCCCGCCGTGTCCCATGGTCGCCCCTGCCCTCTGGGAACTCGGGGTGCAGGAGAAGCAGCAGGGGGATTTGAGGGCTGGCGACCCGGTGTAGGGGCTGATCTGCACAAGCTACTTCCCTTCCCCGGCCCCGGTGACCTTCGTCCACTGGCAGCTCCCAGGGCTCTGAGGACACGAGGTCAGGAGCGCAGTAGGTGCGCAGGGAGGGTCAGTTCTCTTCCTCTTGTTCCCCCGTCCCCCGGTCTCTGTTCTCAGACATCCGTCACTTCGGTGGAGCCACAAGCCGGCGGTGTTGGCTTGCTAGAAACGGGGAGCCTGCCCTTCTGGGCTCCGGGGCGCCTCATCTGCCGCAGAGCCCTCTCCTGAGGGCCTCGGTTCTGGAGCCC
This sequence comes from Orcinus orca, assembly GCF_937001465.1. Classification (NCBI taxonomy): domain Eukaryota; kingdom Metazoa; phylum Chordata; class Mammalia; order Artiodactyla; family Delphinidae; genus Orcinus; species Orcinus orca. The sequence continues at coordinate 211,174,061 of NC_064559.1, read as the reverse complement.
GTTGGGAAAGTGACGGACACCAAGGCAGAGAAAGTTTGAGACCACTTAGAGCAGAGATGAAGCGGGCACAGCACCCTCCGCTGGGAGCAGAAGCTGGCCTGGCCGCCGCGTCTGGATTCCTTGTGTGGGGATGCGGGGCGGGGCTTCTGTTCTGCCCTTGACCTCCGGAGCGAGGTGAAGCCACAGCAGGCCCCAGGAGAACGCTCTCTTCATCTTTTATGCTGGAAGCTTTTCAGGTAGAAAAGACCGATAAACCCAATCCGGTGGGTAATGAAAGAAAATGACGGCCCGGGCGACATGCCTGTCTGTGACCCCGGCTGGAGCCGCGTACATGCTCATTACACGCGGGGCGACCACCGGCCCTGGGCTCCAGCGTGTCATCAGCTTTCAGGAAACTGGAACCTCAGAGTTAAGTATCGGGTGAGCGGCTAATGCTGGAGAAAAGGCGGAAAGCATGCTCAGGGTGTCTGTTTTACGGCCCTTGAAGTCAGAAGTTGTGACTGTAACCCAACCCGCCTCTGCAGGAGTGTTTCCAGGATGGTCGGGGGGATTGAAGCCCGGACAACTGTGGCCGTCGGGGCCGAGAGCAGTGGGTCCTGCGCTGGCCCTAACGGGGGGAATGGCTGAGCCACCCAGGCGGGCTAGGTGGTTGTGCGCCACTTCCAGCCTCTGCCTGAAGCAGCCGGGGTCCTGTGCCCCTGGGGTCTTGGGGACCAGGCCGCACACAGAGGCTCCCTCGCTACAGCTCTGGTGCAAAACCCTTGTGACGCCCTGGGTGGGCCCGGCTCTGTCACCAGGACCTTCTGAAGGGGAGCTGGGCCTGGGTTTGCTCCTTCCGTGGAGGCCCGTCAGTGGGGGCAGGGCCTCCGGTGCATGCGGACCTCCTCAGCATCTGCAGTGGACTGAACTGCGCTCCCCAGTTTCCACCTTGAAGTCTGAAGTACCTCAGAATGTGACCTTATTTGGAAATAGGGGCTTTGCCAAAGAGCGAGTGAAAACGAGGTCTTAGGGGGGCCCTAACCCAGTGGGACTTGTAAAGGAGGAAATGTGGATGTGTACAGGGAGAGGCCGTGTGAAGATGGAGCTGAGCTGAAGCGGAGGAGCCCCGAGGATTGCCAGCAGCCCACCGAGTCCGGTGCAGGGGCCGCGGCCCTGTGACGCCTCCAGACGGGGAAAGCGGGCCCCCTGCCGTCTGAGCCTGGCCGTGGTGCTGTGCGACGCGGCCCCAGGTCACGCCCCACACAGTGGCCGGGGGCTCAGAGCCTCCGTCACCCCTCAGGGCCATTGCACGAGGTCCGAGGAGCCGGCTCCAGCCCGGTGGACAATAGGGTAACGTTCTATGCCCGCTAGGAGTGCCCAGCTTGGGGTGGCAGGTTCTCTGCTTGGGTTGATGCCTTCCTTGGCTTTGCGAGGCATGGCCCTGCCCTGGTGGTCCAGAGGGTGCCGACCCCGCCCCGAGGTCAGACGTCAGCCTCCAGTCACGTGGTCAACAGCTCCGCCCCCCTCCTTATGGCCGCCACCTTTGCAGCATGAGAACTGCTTTGAGAAGATGGATGGGGGCATCATGGCCCCCGGCTCCGCCTGCCTGTCTCTACCTGCTTTGCACCCCAGGGTCCGAGGTGGGTGTGGTGGGCGGCCCGGGAGCCTGGCCGCGAAGGCGGCCCCTGGGCTCCCGGCTCTGCCTCTGGCTGGGTTCGGCCAGCGGGAGGCACTGCGGGACTCCCTGGGTCCCTTCCCCACGCCGGCCCCGTAACTGCCAGCTGCCTGTCCCCTGCAGGGGCCCCCCTGCTCAGAGCCCTGGGGGTATCATCGCTGCCCCCTCCACCCCAGCCCCACCCGCGTCTTGTACAGGACGCCCCGCTAGCTTTCCTCTGCTTACCCCGCAGAGTGAGCCGCCTGCGTCCTGCTGGGCCCCCGCCCCACCCCAGGCTCCACCCTCCGGGCTCGAACCCCGCGATCGCGTGATCTCACCTCCTCTCAGCCCAGAGTTCGCTCCACGGACACAGATGTGTCAATGGGATTGGGGGTGACATCATGACGAGTTAACTGATGGGGCGCCACCACTCCCTGTCTCCTTCCCCTGCTGGGGGGCCGGCCATGATCGCAGGCCCAAGGAGATGTACCGGGTGAGGCTGGAGAATCGAGCTGCCCTGGGGCAGAAGATTCTAGGCCTTTCTGTCTGCCGAGGATTTGGGGAAATGTGTGACTGGACCCCTCGGTGCTGGCCTGTCCCTCTACTCCTGACGAGGTGGACCTGGGGGTGCAGGGCTCCCTGGGAAGCAGGCCCCTGGGCTCAGCCCCGACCCTCCCCTGCCAGGCTGCCCTGCACCTGGGTCACGGCGGCTCCTGTCTTGGAGGGGTGGCCTGAGCTCCCAGCCGGGCAGGCAGGGGAGGTGGCAGAGGAGGAAGGAGCTGTGTGTGCCCAGGGCCACCCCGAAGTCCTGAAAGCCTGCGGTGACCAGGGACAGTCGTGCAACGGCAGCAGAGAGGCTCAAACTAGCGGACGGGTGGGGGCATCACCGCAGGCCAGGGCTGGACCTCATCGCCAAGGGGTCGGAGGGACCAAGGCATCCACAGGTACCAGCCTGGAGCCCGAGATGCCCGGGACCCACCCGATGTCTGGGACCGCCCTGGTCTCTGGGCGTCCCGGGGGTGTGGGAGAGGGGGAAGCCCTGAACTAAATCACCTTGACCCTGAAATGACCGAATCCTTCAGAAGCGAAGATTAAACAAGACTCAGTTGTTGTTGAAAGACATACTTACCGCTTTGCCCACTTGCCGTTCCCTTGGCCTGATGCTTGTACCCAGTGATCCAAGTTCACCTTCTGATGGGGGCGGGGGGCCTCGGAGTCGGAGCAAAGCCGTCGCTGTGTTGACCCAGGCGGAAGATTAAGTGGCCGGGAGCGTGTTTGGGAGGGGACAGAGCCCCTCCCCTTTCTGGCCCCGCTCTTCGTGCTGGCATTTCCCGTGCGCTTGAATTCATTACCCAGGAAAAGGGCCATGCGGTGGGCGGGCTGGGCTGCCCCACTCACACGTTTTTGCAATTAACTGTTCTCTGTACACCTGGGCCAGGGCTTCCAGAGAGGCCGAGAGGCCAGGAGAGGGTGGGGGTCCTGTGAGGTGACCATCACCCTCTTATTTGGGTAAGAAAGTGGGGGAGGGCAGGAAGACGGAAAATCCCTTTGGAACAATGGGCCGAAGGCGAGTCCACGTGTGTGTCCCCAGCCTCCATGCCCCAGCCTCCGTTTCCCCAGCCGCTGGGGGTAAATCCTGATCGGGCAGGTCCGCACGGCTGGCTCTGGCGTGAATCGGACCTTTATGAGCGCAGCAATGCTCAAGGGGAGATTCATGGGCCCGGCGCCTTGGACTCTGGGTTATGAATGGGGGCCCTCAGCCATTTCCTTCTCATTTAATTTATCATTTGTGCCGTCTTTCAACACCAGGCCCAGGCTAGCAATCCTGGAATGTGGGCCTGCACAGAAATGCTCCCACCGGGCGTCAGAGAAAGCTCAGCGCCAGCCTCCTCCCTGGGCTGGGCACAGCGTGGGCCCCTCCAGGCCTGCAGGACAGGGCAGAGCCTGGCTCCGGGGCACGAGGATGAGGCGGCAGCCGGGAGCAGAGGCGTCTGGAGACCCTGAGCGCTCGCCCCGCCGGGCGCGCTCGGATGCTCGGGTCTCAGAGCTGAGACCCACAGACGTCAGCTTCGGGAGTGACGTGTCCTCCTGGCTCGTGCTGGGTCACAGGACAGGTGTCTCCGGGGCTTTGCTCATGACCCCTGGGTTTGAGTGTTTCTGTTGTTTTTGCTCTAAGAAGGTGGGAATTCCCGCCGTCGTGAGCCGCGGATGAGGAAGGAAGGGCCCGCTTGGCTAGATGGCCACGTTTGGTTGGGGCAGGACCTCTGCCTCTGGGGCAGATGCCCGGGCAGAGACCCTCCGAGGAGCCTCACGGACTCAGGGAGGCCCAGGTTTGCCCCCTAGTTTCAGTGATCTGTTGAGGGTGAGAAGGAATATAAGCCCTGTGCATTTTCATTTCACCATTTCTGCCCCGTTTCCTGACCCTTCAGTTAGCACCTTTGGGGGCGCTGCACACGCTTACATGCAGGCATGCACGTGGGTGCACACACACATATACGCATCACACACACGTGTGCACACACGTGCACGGGCGCACGCGCGCACACACACACACGCACACACACACACACCCTTCAGCAGGGGGCCTGGTCACTCCTAGAGAGAAGCCTGTTGCTAAGCAAGGTGAGAAATTGTTGCTCGCCCCGGGACCGGGGGAGGTGGAGACACTTTGGGGCCAGTGGTCCTGTCTCCCAGTGCTGCCAGGAGGGGCCTTGTGCACACCAGGCCCAAAGGCTCAGCTGGGAGCCCACCCTCGGTCCCCAGAGCCCAGCCTCACCGAGAGCCTGCCTGGAGTCAGCACGATGTGGGGTTCCGACACAGCCCTTCTCGCCTCGGCCCCCTTCTCAGGGAGCCCGAGCCCTGTTGCGTGTGGCAGCTGTGCAGCCCCTTCCCAGGGGACACCAGAGGGAGAATTTTGCAAAGGGAAGAGCGTGTTGCAGAAACGTTTGCTGTGCCCGATCTGCAGGGTCGGTGACAAGAGTTCCTGTCCATCCCCACTTGTCCTGGGCCATCCACGGATGTGGAGACGGGCACACGGCAGGGCCACGCCATCCATCCTGCTGTGGGCACGAGCTGGGGGCTTCCAGGAAGGGTGGAAAGAGGGCTGGCTGGCTATAGCCCCATGTCCTGGGAAGAGCACCACGGTCCCCTCTTTCCCCTGGAGTTTACAACAGAGCTGGAACCAGCACCAATTCAGCGACACGTGGGGGGGCATGAGGCTGCTGGGGGGGGAGGGGGTGGGGAGAGGTAATACAGCCCTGAAGTCTGAGATCCGCCGTTTGCCTCTTCTCAGCGTGGTAGAAGGTGGGCCTGGGAGGCGCGGGTGTGTCTCACCTTGCACCCCAGCCGTGCTCCCGGGAGGCCGGCCTTCAGGGTCCCGTTTGGACACTCTGTCTGGCTCCCCACCGTGGCCTGGCCTGGATTCCCACATTTGACTTCTTGTCGAGAGGGGTCTGTCAGCAGCAGCAACTCCCCACACCGTGGCTGGAAATCCATTTACCTGCTGGCATCTCTGTGTTTCTGAGGACGAGACCCCAGCTGGGTGGGGACAGCTATGAGGGCCACTAGAGCCTCAGGACCCAGAAGGAAATGCTCAGAGGCCCACACACCAGGGGGCCCTCCATACGGCCCTGAAGTGGAGCACGCCCCTGTGGTCTTCCACTTTCTTCCTTTTTTCTGTTGCTTTATTTTGTATCTGAATTACACATGGAAATATTTTGTCAAAATTATACACTTACATAGTATAAGGCTAATAAGGAGAGTGGATGACCTCCACTTCTCATCAGCCTTCTGATTTCTGCCACCCAAAACAGCCATTTCAACTCCCTCAGAGTTTTTTTTTTTTTAATATTTATTTATTTGTCTGCGTCGGGTCTTAGCTGCGGCACGCAAGATCTTCATTGCTGTGTGAGGGATCTTTTAGTTGTGGCATGCGAACTCTTAGCTGCGGCATGCGGGATCTAGTTCCCTGACCCGGGCCCCCTGCATTGGGAGTGTGGAGTCTTAGCCACTGGACCACCAGGGAAGTCCTCCTCAGAGTTTTATCTGAATTTATCTTTATGTTTTAAAATGACATGTTTATACCTTACATCACATAACTAATTGTAACAACGTCCTGTTGCCTTTGTGCTGTCGGAGGATAAAGACTTAACCCTCTTCACATACAACTGTCAGTTTAGTCTCCCCACGATTTTTTACTACATCAGTTTTCAGGGTTTACTTTCTTAAGAACGTGTGGATACTATTCTCAGCTAAGCCACGGAAAGAACTATGATTTCATTTCCTTTCTTAAGCAACTTTTGAATTTGCCTGTATTAGCAATTGCCTTATATTTTCATTTGCATACGTTTCTATGCAGCTGTTCCTAATTAAAGAGCTGTAAGATTTCTCTAAAAATGGCCAAATGTATCCACTTTCCGTGTTTCACTTATTTATTTTCTTGGAGCTGACCCCTCAGATCCTCCTTTTTTTCCCTTCATGCTGTTCTGGTTGCTCATTAGTTATTACTTCACTTGGGACACATTTGGGAAGGAAAGGAGGTGCTATTAACCATTTTTCTCACCTCATCTGAGGTCACCAGTGCAGTGGTTGTCTTGGGACTTGCTTTCACCATCACCGTGGGCATTTCTCTGCTTCTCTCCGGTTTTGAATTACCTGTCTCCTGAGTCCCATTGAATCTACTTTTCGGTTTATGCCTTTGATTTACTGGAGTACATCCTCAAGTAGCTTTCTGAGAAAAGGCTCATGCAAAGTAAAACTTTGAAGCCTTTGGATCTTTGAAATTGTTTCTACTCTATCAACACTCTTGATTGTGTGTTTCCCTGGATCCTGGATCCTAGACTGGAAATTACTTCCTTCAGAATTTTGAAAATGTTTCCTCATTGTCTGGTGGCATTTTATTCCTGATAATTTGTATATGATCTGCTCCCCCCACCCCAGCCCTCGAACCTTCTAAGGGCATCTTTCCCCAATATTATGACAATTCATGATGCTATGTCTTGGGCAGGTACATTCTCCTTCCTGAGTCTCTCCAGCTTCCTTTGTTTGCCCTCCTGGTGAGCAGTTGGATTCCTGAATCGGGCTTCCAATTTTTAATCCTGTCTCCCTTCTTTCAGAGAAGAAGGAGGGCTGGCTCCTGGTTTGATTCCAGGTCTGCCACTGACTTAGTTGTATAACCTTTGGCAGGTCCCTTAAACCCTTTGAGCCTCAGTTTCCTCATCTGTAAAATGGGCTTAGTTGATAGGGCTTCCCTCATAGAGTTCTTGGGGGTTAAATGGAGCTGACCTATAATGATGATGATTTAAAATGGGCTTCCTCTAAAGCAGACCCCTCAGAGGCATTTGGATTATAAGGAGGGCAGCTCTGTGCTGGGGACAGGGCGCACGGGCCTCACCCTCATGTGTTGCTGTGTCACTGCCGGTGGTGGGGCCCCTGCAGGACGCCAGCCTTCTCAGTGATGCTGCCCTGCCATGCGCCGCTGACCCTCACTCCTGGGTGTGCTCTGTCCCGGCTCCCTGGGTGGGGCCATGTGCCCACGTGTCTCAGGCAGAGTCAGGGGCTGCGTTCTGTCCTGGGGCTGCCCAGCGACTTTGGCAAGTCATCTCCCTGCTGGCCTCAGTTTCCCCATTCAGAACCGGAAAGCCCTGCCTTGCTGACTCCTGAGGACCCCCTCACCTCTGCTCTCTGGATCGGGCGCCCTGGGAGCTGTGTTCACAGCCGAGGGTCCCTTCAAACCCAGTGGCCCCTCGGTGTGGCCCTTCCTCTCACTGAGGACACATTCCTTCTGTGTAAACTTCCAGCCCCGGGCTGACCACAAAGACTTGTTGGAGACAAAGCTCATCTATTTCTCCCCCGTCCCGCCACCTCTGGCCTCTGGGTCACCCTGGATGCGGGGCCGCGGCGCTGCCATTGTCCTAGCCCCTCTCTCTGCCTTGGCAGGGCGCCAGTCTTGAAAGTTCCTGATTTATTGTCTTTGAAATGACCCCACATGTGGCTGCGTCTGCTGGCTGTTGCCAATTAAAGTGCCGGGGGGCACTGGCCCTCCTAGCCCAGCCAGGCCTTCCTCCCAGGGTTTGGGGCTGGCTCAGCCGTGGGCGCTGGGTTGGTCCTGCAGGCGCTCCTGGGGACGCAGAGCCGTGGAGGCCATGAACACGAGGACGGGATGACCAATCACTTCCTGGACACGGCCTCTGATGTGCCCCCTCACTCCGGACACCCACTTTCACAGGCCCTCAGGACGCCAGTGTGGGAACCAGTGATTTCCATTTGGGTGCACGATTCCAACCCTGGAAAGGAAATGCGCTCAGTGGTGAGAGAGAGACAGAGACAGAGACAGAGACAGAGAAACACAGCTACCATGAGAGACCTACATGTAGCTACCGTGACATAACTAGCCCCTCTCTACCTTGGCTACCCCATGCCATACCCCACGGTGCAGCACCTCAGGGCCAGTGCTGGCCCAAGACCACCCATTACAGATGTGCCTCGGACCCCCCCCACCATCTGATAGTCATGCAACCTTACTTTAAAAATAAAGGTGACCCATTAAGTAAATAAATGCTTGTTATTAACACATCTATGGAACTTTTTGTATTCATAAACCCACCCATGGGGAACACTGTTCATGCCAGGGCTGGGTCCCCTTTCGTTGACCATCAGCCCCTGTCTGGAGAAACCCTGGGGGGCGGGTGGAATTGGCCTCCAGAGCAGGGGCACCTGAACCGCTGGGCTGTCCGCTCCCACCTTGATGTCCATCTCTCTGTCACTCTTACAGAGTCAGGGCCCCCCGGGGGCCCTGCATGGGGCGGGGGGACCCTGCCAGCCGGGGCCTTTCACAGGCGGGATCAGAGCCGAGCACAGCCCTTAGCCTTCAGAACAGGAGGATGGAACTCGGATGATTTAAAAGTTCTCTTTAGTGTCTCCCAACGAGGGTGTGTGTGAGCGTGCCAGTGTGTGTGTGTCAGTGTGTGAACGTCAGTGTTGTCAGTGTGTGTGTGCGCATCAGTCTGTGTTAATGTGTGCGTGCGTGTGAGCACGTGTGTGTGCATGTCAGTGTGTGGGTGGCACTTGGCTTTCCTCCGGGGACCCCTCTTGGCACAGACCGGCCTGGGGGTATCCCCGAGCGCTCTTTGCCAGGACAGAGGAGCGGGGTTTTATCTTAGAGGCGATCTGGAGTAAAAGTGTCTATACAGATGTCTGACATCTGATAACCTGACTTGGCTGAAATCTTAATAACCACATAAAAGACTTACATTTTTCTCTTAAGATTTAGCAAGTATTTTGCTATGAAAATGAACGTGTGCAATTCCATACATGTGCAGAAGGGTTTGGCCTGGAAGGCGGGCTGTGAGCCTACAGCTTCTGGGAGCGTGTGGTCAGGATGGGCCTGGGGAGGGAGGGGGTCCGGGGGCTGGGAGTGACCAGCCTCCCTGCAGCCCGTGAGAGGCTGCTGCCCTGGAGCTCTGGGCCCCTGATGGGCATCGGGGTTGGAGCGCTCAGCGCACTTGACGGAAACCGTCCATCCCTCTCAGACACGCAGTCCCGTCGGCAAAGCACCGGAGGCCACCATCCGCAGGGCTGGGAGCGCCAGCCGAGCCTCCCTCCAGATGAAAAGCCGCATTCGCGGGTCGGTCGGTGCTATTTCAACCGCCTCTGTCTGTCCCAGAACATCCGCTGGCACCAGCCCCGACCCCCCACCACGTCTAGGTGAGAAATGCATTCCCCGCCTGGCCTGGTACCCAGACCCTAGCTCCCGTGGGCGGCGCTTCCAGATTTCACACTGACTTTTGACCCTCGGCCCCCTTCCAGCCTGGCTCTGGGTCGGGGAGCAGCCCATGTGGGTGGGGCAGGCAGTCACCCCAGGAGGGTCACCTACGTGGTCACCACTGGAGGGCCAGAAGCAGGAGAGGGCTGCGGGAGCCAGCGGAGAATCACATCGTGGGGCTGGCGCGTTGGCGCCCGCGTCTCGTGGAGAGAACTGTCCTGTCGGTCTGTCTGTGACCACAGAGCCGCCCACCTGTCTGTGTTGTTGGATACTTTAAATACTCATTAAGAATTTGTCTACACGTACAAGCAAAAAGGCCCCCAAACCACCAAACTGAAATCAAATGAAGGTGCCTGCGGTGTGATCTAAGATTTATTTCCCGTGATGAGGAAGAAATTCTTGCGCACTGGGAACCGGTCAGTTCCGGGTGGGTCTGCGGCCTCAGGAAACTCAGTCCCCTCTGGCTCCCTCACCCTTGGCGGTTAAAGCAGGCGACTCCCCATCGGGACAGCGGCTACCCTGCTGCCCACCGTCTGGTCTTCGCCCGGCCCCAGAACCAGCCGTGAGCCACTGCTCGTGGGGCTTGAATAACACAGAGGTTGGAGGTGCGGGCCAGCTGCAGCTTCTGTTTCTGCTGGAGCCCTGGGCACCACGATTTAATGGATTAGTCAAAATGACGTGAGAGAATGGATCTCTGATTCACGGCCTGCAAGCTTTTGCTGACTGCGGCGTGTTTTTCCAAGCCCTGCGTTTTATGGTCTTGGACACATAAGGCCTTTGCTGTTTCCCTGATTTTGCCCTCAGGGCTCATCCCTGGACCCTTTGCCCAAGGCCTCTCCAGACCTTTAAAACAGGAAGTTTAATTTTATAGAATTAGAAAAGAGAAAACGGTACTTAATTATCTGGCTAAGAAACAGCACTGCCCTTTCTTAATGTTAGTAGCTAATAAAAGGCCGCTCCTGGAGGTAACTACTTCTGGTCCAACGCCCTACAATTTTGGCTATTTGGGTAGAATGTTTTATGAGCTGTTATATATGGCACTATGGTTTTTAAGCTCTGCTATGACATATTTCTCTCAAGATTTATTAGGAATTTTTATTTAAAACAATATATTAAATATGGGAGAAAAAGTAATCTTAGGTAAAATTCAAGTATTAGCAAAACATAACAGGGCCCCAAACCTCTTTTATTTGAAGTTGTCCCCCTTCTACCCACCCCCTTCCCCCACTGCTGCTATAAAAAACATTTGGGGAAAGATGGCTGTTGGCTGCATCATTAATTCAACGTGGCTTCCAACCGGCTCTAATCAGGGATCAATTTCAAGGCCAGTTGCCACTTAAGTGATTTTATGGAAACAGAACAATGAACCGTGCCCGCCAGGACCCCTGGCGCCTTCCTGGTTCCCACTAGACCCTGAGGATGTCCATACAGGCCTGGGCCCCAGGATCCTCTTGGCCCCCCACCCAGAGGCTGACCCTTCCGCCTTCCGCCCCCAGAGGCCAGGAACTTGGGGACCACCTGCCCCGTGTGTCCTGAGCCGCAGCCCCACAGGGAGACTTCTGTGTCATTTGGGGACATGTCTTCTCTCCCCCGAGCAACTATTGCTCATCCACAGAGGCTCCAAAGACCAAGCTTGGTGAAATTCAGCCTTGGCGGTGGGGAGGGGGACTGGGCAGAACCAGGGCACTGGGGCCAGGGGGCTGAGACCCCTCGGGGAGTGAGCCCCCATCATCCCATTGGACCGCACTAATTCAGCACAAACTCGAGGCAGTGTGTGAGATGGTGAAAACAGAGTCCCAAGTGTGGCCCTTCTGAGCCCGGATCCTGCAGGTCTCACCCCTGACGCCAGCCCTGCGTGGGGTGGGTGCCTTTGGGAGGGGACCACGTGGAGGCTTAGAGCAGAGCCTGGGGCGTGGCAGGCTCAGCCCGGAGCAGACAGCCGTCGGAGGGCAAAGCAGCTTCTCACTCACCTGGGGGCCCCGGCGTGGGTGGGCCCCCCTAGGCCCCTTGCCTGTGCCCTCTGCTCTCCCAGCAGCTGTCCACTCGGCGCCAGTCATGTGCTCGGAGGTGAGGGCCAGCCAGGGAATGGGGCTGGACGAGCCCCTGCCCCCGTGGGCTGGACAAGAAGCCCGGTATTTACAGCCTGTGGTCAAACGTGAGGAAGAGAACGAACGGTGCAGAGGGAGAGGGGTCCGCCAGGGGGCCCTTGACCGGAGGGCTGGGGATGCCTCGGACGAGCCAGCCTTTCTGCTGAGACCCCAAGGGTCGGCCCAGGCGGGAGATGTCCAGGCCGCGGGGAAACCTGGTGGTGGAAGAGGCCAGGAGGCAGATGTCTGCCAGGGATGGGGGCACAGTGAGTGGGCATTGGGGAGCTGGGTTGGGACCTTTCTTTGGGATCACGGCCTCAGCTCCACTCCCGGGACAGTGGGATAACCTCCAGGGCAGGGGTGCCCGGTAACACTTCCTCTCGGCTGGGCCCTTCCTGGGGAAGGCAACCTTGTTTGCAGACAGGACGCCCTGGAGAGCACCTGTCGCTCTCCACGGTCACTGGGCGATGGGGCGGGCACGGGGCTGCTGCCCAAGCCGCCTACACGCAGGCAATTAAAAGGATATCATCCTCATCAATTACAGCGGCCCGTGCTTCCGAGAAGGCCTCCTCCCCAGCTGTATGCCTACCAGTTAGCCGTGTGTAGTTAGCTAATTTGTGGGCGTTCAGGAGTTGTGCAAATATTAACCTTTTGAGCCTTTTAGGGCCCCTCGAATCTGTCTGTATTATTGGGCTCTCACCTGGCCTGCTCAGGGTCAGCACGGTGCTGCGTGTTTAATCAACACCACCGAGGCCACCTTTGTACACTGGGGGGGTTGGCACTGGCTCGGAAGTGGTCCCGGCTGCAGGGCTGGGCCGACTCCATGGGCGCTGGTGCTGGTGGGCACAGGAGTGAGTCTCACGTGCTGTCCATGCAGGGCTGGCTTCTGGTGCCGTACTAACCTCTCAGCCTGGATGGCCGGGAATGCCAGGATCCCAGAGGGAGGAGGGATGCCCTAGTTCCGTGTCCCTGGCAGGCACACTCAGCTGGTGACCCCATTGCCTGTGAGCCTGGCGGCCCCTCCCCCTGCACTCACAGCGTAAGGACAGCCCTGCTCTGGGACGGGATCTAGTGGTGATAACCAGGGCACTGCTTCTAGGTCCTGCTGGTGCAGGCAGGGGATGTCGGTATACACTGTGGGGCTGAGGACTGGCTGGCATCCACGAGCCGATGGCTCCTGTCCTGGGGTGAACGTGGTCTCCCCCAAATTCATGTCTACCCAGAAACTCAGAATGTGACCTTATTTGATTTGGAAATCAGGGCTCTGCAGATTTAACTAGTTAGGATGAGGTCGTGTTGGGTTGGGGGCCCCTAACCCACGTGAGAGGCTGTGTGACAAGGATGCAGGGTCGCAGTGATGCGGCCACAGCCCAGGAGCGCCCCGGCTTGCAGGCGGCCTCCCAAAGCTGGAGAAAGCCACGGAAGGGGCCTCCCCTTGGGCCTCCGGAGGCAGTGCAGCCCTGCCCACACCTTGACTGGGGGATCCTGTCTTTCAGGGCTGAGAGAGTATCCATTTCTGTTGTTTTCGGTCACTAGGTTCACAGCACTTTGTCACGGCAGCTCCAGGAAACGATTACAGCTCCAAACAGATGCCTTCAGTAGCTTCCCTTCCTAGCTCACACGTTCTTGTGATTTTTGAAATCTACCCAATCGTATATCTGTTTCGCTGCAAAAGAGGAACGAGTGATTCCACGGGCCGTCAAGCAGGAACATTGCTGGGTCTGTCCTGTGAGTCACTGCCCCCCTGGCCTGCCGCCCCATGCGCCAGGGTTGCCCCAGGCTGTAGGACAGTAGTGATCAGCAGAGAATCTGCTACCAGCCAGGCTGGGCTCAAATCCCTGCCCCATTGCTTTCCACCTGGGGCAGTGCCCCTGGAGGTTCGTGGGGGCTGGCCTTGTCAGCAGGCGGAGGGTGTGAGCTTGTCTTCGGGGAAGAAACAGGTCTTGCAGGGAGAGAGTGGGGAGAAAGCACGGGAGCCTCGGCTTGGGGGTCATCTGCAGGGTGGGGGGGGGGCAGGTGAGCGGCAGAGGGCAAGTCTGGGCTCTCTGGGTCCCTGGCTTCCTGCTGGGCCCACAGCACCCAACCTGGGAGAGCCAGCACAGGCAGCTCCTGCGTGGCCCCCCTGAGAGGGTTCCCTGCCCAGAGAGCCCGGGCTTCTGTTCCCTCCTAAGAGCTCAGGCATGCACACCCGCGAGCCCCAGGGACTCCCCCAAATCTCAGTAAACGCTCCGCGTTGTCTGGGGCAGCGACCGAGGCTGGCTTTGCTTTCACTCCAACCAGTCCTGCATCTTCACTTTGCCTAAGCGGAGCCTTCGTAGATAGATCTATTTTGGGTAACCTCTGAGCTGAAACATACTTGTGGGATGAGACAAGCCTCTGGGTCATGCATTCGATGCCATCTTCAAAGGCAAACTCAGAATGGAAACCGGATCCACAACCCTGGGCAGGGTGGGCGGAAGGGGCAGGTCCAGTGCCATCGGAGGCCCTTAGTGAGGAGGCGGGGGATGGATTCAAGCAACTGCGTGGCTGGAATTCCGGCACGTGGAAACGCGGAGCGTCCAGAAGTGTCATCCAGGGTTAGAGACTTGCCCAGAAAATCTCGGGCAGCCGTGGAGACAGCGAGTTCGGCTGGCCCTCACCCGCTCCTCAGAGCTGCCGGCCGCCTGCCTCCACCAAGATCAAACCTGCGTGGGTGGGAGGTGGGTGGCAGGACAGGTGGGTGCGGGGCCGACCTTCCTTGACCTGGTAGCTTGGAAATGTGGGGAACCAGCGTCTGAGTGGGGGCTGTTCGTAGCCTTGAGCTGCAGACACCCACCAGGAGGAAGAGCTTCTGTCCCCACCCCCTCCAGCTCCCAGGACCTGCCTACTCCCCCCTCACCCCCCTGCCCCGTAGCAGGAATGTGCTTCCCCATCCAGAGTCAAAAGTAGCTGAGAAGTGGGGGTGAGATGGCAGCCTTGTCAACCCCATGTGGAGATCATGACCCTGGGGAAGCTTGTTCTGGGCCTGAGTGTCCAAGGGGACAGACAGCTTGTGCCCATCAGGGGATGGGGGATGGTGAGGGGGAGGGCAGAGACCCTGGCTCAGATGAGACGGGGTTTTCATCCGAGCTCCTAGGCTGCAAGGCCGGGTCCAAGAAGCTGGGGTGATGTGAACAAGAAGAAAGGAGAGGGGGTTGGAAGTGGGGAGGCATGGAGGTGGGGGTGAGACCCTGACCGAGGGCAGGGGGAACAAAAGTGGCCTTTCTTCATCTCTCGGTCACTCTCCCTCTGGCCTCTCCTTTCTCTGCCCAGGCCTCTCCCAACTCTGTGCTTCTCGGTCTCCTGGCTCTGCTTCCCTGGCCCAAACATCTCCTCTCCACCCTCCACGTCTGTGTCTCTACCCATTCCCTCCCTCTTTCCCTCCCTCTCACTCCACCTTTCCCTCACCTCTCTCTCTCCTCTCAGCCATGAGACTCAGAGGTTTGGTCTGATGGTGTCTGAGCTGGGTGACTGGGGACCATGACCAAGTGGCCGTGGTCAACCAGCGATGCTGCAGCTGTGGCAGGTCAGGCGGGATACAGCACGAGCTTCTGAGGGGCAGATGTGAGGGACTCTTGTGTTTACCATTTCTTGCCATGAGAATCCTTGCACCCAAACTCACAGCTGGATTCCACTCTGCTGTGGTCCTCTGGCTACCCTGGCCCTTCCCGGTGGTGCTCAGTGCCCAGACCTATTGGGAAGATCTCCTTCACCATCCAGTTTCCCCTCAGGCCTCAGTTAAAGCCTCGGGCCTCACAGCTTTGTGCCTGTGCCTCAGAAAGTGAACTGTGGACCAGAGAAAGACTTTTGTGAACAGTAAAAGCAAATAGATAATTCAGACCAACCCTCCCACTGAAGACGGGCCAAACCAGCTTGAATCAGAGTCCAGAAAGCAATGGAGAATTAGAGGAACATAATGCAGGTGACAGTCAAGGGGTGCTTAGTGTTTAGGGCTGCCTCTCCCCTCGCAGCATCTCGCTGGGACACTGAGAGTCTGCAAATCGTCTCATTGCCTGAAGTTGGACTAAGGTGGTCCTGGGTTAGAGTGGCGCCTTCTGCTTGTCAGAAACAAACATGTGTCCTCTGGTGAGGAAGATATTAATAACATAAGTCTAAGCCTCAGATTATTTTTAGTTATTTAAAAAATATAATGATTGGCACTTGACAAAAAATAACTAGATATATGAGGAGATAAGACAATGTAAATGAAAACCAAGAAAACAATAGGAAATATAGACAGACTTGCAGGAGCTCCAAATATTGGATTATCAGACACAAACATTAAATGAGTTAGAATTTTATCAGAAAGCTAAAAACTATAAAAAAGAACTAAATGAAAATCAAGAACCTAAAAATATAATAATAAACATTAAGTCAATGGATACATTGGACAACAAATTAGACACAGATGGAGAGAGAATTAAAGAACTGGAAGACTGATAGGAGAAAAAACGATCTGCAGCAGCAAGAAAGAAAACTATGGAAAATACAGATGAGAACTTAAAACTCATAGGGAATAAAGCAAACAATGCTACAGACTTCTAATTGGATCCAAGGGGAAGGAGAGAGAGAGAGAGAACAGAGAGAAGCAATATTTGCCTAGATAATGGATGAAAAATTTCTAAAATTGACAAAATACATCCAAAGACAGATTCAAGAAGTCCTACAAAGCCCAAACAGGTCCATGAAGGTTCAGGTTACAGATGTGAGGAGGGCTATGAAAAGATGGTGGAGGAATCACCGTGGTGAAGAACCATCGCCCATCCACCTTCACTGGGAAGATATTGCAACAATAATGAACCAGTATGTCTGTCTATCTAGAATTATACAGACAGCAAAAGTGTATTTCAAGAAAGAAAGCAAATAAAGAAATTTCTAGACAAACAAAATCTGAGAACTTGTCACCAGCGGATGCTCACTAAAGGAAACAGTGAAATGTTCAAAAAAAGCACTGCAAACTGTAAACATATGGTTTAATCTATATGAAAATTGACTGTATCAACAAAAATTAACAATGTCTGGGGTTTTACATATGTATATGGTTAGGATGCATAATATAAAAACATGTAAGTTGGGGAGAATAAAATGGAATTAAGCTATTCTAATGTCTTTGCATTGTCCTTTGACCTTGACTTCAAGGATGGATGCTATAATCTCTAGAGTAACTGCTAAGTGAATAGAAATATATGTATAAATAATGACATAATGGGGAATGAGTTAATTTTAAAAGTTGAAAGGATCAAAAAAAATCAAGAAAGGAGAAGAAAAGGAGCATAGATCATTCAGGCCAGATAAAAAGTAATGAAAAGATATATTTAACCACAAATATATCATTACTTTCATTAAATGCAAATAAAGTGCTCTAATTAAAAAACAAAACCTGTCATGCTCAATAAAAACATCCAAATACATTTTGTTTATAAAAATCTACATAAGAAAAATCCAAGTATAAATTATTTATAAAAGCTACAATCTAAATATAAGGATAAAAGCAAGTTGACATAAAAAGTTTTAAAAAAATGTGCTAGGAAGGACTTACATTAGAAAACTGGAGCAGCTGCACTGAGACCGGATAAAGTAGACTTCAAGGCAAAGAGCATTACCAGAGAGAAAGGTGGACATTTTATGTTGATAAGATGTTCAATTCATTGTGAAGATGTATGGATTCTAAATGCAAAGCCACCTGATAACATATTCTCAAATAGAAATAATAATAAATAAAGCAAGAATTGATAGAATTAAAAGAAGAAACTGACAGATTCAGAGTGGATCCTGACACAAATCTCTCAGCAACAAATTGAACAAGTAGACAAAATGTCATGAAGGATACAAAAGATTTAAATAACATGATCAGCAGCTTAACCTCATGGACATGGATATGCCATGCACCTCCAAATGCTAATATATATATATACATATATATATATATATATATATAAAATAAAAGTTTTAAAACATTTCAGAGGATCAGAATCATGTGGAATTAAACTAGAAATAAAAAACAGATAACAATAATAAAAACCTTGAAATTTTGGGAATTAAGAAAGGTATTCTAAAATAACTAACAAGTCAAAGAAAACAATCCCTTTGGAAATAAAAATGTTTAATGACAACCAAAAATATGTTACACCATAATGTGTGGTATGAAGCCAAAGTATTTTTGAAGGTAAATTTTTACCATTAAGTGTATTAAAAAAGAAGAAAAAAAAAAGGAAATCAATTATATAAACAGTCATCTCAAGAAGTAATTAAAAAAACTCCAAAAAAAGTAAAAAGAAGAAAATGATAAAGAGAAGATATTGATGAAATAGAAATTGAAGGTAAGAAAATAAAACCCAAAATAGATTCTTTACAAGACTAATAAAATTAATAAGCCTAAGAGAGAGAGAGAGAGAGAGAGAGAGAACAAAAAAGTGCAAATAGCCAATGTTAGGAAGGAATAAGGGGAAAATCACTACAGATTTGGAAAGTATTTTAAAAAGATTTTATGCTAATCAATTAGAACATGTGACTGAAATAAAGTTCTTGAAATATAAAAGTTAAAACCATCATAAGAAGAAACTGAAAATCTAAACAATTGTATAACTGTTAAAGAAATTGTCTCTGTAATGAAAACCCTTCCCCCAAAGAAAACTCTAGGTACAAATTAACTTGCCTGTTTAATTCTATCAGCATTTAAGAAATTATGCCAGTCTTATACAAACTCTTGTATTGAAAGAGTCACTTTCAGCTGAAAGTGAAAAAAGGTCACTCTCCTCAACTAGGTTTACAAACCCAGCATAATCTTGATACCAAAGAGGGACAAAGACATCACAAGAAATGTCACACAGAGCG
Organism: Orcinus orca; assembly: GCF_937001465.1. Lineage (NCBI taxonomy): Eukaryota > Metazoa > Chordata > Mammalia > Artiodactyla > Delphinidae > Orcinus > Orcinus orca. The sequence continues at coordinate 211,155,727 of NC_064559.1, read as the reverse complement.
ATTGTTCATCACTTCTGCATTTGGATTCAAAGATCCTAAACAAACATTAATCAACTCAGAATTATCCGTATATAAAAATAATATAACTTTGGATAAACTACAAGCTCCTAATGTATAGCACAGGGAACTGCACTCGGTTTATCCTGTGATAAACCATAATGGAAAAAAATATAAAAAAAGAATGTATATGTGTCTAAGTCACTTTGCTGTACAGCAGAGATTGGTACAACATTGTAAATCAACTATACTTCCATTAAAAAAAAGAAAAAAGTAATATAATTTGACTAGGTTAGATCTTTTTCTAGGAACGAAAAATTGGGTTAAAATTCATAAAATTAATCAATGTAATTAAGCACATAAATGGAATAGGGTGAAAATCACATGATAATCTCAATAAATTAAGAAAAAGCATATGAGAAAATTCAATATCCATTCACAATTTTAGAAAATTAACAAACTAGGAATTGAAGGCAGCTTCCTTAACCTGACAAAGTAAATATGCAAAACCTACAACAAATATCACACATGATGGTGAATTGTTGAAAGTTCTCCAAGACTGGGAACAAGACAAGAATGCTTGCTACTACAAGTTCTGTTAAATTCTAGACTAGTGATTCTAGCTAGTGCAATAATGCAAGAAAAAGTAATAAAAGTTATAACTATTAGAAAGGAAGATATACTGTTGTCAAAATTTATAGGTGATATGATTATGTAAATAAACTTTAAGAGTCTATAGATTCATTATGAATGTTAATAAGTAAGTTTAGCAAACATTTCTATATATTTTAGCAACCAAGAGAAAATAAAAATTTTTTGAAGTTACCATTTATAATAGTACCAAAAATATCAAATGCTGTGGCGAATCTAGTGAAAGATATGCAAACTTTATCACAGGAAACTATAAACCATCAGAAAAATTAAGGAAAGCATGAATTCATTAAGGGGCATATCATATTCATAGATTGGAAAACTCAGGTGAAGAAGTCTACTGCTACAGATCAATCTGCAGAATCAATGCAACCACGATAAAAATCCCATCCATTTCTCTGTGGAAACTTACAGCCTAATGTTTAAATTTATATGGGAATCAGTGAATTTGGAAGAGCCAAATCACTTGTGAAGAACAAAGAGGAAGTTCTGGCCCCACAGATAAAGCAGGTCTTACAAAGCTTTAGCACTTAAGCAATGTGAGATAGTTACAAGGACAAAGAGACAATTGTCAGAGTAGAGATACAGAGCCACCCATATAGGGACACCATCCATATATGGTATATGGCACAGTCCTAGGGCCCTGGGCCCCGGTCAGGAGAGAGGCCCTGCTCTGTCGGCACTGCATGGGGCAGGGCAGAACCCGTGTCCCCAGGACCTCATCTGATGGGCAGCAGAGTGGGGGATGGGACTGGACATAGCACTGCTTCCTCATGATGACCCCTGGGCAACCTCATGGGCTGGAGCCCAGTGGAGGGAATCTGTCCTTCCCCAGAATGCCCACGAGCAACAGCGTCTTCATCCCATGGTGAGGGGATCTGCTGAGTTAGAAGACACATGACTGCTGTTGGCTGGAAGCATTGCAATAAACAGGTATGTCTCCAACGACAAGGATGTGTGTGGCACCCCCGGGGTTGTGCCCTGGCCTGGGCGGGTGGACGAACAGTCCACTCCTCCCCAGGAGCTCAGGGCATCCAGGTGAAGTAGCCAGGCCGGCCTGCACACGGCCTCCTGGGCCACCTTCTGCTCTATTCAAGGTGTGACTGTCACCATCCCAGCCAACCGTGGTTGGGGAAGGATGCTGTCCTGGGGACTGAAGTGGATGGGGGCAGGCAGTGGTGGTTAGAGATTCCTGAAAGGCCAGATCGTCATGGCAGGATCCCCGGGTTGGCAAGAAGGGCCCATATGTGCTGATTTCTTGCACCCAGCCAAGGGGCAGGGCTGAAGCACTGACTGGTTGGTTGACAGGGAAAATAAATTATAGAAGAAATTGACTTTAGAAATCTCAAGGCAGCCTGTGGTCACCGCACTTTCTCTTTCTGCTTTAACTAGAGATAAGAAGAGATGCCAGTAAAGAGGAGATGCAAATGTCAGTTAGTGAGAAGTTCCAAAACAGTCAGAGGAGGTGGGACAGCTTTATTCCCTTGCTAGGAGGAGCAAAAGACGGAGGGAAGACCCCGTGGGGCCCCCATGCACGTTTGCTGTGTGCTCCGCCTGCCCCATTGGCCAGTGGAGCCCTGGGATCCCCGTCCCGGTTGGGACGCACAGGGCAGGTGCGTCCCAAGGACACCAAGCTGGATGGCCCGAAAGACGCAAAGGGAGAGACGCACACCGTACCTGGGTGTTTTCGTTCTTCTGGATTTTTTTTTTTTTCTCTAAGTTACAATTTGTTAGATATCATTAAGCCAAGACATATTTAGTTAACCGAAGTGTTCAGTTACAAACATGGAGGAAAGTGATAAAAATTTAAAACTACAGCTGTTAAGGAGGGGATCATGCCTTCCTTGATCCAGCCTTAGGGGAGCTGGTATGATTCCCCCAGGCCGGCCCGGGCGGCCGGAGCTCACACAGGGCGTTGCCGCGGCCTCACCTGCTAACTGCGTCTTTGGCCCGTCACCTGTGATGGAGACAGCCTCATCAGCACGTGGCAGAGGCTTGCTCATGGGCTCCTGCGGGATTCTCCCCACTCTAGGGAAGCTTTCAGAGGGAGACAGGGCAGGCCGGTATCGCGCCAGCCCTTGGATGGACCCTGGCCTGCCCTCCCCCGGGGCACCCGGGGAGGGGGGAGGGAGGGATATCTGCCTTCTGGAGTTGTTGCAGGTGACAGGGCTGGACCGTTGCTAAGCCTCTGACAGTTGGGCCAAATAAACATTGCCTCCCCAACCCAGCGAGGACCTCGAAAGGACCCTCGGCACGTGGGCTGAGCAGGCTTGTGTCCCAGGCTGTCCTTTCCTCGTGGAATTCTCCTCTGCAGCAGGTGCTAGCGTTGGCAATGGACTTGCGGCTGCCCGTGAGGCCTCCAGGGTCTGAGCACAGCTGCGGAACGTTCGGACATCAGCACCTTCACCCTCGGCTCTTTGTGACAGACTCAGGTGGGGGGAACGGCAGGATGGGCCAGGAAGCCCTGGGAGCTGGGCCACGAGGGTCGCCCGCCACCTGTCTCGTGGGGGCCTGGGGATCACCCACCTGCGAGCCCTCCTCGGGGCATAAATGAAGGTGTAAATGAGGTTCCCAGAGAGATCTGACTTCTCCTAACCCCTTTCCAAACATAAGCCCCATTTGACGTCACATAGCATGAAACAGGCCTCAGCGGCACACGCCTAACCCCCGCCTGTGGGAGTGTTCCCGCGGGGGGCTGTCCCCTCTCGTGGGGCTTTGGCCTCTGGTTTGGGCCCTGAGTGTCCTGTGAATGTTTTCCCTCCTGGTCCCTGCTTCTCAGCAAGACCCCCGCTCCAGGGCTGGGGTGCCGGTGCCCACCTCTGCTAAGCGTTTCTCTAAGAATCTCAAATTGCCGGCAAGGAGTCTGAGCTGGGAAGGCCGGGCTTGCAGCCTTGGTGTGTGCACGTGTGGTCATGACCGCCAAGTAACTGTGCTGGCCGAGAAATGGAAGCCCTCAATCCAGGGATGACGACTGGCATTTTAGAGACAAGATATTAGCGCGACCAGCAAACGAGCAGCCGGGCTCTGGCTCCCTCTGTGTCTCACCAGGCATCCACGTGGGCACGTTTCTTCCACGGGCTCAAGGGCCTGACAGACCCGTGGGCGGCTGTGGGGTGCTAGCGGCCTGGCTGGGTTATAACCCTCGGAGTCCCCGCAACTCTGTTTTGGAGGACAGAGCCCGCCTCTTTGGCGAGCTCCTGTGTTACGGGCTGAACTGTGTCCCTGCCCCTCACGATTCATAAGTTGAAGCCCTAACCCTCAGGACCTCTGAACGTGACTGTACTTGGAGATGGGGTCTTTACAGAGGGGATTAAGGTAAAATGAGGCCTTATGGGTGGGTCCTGATTCAAGGACAGGTGTCCTAATAGGAAGAGGAAATCAGGACACAGACATGTACAAAGATGAACAAGTGAGGACACGGGGAGAAGACGGCCGTCTACACGCCAGGGAGAGAACCTGGGGAGGAAGCAGCCCTGTCCACACCTGGATCTCGGATTCCAGCCTCCAGTACTGGGAGAGGATAAGTGTCTTTGTTGAAGCTCCCTATCTGTGGTGCTTTGTTGGGGCAGCTGAGCGGCCTGCCAGGGCTGGACCGACAGGAAGGCATCTTGAGGCTGGGGTGTCTCCTGCCCACTCCTCCAGCACAGCTGCTGCGAGGATGCCGGAGAGAAAGAGGGGCAATAATGCCATGTGGATAGGAGAACAGACATCTGGGTGTCACTCTCGCCAAACAAATATTTGCTCAGTGCTTTCTGGAGGCGAGTAGCGTGGACACAGCTCCGGGCACGCAGGGCCCACAGGCTATTAACGGAATTAATAGTCACTTAGAGAAACTAACAAGAACATATGTGACAGTTTGGCTTGTTGCTCAGCAAATACTCACCCCTCCTCTTCGGCTGTGCAGGGTGGCCCCCACTGTGAACTTTGTGCCCCGTGACTTCTCCGGATGGAGGTGTGATCCCGCCCACCTGCTGGGCACACTCACTGCTGAGAGCGGGCCCGGGGCTCACGGGTCCTGCGCTCCAGGCCCCAGCAGGCACACAGCACAGCCTCCCGGCCACAGCCCTGGGCAGAGCTGCCCAGGGGGCCCAGCGTCCCTCAGCCAGACCGCACCGGCCTGCTGACCGCGGGTGTGATGACCGGTGCCTGCGGCTGGGAGACGCTGCTTTGGGGAGCTCTGTTACGTGGTGTGACTGTGGTGGTTGCTGACCCAACACCATACGTAGGTGGTTTTTTCTTTGGTCGGGAAAGGGGCAATGTGGGAGGGAATCTGCCCGCAGTCTATCAGATCCCGATAGATTTGATAGATTCCTGATTTATGGGATGAGCACGCGCATGTTCACCAAACTGTAGAATATTAGGGAGAAAAGGAAGCGCCCTGCCTCTAGGCTAGAGGTTGGCAGGTGACAGCCGACAGACGTAATCTGGCCTGCCGTCTGTTCTGGAACGGACCATGATCTCAGAGAGGTTTTGACATTTTTAAAAGGCTGAAAAGAATGAAGAATGACATTTCGTGACACGTGAACTTCATAGGAAATTCAAGCTTGTGTCCATTAAGTTTCATTGGAACACAGCCCTGCCGACTTGTCCGGTGTTTCCCGTGGCTGCTTTCACTACCCAGCAGCAGAGGTGAGTCCTTCAGGCCCACAAAGCCTAAACTATCACTTCCTGGCCCTTTCTGGGAAAACTGTCTGACTCTGAAGAAGGGGAAGTCTTAGGGCAAAACGCAAAAAGTATCACCTTACCTAGTGGGGAGAGCGGCTGCATCGTGACCCCGGAGCAAAGTGAAAATGGGCCTGAGGGCGTCTTCCACAAATGTCCCCGGGCAGCCAGTGCCTGGGGCTGCCGTGTGCCGTGCCCTGTGAAAACACGCCTGCTCCGATCTCAGGAGGTGGGGCGGAAGCTTGATGCCCCGTGATTGCTTCTGTTACCTCGATGTGAGGGTCCAAACCTTCTTACTTACCCACCATGTTCCTTCCTTCTTTCTGTGTCCTCCATTACCCTCTGCCCCCTGAATACCTTCCACGTGCGGTGGTCTGTGCTGGACCTGAAGAGGCAACACTGAGTAAGGCAGTTGTCCACTCACTCACCCATCCATCCATCCATCCATCCATCTGTTTACTCATTCATCCATTCATCTATTCATTCACCCATCCATCCACTCACTCACCCACCCATCTGTCCATCTACCCATCCACCCACCCGTTCACCCATCCGTCCATCCACCCATCTACCCATCCAACCACCTAACCATCCATTCACCCATTCAGTCATCTATCCATTTCCCATCCATCCATCCATCCATCCATCCATCCATCCTTCCACACCTTCATTCAATGACTATTGCCCAAGTGGTCATTTATCAAGCACCATGTCGGCTCAGGGATATGATGGTGAACAGGCAGATAAGTCTGTGCCTTAGTGGAGCTCACGTCTTACAGGAACAAAAATAACCTAACGTATCATTACAAATTATGATGTAGGAACTAGAGGAAAGGAGCAGACGTTCTGGGGATGCAATGGGAGGAGGCCTTTCCGAGGAGGGGGCATCAGGCCAAGACTTGCAGTTGACGCTTGAAGGACGAGAGGTCTGAGGTTGGACTAAACTGGCCCTGGGAGCTTGGGGGGCATCAAAGCAAGGGGGGAGCCCTGGAGGGGGCCTGCAGCACAGACAGATCACCCCAGTGCCTGTGCTCAGAGCCCCCACTGTGGGACAGAACCAGCACTTTGGGGAATGGAGGGTGGAGGGGGTCTGTCCCTAGGGGGACTTGGTTGACCCCCTGTAATGGATTGAACAGTGTCTCCCAAATTCGTGTCCACCAGCACATGCGAAGGCGGGCTTATTTGGAAATAAGATCTTTGCAGATGTGGTCAAGTTAAGATGAGGTCATTAGGGTGGACCCTGATCAAACGACGGCTGTCCTTAGGAGAAGAGGGAGATTTGGACCCACGGGGGAGACGCATACAGTGGATGGATGGCCACGCGGGGACAGAGGGATCTTCCCCAGAGGCTTTGGAGGGAGCATGGCCCTGGCCCCCAGAACTGTGAGAGAATAAACGTTTAGTTTGTAGTAATCTGTTATGGCAGCCCCAAGACACAAACGCACTCCTCCTCCCACCAGGACCAGCCTATCTACACTCTTACCTTCCAATTTTCTAAGAAAATCTGTCCCTCAGGGCCAGGGACCCCCCCCAAACCATCCCCCACCTTGAACCTGCCCCTCACCTCATGGCCCAGCCTGGACCTGACCAGCCAGTGGGGTCAGATGAAGAATCTCCTTGGAAAAGAAGCTCACCCACTTCGGAGCTGAGACTTGGGTAGCATTCAGTTCCCACTCAAGGGGAAATGATTTATAAGACATCTGGAGGCCAAAGAGGTCGCCTGGAAAGCAGGCACGAGACAAAATAATTTATCAGAAAATTCTAAGTGGCTGCCTGTGATGGTTAGGATGCCCTGCGGTCTTTCCCAGCCTGGGAACTTCCTGGCCAGACCCCACCCGGTCCCAAGCAGACACCTGATGTTCTGGGTGGGTGTCTGGCTTGTGGTCCCGACCCTCAGGGCCCAGAGCGCTGTGGGCCCCCTCATGGCCACGGCGTGAGAAGAACCAGGCTTATGGATGGCGCAGGTCCCCCAAGCCCCCTGGGTGGTCAGGGAAGCCTGGAGCTTGGGAGAGTCACGGTCGCATCTCTGTGGGGCAGCAGGTGACCGCTGGGCTGGCGTTGGCCAAGCCCTCAGGCAGCGAATGCCCAGGAGGAGCCAGCCCCTCCCTCCGGACACACTTGCTGAGCGGTCACTCGGCGACCAGCCGTGCAGCCGAGAGGCAGGAGGGCACAGGGCCCTGGGGTCCCGCTGCCGGCTGTGACCATCTCAGGGCTCAGGAGCCGCTGCCTCGCTGTGCGGGTCCCTCCTGCCCGTCCTCGTGTGAACCGAGCCAGAGCACACCTGCGCTCAGTACAAGACTTAGTGCAGCTGTGGAGCCCCGGGGTGTCCGGGCCACTTTCGGGTTTAGGAATAAAGTTCGGATGAGTGCGGGCCGTTCAGCGTGGGCTGCCCTGACGGGGCTGCACCCCTGGAACCTGGGCGGTTCCACACGAAAGGGGGCGACCCAGGGTGGACAGGAGCATCTACGCAGCCCAGGGTGGGCCCCGACGGGGCTCGGATGTGCTGCAGGGTCCTGGCCGGATCCCGTGACGCGGAGCCGCCTGGAGTTTGTGCTGCTACCGTTTGGAGGGCAGCGTGCTCGACCCCAGGGCAGAAATAATTTAATACGTCATTCAAGTCACACTCGATGTTCCGAAATGGACGCCGACTTGGAAAGCACTCCCCCAGACCCTCCTGCGCCGGGGAAAGTTCCAATTTGGAAAAGAGGCTTTTCTTTGCCCTTGAGTGAGTCGCTTTCTCGGATCGTGGAGAGATGGCCCGCCAGCCCTTATCTTTGAACGCCATGTACTTAACGCTTATTAAAATCAATACCGTCCATTAGCCAGCCGCGTTTCCATTTTTAATCATCTATTGATATACGGCGTGTGCTTTTATAGGGCTAAACAAATTTCCGCTCTCCGTGCCCCTTTGCAGCCCGGGGCAGGCGGGTGCGCGCAGCCGCGGGACATAAATGTTTATTTACTGCCTGCTTCCTGATTGAGAACATGCCTGGTCCACGGGCCTCAGATGGCTTTTACACGGGAGACTGACGGCCACTTCCTGTTTTCCAGACACAGCACACCATTTTTAAGGAGCGTAATGAATGCGGGGTATTGTGGGCGCGATCGCCGGGCCATGGCCAACCTGACCGGGAGGCAGGGCCGGAGCGGCAGGCTTTACTATTGATTTAGCCCTTCACTGCTTTCTGGGGGGCGGGGGAGCTCGTCACAGCTGGGCTGGACTCCCCGCTCTCTCCTGGCTTCGGCAGATTCTTGTCCCATGGGCTTTTGTCTGGGGAAGGGAGGGAAGACCAGGGGACCTCAGGGAAGGTGTCCATACCCGGGGATCCTTCCAGAATAAGGGGCGAAGTGGTTGCTGCCTCTATCCAGCACGTCCCTATGCGCTGGAGGCCCAGCGGCAGCAGGGACCCGGGGGACGTTGCCCCCGCCCTCCTCTCTGCACACCTGCCGCGCACACAGCAGCCTCGGGCCTCGCCCCGGCCCCATCACTGAGCTCTTTAGAGCCACTTATTCACCAGCATCTTCAGAACCAGCACGGCGCTAGGTGCAGGGGGGTTGGCGAGCTACAAACCCTGCTCCGGCCCCTTGTCGTCGTGGTGTGGACACGGCTCGCAGAGTCCACATGATGGGATCCACGTTTGGTGGCTGCCCAGCGTCCCTGGCCGCATGGCGGGGGCTCTGGGCACCCGGAGGCCACGACCATCCAGGCCTGGCTGGCCAGTCTGGACTGTTGTCAGTGCCCGCGGGTCTCCGGCTCCGGAACCGGAAGGACCAGGGGCTCCCCGTCCACCCGTGCCCTCTTCACCCAGCTCCTTCAGCTGTCGTCTGGCTCGTCTGGAAACGTCTTGGCAGGAATTAACCTCGGCTACAAGTGGCCTTGCCTCCAGCTGCCCCTCAGGGAAGTGACATTCCCCACTTGTAAACGGAGGCTTCATCCGGGCGGTGTCCACGGGGCCCTGGGCTCGGGGCAGAGGGCTCAGAAGACACACTGAAGCGGGTGGCACTCGCTTGCTGGAGGCTGGAGCTCAGCCTTTGGAATTAGCTACTCCTCCTGCAGCCGTCCCCGGGCCGTGGAGCTGGGGGACCCTGCAGGCTGGCAGGGCCCCCGTGCCCGAGGCTGGCTGGCGGGGCAGGGCTGCAGGGCCCTCGGCTCAAGTCATAGAGCTGGGGGCACCCACAGGCCTCGGGCCCAATGGCTTCCGGCTGTGTTCCAATCCCCCCCCGGGATTTGGGGGGCTCCAAGTCCTCCTGGGGTGGGTACAGGGTGGCCAAGTTTTGCTTCTACAGAATCTGCTTCAGTTCTGCCTTCATTTAGTTTTTATGCTATTTGGTGGTTTGTGGGCAAACAGAATCCTGCTGCTAAAAGAAGTTGAAAGTCACTTTCCTGCTTATTCTCACTCCCGGGGAAGCTGGGCTTCAGAGAGGAGGCCCGGGCTCACCTGGGATCACACAGCTGGGGGAACGGCTATGGCAGACTGCCGTCTGGGGTCTGTCCCGACTCTTGCCCCCCTCACCCTGCTGGGGGCTTCAGGGAGGGGTGGAGTCTGGGCGCAGAGGCCCTCTCCTGGCACACAGGGTGGGCAGAGAGACCCGCGGGTGCTCGCCCGCCACCCAGGGCACGACATGATGCCCACAGCCCCGGCAGTGGGTTGGCCGAGGATCTGTGACGGTGGCTTCGTAAAATGCCTTCTAATGAACGTGACACGCGGCAGAGGAGAGGGCAGGCTGCAGGCGGGGCCACACGGCAGGGCGATGTGCATGTTAAAATGGGTAACGAGAGACATAACAAATCCCCAGTATTGGGCAAAGCTGTCGTTAAATCCCTTAATGATAGTGGTCGTTTCTCTGGTGCACCACACAGGTCTTTGTAAACCCATTTGGTGTGGCGGGAGGGGGCAGAGGGGTCTGGAAAGGGTCTTTCCCGGAGGCTGAGACCCCAGAGCCACCAGCACTGGCAGCTTTGTCTGAGCCACGAACCCTGGAGGGAGAACTGCAGCCGCGGGGCCAGTCTGTCTGCCTGACGCTGCTTCGCGTTGCAGTTTCTGTCACTTGCAATTGAGCGTCCTAACGAACACTCTCTGAGTCTCAGTTTCCCATCTCTCAGGGGGAAAGGCTCTTCCCTCCGGCCTTCCCGAGCAAAGACAGCACCAGTGGGCAAGCCCAGCTGAGCCTCAGGCCTTCCTGGGTGTGAAACTCCTGCCCTGCTGGACTTGACCTCTCCGAGGCCAGGGCTGGGGTCACACAAGCTCCCCCCAAAAGCAGCCCCCAAAGTCCCTGCATCCCTGGGATGTCCCCAGCCCTGGTGGGCCAAGGTTTTGAGTGCCGGTCTGGGGGGTGGTCCCTGGCCTCCTTGGAAGCTAGCCTGGACCCCAGCTTTGGGCTGAATCCTGGTTACCCGCTTCCCAGCTGTGTGACCTTGAGTGGCTCCCTAGTGGGCTCTGTGTTCTGTGTCCAGGGTCCAAGTGAGTATGAAGGTCCCCAAGCAGTGCTCAATGCCCGATGTCCCCTCAGGGGCCCGGGACCAGGCTTGGGGTGCAGTGGTGGTGGGCGGGGAAGCGTGACCCTGGAGCCCGCCACACCACGCCCAATCTCCAGGGCTCCTGGGACTCCCTCTCCTTCCCTTTCCTCTCCCCCCAAAATGCTGACCTGCTTTCTCACCAAAACATGTGTGACACCACGCCCCGTATGCACGCACACACGGATGCACACAGGGTCGCGTGGACATGCAGGCACACGGGCACACATCCTCTGTGAGGCCATGCCCCCCACTCTTCCCGGATCCACCGCCTCTGAAGCTGTGCTCTCCACCACCCAGCACCAGTGCTCTCCAGTGGTTTTTGGTTTTGGGGGGAGGCAGCTAAGGGCTGAGAGGTGGGAGGGTCCCGGGCCAGCCTGGACCACGAGTATCCGCGTATCTGTCACTCCCACCACACACAGGTGACTGAACTTGACCTTGGAGGACAGTGGCCACCTGCTGTGAGCCTGGGCAGGTGCCACCTCTGGCTGCCCTCCTTCTCCATGGGGGTGTGTGTGTCGGGGTGTCTGGCTGCCAGAAGTCTTCTCCTTCCCTGAGCAGCCCAGCAGTGAGGCCTTGGGGCTGGCAGAGAAGCGTCTGCCCCCCAGGTCATGGGGGGCACATCTTCTTGTCCCTCGGTGCCTGGAAACCAAGGCTCCTGTGAGGCCCCCAGCCTTGGCACAGTGCTCACGCGCGGCCCGATGGGAGGGGTCGTGACCTGTGGCTTGTGCCGTCGGGGGCGCCCACCTGGCCGTGTGGGGTTGGAATCCTGGGTTCCCGGGCCTCCCATCCCCACTGGGTGCAGACGTCCAGGTGAGCCCGGGATACTTTGCTGCGTGTGACCTCACAGACGGTCCAGGACATGGAGTCCTCCTGATGGGCAGCCGGAAAGGCCCCCGGATGGGGGGCCAGGGAAGGATCTCTCACGGGCCCCGGCGCCCCTGAGGACGGGACCCCCAGCCCCACCAGAGGCCAAGGCTGAGCTGGCGGGAGGGGAGCGGCAGGCAGCGTGACATGGGCCGACGGGACCCAGGGGTGGAGAATTTAACAGTCTGTGACCCGCCATCCACTCTCGGCTGGGTGTTAATGGCCAAATGTTTTGCAAGTAAATTACCAGAAAGAATTTTTCCTGAGAAGTAGAGGTTTGCCGGGAGGTGTGAGGGAACTGGACAAATGACAACAGTTTCTCCCCACCTGCCACCCCTCCCGCCAGGCCTGCTCCTGGGACTTGGGAGGGGAAGGGTTGGTCCCCCCTCGGACCCCACCCCAGGAGCTGCTCCCTCCGAGGAGGGACTGGAGCGAGGGGCAGGACGGCCCAGAGCCTTCCAAAGTCCTCCCTCAGGGGTGCTGGGCAGAACCGACCCTCCGGGCTTCCCTCAAGGTGGTCCAGGCACAGGCAGGGTGTGGGGACCGCTGGACTGCCAGCCTTGCCCCAGCATATGCTCTGACTGCATCTTAGGAATTGTGTGAAGGAGCATGTCTGTACTCACCCTCTGCACCTGCTAGAAGATTTGGGGCTGCTGGGCTCCAGACATGGCCCAAGGGCCTCAGGAAAGCCCAGGGATGCTGTGTGAAGGGGCCGGCTCCCCCAGGGCCCCCAGGACCCCCTGTTCTTGGCAGTGGTCTACACTGTAGACCCTACAAGCTTTGTCCCTGGCCAAAGCGGAGGATGCGCCGGCCCCGGGCTCTCAGCAGTGATGGCCCCACATGGAGGCTCCTGGACGGCACGGGGCCTGACGCAAACTTGGCACAGTGAGTATCTGCTGACTGAGTTCCTGGCACCGTGACCCTGGGGACGGCTGGTGGTTGGATCACATGAGGTACTCCAGGGAGTGTGAACCAGCCCTGGAACGGGCTGCCACTGTGGCAGGGAGGCCCTCCTGGTTGTCCAACCTGCTCCCTCCATTCCCACCTCTCCAGGTCACCAGTGTTCGTATTTCCTGCCTGGGCTCAGCAGTGAGTTCTAACTCCACGGCCTGCACTCTGTCCTTGGAGCTAGAGACCCGGTGAGAAGGCTGGGACCCATTGCCAGCCCAAACTTGGAGAGGGCAGGACAAGGGGGCCACAGAGGGAGCCCTGGCTGGGCTCTGCGGACACGCTTCCTGGGTACCGGGCCCCTCTCGGCAGTTCTGAGCCTCCTTGAGCCTTGCAGCTCCAGTCTGAGAAGTGGGATGGGCCCCCCTCCGGGTTTCGTGAGCAGCAAAGGAAATCTGATGAGAGCGCTTCTCTGGGCGTTATACAAGGTCAAGTGTGAGCATAGCGCAAGGGATGGACCCCCGAGGGGCTGCCCCCAAAGCCCAGGTCCCAGAGACCACACTGTCGTTCTCTAGGGCTGGGCCCCTCCTGGGGAGACGCGCACCCTCCCCAGGCCTGGGTGGGCAACATTGCCGCTGCGCTTAGGGGACACGGCGCTGTGGCCGATGGGGTACCTGGGGCTCACCAGGCGATGCCCGGCCCCTTGGCTGGGGACGGGGCCCTCTGTGTGCCCAGGAGAGAGGCCTGGGACCCTGTAGGAGAAGGCACGCGGCTGACAGACCCCGAGAGCCCTGAGGCCGCTCTGCACAGGCTTGCCCCAGACCCTGTGCCCTCCGCGAAGGCCCCTCCTGCGTCTTTAAGACGCTAATGGGCCCTCTTAAAAAAAATGACAGTTTGCTTGCACACTAACAGGTTCTCGTCTGACATCAGCAGGGAATCAAAGATATTTTATTATTTGGAAACTCCATATAGGGAAGGCAGCCTTGAAAGTCTGTCATTGCTCCAAAACCCACACCTCCCCCGGGAGTTAATTATTTTCTTAAAATGCAACTTGTACTGTTAGTTTAAAACATTCCAACTGTGTTCACACTCTTTAAATCTTCAGTAAACCTTAGAGTTTAAATCACTTGCAGATAAGAGTAATTCTATTAGGGAGAGAGGGGACGGATGCTCAGAGGACGCGAAATCAAATGGAATAGAAAGGCCACTGACTGTGCCCTGCACGGCCGCCTCCCGCCCTCACCCCTCCGGGCGGGCTGGCCATGGACTGTAGCCCCCCAGGGCCCAGCTGCCCAGTACCCTGGCCAGGGCTGCCCACCTTCTTCCTCAGAGGGTGGACATGGGCCCTTGTGGCTGGGCCAAGGTCAACTTCCTGGTGGCTGAGGTAGGGCCACTTTTGGGGTGACCTGGGACACTTGCTTTGGTGGGGAGGAACCCCTGGGTCTCTGGGCTGCAGGGCACCTGGGGCCTGTGTGGGACCAGACAACTGCGGTGGGCAGCCTGGAGGGTCTGTTCTGGTTCCCTGTCGTCACCCACCAGCACCCTCTGGTCGGAGGAAGCCCCAGGGCCAAGGGGGACTGTTTGGAGTATCACTTGGGGGCTGGTTCTCCTTCCAAAGGGCCTGTTTTATCTCAGACAGACGGCAAAAAACCCAGAAGCTGGCCTGCCCACAAGCCCACAAGCGTGACGGCTTGTCCTCTGCTCTGGAGGCCTCCAGAGTTTGGAGGGGTTTCAGGGACCCCCAGGCTCTTGCTGCCACTCCATCCTCCCAGGCCAGACCCCGCCTCCCGCTCAGGGGCTGCCCGTCGCCCCGTGCTGCCCACCAGCCTGGAGCGTGCTGAAGGGCTGGCTGGTACTTGCTGCCCAGACTAAGTCACCAACCCCTCCTCTCCTCCCGCTATCCTTTCCTCTCCGCCAGGCCCTGCCCCACGTGGATTCGGGGCCCTGTCCCTCCCTGTCCCAGCACTGGCCATACGGGACTCTTACTGCTGGGCCACCGGTCACCTCCCCACTGGACTGAGGCCCTACCCCCAGGCAGGGTCAAGCCGGGTTGTCCTCAGGTCCCCACGCCCTGCACAAGCCAGGCCCCGAGCTGGGCCAGGAGGGCACCCAGGAGCTGGAGGGGACCATGGGCTGAGGAGTGAGGACAGGTGTCGTCCATGCGCTCCCAAGTCCCCCTGGGCTGGGCCGACAGGTCCACACTTGCCCCAGGGGTGATTGCAGCCACCTGTCAGAGCCCTGCCTCCCCCGCGGCAGAGGACCCCAGCTGGCGTCTGAGCACGCCCACCGACCCCTGCGAAGCCTTCGGAGTCACTGGGCAGCAGCGGGGAGGGCGGGGGTCCAGGGCAGCCAACTCTGGGCTCCTTGGGGGTAGGGGTGGGTGTCAGAGTCTTCCCAACTCCCTGGACCCTGCATGGCAGCTCCGGCTGGACCCCCTGCCTGGGAGAGCGATGGGGGTGCAGCAGCAGCCCCGAGACGCCCCTGACTAGTCCTCACGGGTGGGGGGCTCTTCCACACAGCATCTCCCCTCCCCACTCTTTGCTCCGGAGGACAAGGAAGAGAAGGCGGGATAGCCCAGGGCTGGACCCTGAGTGACCAATAGGCCCTGAGAGGGGAGGGGCTGGCCCTTCAGGAGGAGGTGCCCCCGCCCAGTTGCACACTTGGCGGAGCTGGTGACGTGGAGGACAGCCAGGGGAGGTGGGGCCAGGGGACCTCAGCGTGAGTGCATCACGAGGGTGTGAAGTGTCTGAGTGGGAGTGTGTGTGTGTGTGTGTGCATGCATGCATGTGTGCGCGTGAGTGCGTGTGCATGTGTGTGCATGCATGTGTGTGTGCATGTGTGTGCATGCATATGTGTGTGTGCATGCATGTGTGGGGAGCCCAGCGGTGCCTGCTCCTGCCTGTGTCCCACCCCCACTGGGGTGTCGGGGTGTCCATCCAAGCCAGGGGGAGGAGACACAGGGCCGTGCCCAGAAGACAGTGGCCTCCCCTGTCCTCACCAGGACTCTTCTGGGCCCGGGGTCTGGCTGCCCGGCCCTCCTCACCCCTGACACCGCAAACCATGCCGGGACGCCTGGATTCTCAGACCCGTCTGCTCCTTGGCCGCCCAGCTCTGCTCTGCCCGGGGCTACCCCGTGTTTTGCTTGTTAACGCTTTGCACCCCATTTCCAGCGGCTTTGCAGCTACTTCAGGGCAGAGGTGTGTTGGTGCCCAGCTGTCTTGGGTCCCTCTCTCGGACACTCATGGACGCCCCCTGCCCTCTGGCTGGGGAGGATGCTCCTGCTGTCTCCTTCCCATCCTGGCGTGACCAGCTGGACCTCTCCCGGCAGAAGGAAGGGCAGCAGGGCCGAATTCTCACAAACTGTGGACAGCATGTTCCATGGATGGACGCTGTGTTCTGGACACACGGCTGCGCAGCATTCCTGGCCGTCGGCGGGCAGCAGAGATGTCCACCCACTGGGCTCGGCCTCCTGGACTCTGAGGTCAGGCTTATGCCGGGCATCTGCGGACACCACTCCCCTCCTTCCTGGAGATGCCTTCTGTCTCAAGGGGGCTGTCGGGTGGGCCAGAAGCACAGCCTCCACGTCCCCCTCTGTGTCCTTGGACCACCTGGCCTCAGAGCTGGGGGCTGGACCAAACTTGGGCTGAACCTGGGGTGCTGGATCCATGTTCTAAGATTCCCCAGAACCTCGATGGAAGGTGGGGTCATGCTGGCTGGGGAGGGCCACCCCCTCTACGCCCCTGCAGGACCTTTTCCCGGCCCCTCAGGGCAGGAGGCACCTCCGCTGAAGGAAACGCCACCTCGGCCCCGCGTGTCCTTCCAGGGTGGACCCAGCTGCTTGGCGAGCCCTGTGCAGCCCTCGGACCTCAACTTCAGAGAAACCCTTGGTCTGCTCTCACTCTTACCAAATAGCGTTTTGATGAGTTAAGTGTGAGAGAATTAAAAACAACCCGATTAAATTTCCTTTATAAATACACAGGGGTTTGGAAATCAAGGGGAAAAGTGGCTTTGGGCTAATAAAATGCTGTGTGCATTTTCCCCGCAAGTGTTAGCGAAGGCGACTGACAACCCTCAGACTCGTCCGGACGGCCCAGGCCCAGAGGCCAAGGCGAGCTCCAGCCCCGCTCCCTGGCCTGGGAGGCAGTGCAGAGGCTGGGGCTGGTGGGCGGAGGCCCCCGGATCTCCCCTCACCCGCACGACACCTGTGGGCACTGCTCCTCTCTTGACCACCCCATCCGAGGGCAGCAGCCACGGTAAGGGGCACACGGGAGAGTAAACCAAGGCAGGGCGAGGGACGCCCAGAGGGGGCCCTCGGGCTCTGGGCACACGGTGCAGGAGGTGGAGTCTGGGGCAGTGGAACACTTGAGGTCATTGGAAAGGAAAACAGAGTCATTAGCAGCTCCAAAAATAACCCAGCAAGAGTGAGGTTCCCAGGGGGCTCCTCCAAGCAGTGGAGTTGGGATAAGGGCGCACCTCTACTGGAGTGCCCTGGGGGCGGGCCAGACCCCAGCCACTGTCCCTCAGCCTGCCTGGGCTCCATCTGTGAAATGGACCCACACAAGAGCTAGTGGAGGGTGAGCTCATTCATTCACTTATTTACCCCCATCGTAAATGGTTTGGGGCAATGTCAGCATGTACAGGCTGTGTACTGTCACATGTCAGGCACTGTCCTGTGTTCTTTTCTAACAGCTTAAGGGGGGTCTTTATTGGGGTATAGTTGACATTCAGGAAGCCACACTATTTAAAACAGGTGACTGTAAGTTTTGACATAGGTGTACGCCTGTGAAACCATCACTATAATAAAGACTGACCATACCCATCACCCTAGAGTCCCCCTGTGTCCCATTGTCACCTCCTCTCCTCGTCAGCCCACCCCCGACCCCGGGCAAGCGCTGGTCTGCCTCCTACCGCTCCAGCCTGGTTTGTGTTTCCTCGAGTTTTGTTCAAATGGACTCACTCAGGATGGACTCTCCTTCACTCACAGGATCCCTTTGAGATTCATCTGTTGTCAGGTGTGTCAGCTGTTCAATTCCTCTAATGTTGCTGCTGGTGTGAGTTATAGCCAGCGATGAATTCGTTCAGCCTTAGTGTGTCCGAAAAGGCCTTTGTTTCCCTTTTGCATTGGAAAGCTGTTCTCACTGGGTGTGGGATTCTGAGCTCACGGGATTTTTCCTTCCAGGACTTTCCCCACTGCCTTCCTCACAGGGCCTCTGCTGTCCTCCTTATGTGCGTGTTTCTGTGTTTCTGTAGGCGACGCACCTTTTCCAAACGTCTCTTCCTTTGCTGCTTTTCAAAGGCCCCCGGGTCCCCTGGTTTGAGCCACTTGATCATGAATCTTCTCTTTATATGTGTTCAATGGTCAAACTTCACAACCACCCTTTCAAGTGAAAAGTAAGTAGGTAATCAGAGGTGAAGGGCCTCTAGGTACCTGTTCCAGGCGGGCAGGCAACACAGACACAACCTGGGCCACGTCCACCGGGTTCCAGCACCTGAGTCCCAGCTGGTGCCAGGCCCGGCCTCAGTGTGTGGGTCCATGGGGCCTCCGGGGTCATCCCACTTTGGGGCAGCAAGGCCCCTGGACCAGTGTTCCCGTGGCCCTCGTTGCAGACGAAGAGGCTTGCTGGGGTCGTCCACCAACTGTGCGGCCAGTCCGTGCAGACGCTTTTTAGTTTTTACAATGAGGTTTTCTTCCGTCCAGAGTCCTTTCCTCGCTGCCGTCTGCTCGGGCTGAGCTGGGCGGCAGCTACTGGTGCAGCAGCTACTGGTGCAGCCGCCATGACGGCTGCATCTGGAGAATCAGGGCAAGCCTGGCGCCCAACACCGGCCCACGTGGCCACTGCGGACTACCTTCCTCTGCTCCTTCCCGGCCTCCTTTGGGCCGACGGGCTGGAGAGACGAGGGCAGAGCGTCGGGCCCTCTCCCTGCAGGACACCCTGGGGCCCACACAGGGGGACCACGGTGCACAGACCCCGAAGAGAGAGGCCGCAGACTCGGGATGCTGCCAGCACGCGGGTGAAGTCATGAACTCTCTCCCCAGGGGCTTCGGGAGGCCAGCCCCATCTGGGGGATACACGGGGTCCTGGCCCTGAGGGGTGGTCCAGGGAGCCTGAGAAAACTCCCTGCAGAAAGGGGGCACTGTACCAGCATCTCTCCACACACGGTCGGGCAGGGTGGGAGCAAGCGCCTGGGGGCCCGAGGGTGAGATGCTCGAAGCCCGCCGAGGGCAGCTCCCAGGCCTGATGGAGCCCTGGCCCCGCCTCGCCCTTTCTCACTGAAGCATTGCCCACCTCGGCCGGTCAGCTCCAGGCTCTGGAGAGCCCGCCTCCTGCCAACCTCAACTGGCAGCCTCCGTGCGAGTGCAGAGAAGCCTTTTTTTGGGCTGAATTGACTCGGTTTTCCCCTCCCTGCTGGGTCTATTCCAGGGACGTCTAGTATATGAGGTTGCAAGTGAAGAGGCATCTTTGTTTCGTTAATTTTGCCCGTTGGAAAACTCCGGTATTAATATTTATGAGAAATGACCTAATATCTACACCGCCTGCCGTGTGTTTTCTTAACATATTTAACGTGGTTTGGGGGCTGTGTTTACTTTTTAACTGCCTTGGTGAGGGGGGCCTGACCCGTCTCCCCACACCACGGAAGGAAGGCAAGGTTGCCTTCAAGGCCCCCAAAGTTCACCTTTCAACAGCTTTGGAAAGGCATCCTGGGGACCCCCGCTCGCCCCGGCCCTTGGGAGGGGGCTCTGCTGGGACAGCCGGTGCCAGGTGGGGGTCTGGTGGGCTCTGCAGACGTGTGTCCTCCCAGCCCGAGCCTGGCACACACGGGGCAGAGAGAAGGTGGATTTCTCCAGGAAAAGAAGAAAAAACATTGAACAGTGTCTGAAAATAGATCCTTGGGTAGTTATAAGACAGCAATTTAACTAAGAGCTTTCTCCCCGTTTCTCTTGAACATAAAGGTAATTGTCTTTATCATTTATCATGTTTTATCATAAATTGATTTTTTTCTTTAACATCTTTTGTGCACTGCATTAGCTAATACGGTGCAGTGGGCCAGCCCCACGGGGGGGCGGGGACCGTGGGCCCAGCCTGGGCCTTTCGACCTGATGCCAGGGAGGAGGTGATTGGGGGAGACAACAGCCCTGCTCAGCTCAAGTCCTGGCTCTGCTGCTTAAAATCTATGTGACTTCAGACAGATTGCTTCACCTCTCTGAGCTCCAGGTCCCTCTGGTGGGAGTGAGAACAAGAACGATTTCTGGCCCCAGGAGTTGTCGTGAGGGTTTGAAACAGCACCTGGTCCAGGCTGGGTCCTTCTGCCAGGTGGTCAGACCCACTTCCGGGTGGGTGTGGGGACTCGGGCCCAGTGTCTAGCGGTGTTGCTCAAAAAACACCAAAGGGTATTCACAGGGGCCAGTGGCAGGCCCTCCATCCTCCCTGGCAAGCCCGGAAGATGCATCAAAGCAGAGGCTGACTCCTGGCTTCTTCCAGCCAGTCGCCTTGGAGACCCTGAGGTGGATGAAGCGGGGCTCTGGGCAGTGAGGGGCCCTCGCCAGGCCCAGGTATCGGCCCCTAGGGCCTGGCCCCAGCACTTCCGAGATGACAGAGGGTGCGCTTGCAAGCTTCAGGCATGTGGGCGTCTCTGCAACGAGGGATTCCGGGGTATCCTAGCTGGGAGACCATGTCCTGAGTGCTTGCTTGATAAAAAATAACAGGGGACCTCAGGAGAGACCCCTCCCACGTCATGAGGGGCCCGTTTCCTGGGCATGAGTCTCGCCTGCTGGGGGCACAGAAACGATACTGGAGTGGGGGGAATGGAGGTTGTCCCATGCAGCCTTCCTGTTGGGGGTTTTCCGTCCCAGGGGTGGGATATCCACGTGATCCCCGAAACCCACCAGAGATGGGAGCTCTGAGTCCTGTCCCAGGGGCCCAGACAGGACCACTGGCCGGTCCCTTCCTGTCAGGCACGGAGCTGAGCTCTCACGCTGCTCCTACACCACCCTCCGGGGCAGACGGTGGTTCTATCTCGCAGCCTCAGCCCAAGGCGTCGAGGAGTAACCCCGATAGAACCCACACTCCCCGGGCCTCGCAAATGCACCTGCTCCTCCCGTGGCCTCAGACAGAAACCAGATAGGGCGGCTGTCTCCATTCCAGCGTGTGGCTGATGCTGCCTGGACCCCGTCCACCTCCCGACCCCGCCATCCAGCCACGGCTGTCCTGATGCCTCGGCCAGCCTCCCGCAGCTGCCCCACCATCCGTCTTGTCTTGTCCGGAGAAGAAGCAGCAACTGCAGCCCACCCAGGGGGCTGGGCTGAGAGGGGGAGGGGGCGACCCTAGCAGGGATGCACCCTGATGCCAGCCGTGGCTGGCTCGTCTGAAACGTGATCATCCCGGGCTCATTGGCAGAGTTCTGCCCGTGGGGTGAAGATTCAGCTCTCAGCCTAAGCACAGCTGAGAGACACAGCCAGCTGCCCATCGGACCTGCCCCGAGGCCTCCTGGGAGAGGACACCAGCACGCGTGATCAATCAGTCCCAATGCTTCCTGACACGCTTCTCAAGTTACACGCCATAGGGGTGATGTCATAGCGGCTGCCAGCCGAGCCAGAGGAGAGAGAGGCCCCTCTGTCTCAAAACCAAGTGCGGGGACAGGCCAGCTACTTGGTGCCTCAGAATTCTTCCCCCCTTGGTCTCTGTCTATGTCAGATTATGGAAGTAATGTGTGTTTGCTATAGAGAATGTGGAGAGGCTAGAAAGTGAGAGGAAGAAATGGGAAATAATCAGAATCCCACTCCATTATATTGGCTTCTAGTATCTTCCATCACATAGCTCTACTTACCTACCTAGCTACTCCTTATCCATCCATCCGTCCATCCACCCATCCACCCACCACACATACATACACACACATAGATTCATCACATCCATCCAGCCAGCTATGCATAATCCTTTCTTCCATCCACTCACCCACCCATCCATCCATCCATCCATCCACCCACCCATCCACCCATCCATCCATCCATCCACCCATCCATCCATCCATCCACCCACCCAACCACCCATCCATCCATCCATCCACCCATCCATCCATCCATCCATCCATCCACCCATCTACCCATCTATCCATCCATCCATCCATCCATCCACTCACCCACCCATCCATCCACCCATCTAACCATCCACCCATCCATCCATCCATCTATCCATCCACCCATCCATCTTTTCAAACACCCTTTCTTCTTGACTGGACCCCTCAATTTGCCCAGACATGTTTCCTAAGTTTGGCATTTAAGCAGAAAAAAAGGCAATCGTAAGATAGTGTGCTGGTCACAGGGGGCGGGAGAGGGGATGGTGTGGTACTTGCAGTTCCATATGCGTGAGTAAGAGTGTGTGTGTGTGTGTGTGTGTGTGTGTGTGTGTGTGTGTGTGCCTGTGAAAGCCCGTGAATGAGAATGTGAGAGTGTGTGTGAATGTGTGCGAGTATGTTCATGTGCCACCAGGGGAGGGAGGGGCTCGTGCGAGGATGGCAGACACGGACGTGAACGCTGCCCGGGTCTCCCGTGAGAACTCTGGGTCGCAGCACCTGCCCAGACGCCTGTCTGTCAGGCCCCACTGGGGGCTGCCTGCTCCCTGCTCCGGCCGCCTTGCTTGGCCACAGGGCACACCAGCGTCAAGATGGCTAAGTCTGTGCTTGTCACAGAGCCCGCCCTGCCACACGTGGTCCACGTTAGCTGTCCCCCCACCTGTGTCCACGAGGAGCCTGGCCGTGGTGGTCAACCCCCGCTCCCACCCCTGCCAGCCCACCTCCACTTCTAATTGGGCCGCCAAGCTGTTTAATGGTGTCTGCAAGGCTGCAGCGCTGCTCGGGGCAGACAATGCGCTATTCATGTCCAAACAGAACACGAGTGATCAGGCTAATATCTTTAAGCTGAAAAGCAAGGCTTAATTGGAACAGATGCTGCAAATTCCAGTGCAAAAGGCCAGTTCCTCTGTGATCGAAACCAGGTATGTGCCAGGGGTTCATTTTAATAGTGGCTTTTATTTTTTTATTGGCATATACAGAACTCACTAATACTCTGCACAGAGACGGCGACGGCCTCTTAGCAAACCTCCAAGGGCGAGGCCGTTGCTGCAATCAAGACGTCCCCCCACTCGGCCGACTGTGTCCCAGGGGACACTGCTCTTGCCTCTCCCCTGGGCTGAGGCTTCAGGCCCTTCCAGACCTCGGGATCCACACCCTTCCCGGACATCTGCCCGTCCTGCTCCAAGACCAAGGGTCCCACAGACGTGGCCTCCCCTTAGTTAGGCAGCCTCCCCATCCAGACACCACTTGTGTCCCCGCCGATGCACTGCTGCCTCGCAAACTCCCGCGTTTGCTCCTTGCAAGACTGCTCCTGCTTTCAGTGTCTTAGCTGTCTTCCCATCCCGAGGAAACTTCTGAGCCAGGGCTGATGGTGGTTACACACAGGTTCCAGTCCATTGCTGAGCAGAATGGACTTTGTCATGCCTTCCACTTTTTCAGAGAAAGATGCCAGTCCCGAGGCTCCCAGCTCCACTTGGGACCTGGGAAGAGCCTATCTCCTTGCTGTCCTAAGGTGCCCCTCACCTGCCTGCCCCATCCCGCCAGGGTGAACGTCAGAACACTGCTAAGAGGGAGACTGACAGGGGCCCTGAAGCCACCCAGCCCATCCAAAGCACCCCTGATCCGGCTGATCAAGGTCTGGAAGCTGCCTCAGGTCCTTACAGTGCTGTTTCTGTCATAAAAGCTAAACCAAGTATGGCTTCCTGGCCAGTGAGGACTCCGGTTTGCTAGTACTCCTGAGAGCCTGGGGAGTGGTTGGTAGGATTTATCTAAACAAGTGTCTCAGGAGGAAAACTTGGCTTCAGGTAGAACCCAACCCATCCACCCACATCCATCCACCCATCCACCCATCCACCCATCCAGCTATCTGTCCATTCATCCATCCATCCATCCATTCATCCACCATCCATCCACCCATCCACCCATCCAGCTATCTATCCATTCATCCATCCACCCATCCATCCATCATCCATCCATCTATCCACCCATCCAGCTATCTATCCATTCATCCATCCATCCATCCATCCATCCACCCATCCATCCATCCATCATCCACCCATCCATCCATCCATCCACCCATCCACCCATCCATCCATCCACCCTTTCACCCATCCATCCATCCATCCACCCACACACAAGTCTATCCATCCATTCACACGTCTATCCATTCAGTTAGTACTTACTCAGCTCCTACTAAGTGTCCAGCTGGTGCATGAACTCCCTCCCTTCTGGGGTGTACATGGGACAGTCTCGTGGGCTGGTGCATGGGCTATGGGGTGGCTGGGTGGCCTGTGCTGGTGGCCCAATGGAGGCCAGAAGGACCAGGAAGTCAGTGACTCCACTTTGCATGTGCACAGGGGCGAGATGAAGGACAGGCCCTCTGTCTGGAGCTGGGGGCCGGCACCTGGAGGCCCTTCCTACAGGAAAGGCTCTCCTTGTCCAAACCAAATCCCCCAAGAAATCCCTTCTCAGGCTCAGGGCTCTGGAAAACCTCCAGATACTTAGTGGGCAGAGGGGAGGGGGGCTTAACAACTGAGGAAGTGAGAGTCAGGGGCCATTAACTTGGGGTTGGCTAGCCTTCCTCTCCTGCCCTCTAAGAGCCCCAGGCCAGGGAAATGCAGGTCAAGCAGGGTGGTGGCCCTCCTGTGACCCCTGCCCAAGGTCCCTGCTGTGGGAACCCGGGCCCAGCATGCTGCGAGCTTCAGGGTCCTGCTGCCAGGCCTTCCTTTGTCCGGCAGCAGAGGACTTGCCCAGGGTCACAGCAAGGATGGTCAGTGTCACCACGACCCTGGCCCAGGTAGCTGTACCCTGAATCTGGCCCTTCAGCCCATCACCCCTCTGGTGGTGGCAGAGCCTTCCTGGGCCAGCACACACTCTGCCTGCCTCACTGTGGGGGTCCTCCGGGTGCGGGCAGTGGGAGGGACCCAGGAAGTCACTGCAGGCTGGGGAGCTGGTGACTTGGGGAGGTGGGGTCAGAACTCAGGTCTGTTCCCCTTGGGAACCGAAACGCCCCTTTAGGAAGCTACCCCACGACACACATCCCTTGGGGGAGATGAGCAAACCATGTCCCAGAGACCGGCTGTGGCTGTGGCCCAGGTATGAAATCAGCAAGGGGACTGGCGGACGGGTCTGCCCGGGGAGGTGCCGTCTCCATCAGGCTGAGAAGGGTGGATGATGGGGCAGGGAGGCTCCCCAGGGAGAGCTTTCTGAGGCCACCGTCGTTCTTATTTCTGGATTGTTCAGAAGCATGGAATCTTTCCAACATAGAAAAAAGTATGGAGGATAACATGCCACCCCCATCCCCACTCACACTGACACCGCCTTTGTCACATTGGTCCCACGGATGGCCTTCGATCCCGTTCTGTGTCCCCCAGCATCTCTCGGTGTGGCATTGACTGTCCCCAGGCCTGGCCTGCATCCTCCTGTCAGGGTCACACACTCAGTTCTTCGCGTGTTGGTTGAAGGGCATCTGCTGGTGTTGGCTTCCCCGAGGGCTGACCGGGGCCGCAGCCACGCTGCTGTGTGAAGATGCCGGTCGGTGGGTGTGAGCCCCACGCCCCCATGTTCGCCCCCTCTCCTGGGGATGGCACCCCGGGCCCTTCCCAGGTTCTGCTATTGTGAACGGCACTAAGATGGACCTTCTTGCAAAGGTTCCTTGACACCCACAAGTGAGCTTCTTAAGAGCGGATTGCCAGGCAGGCATGTCTTCACCTGCGAAATTGCCAGGTCACTTGGGGGCGCTGCGTCAACACGGGTGCCTCCAGCTGCTGGCGATGTGACAGAGGTCCCCAGCACTGGTGTCAGCAGACCTCTTCCAGTGCCCGGCTGGGCTCTGGGGGCCTGGCACTCCCGCTTTGATGAGCAGCTCCCTGGGGGCTCGTGAGTTTGAGCATCTCTGCCAGGAGTTCAGGCATTCCTGTTACCGGCCCTATAAAAGCCCCTGATAGCTTTTACCCAATTTTCTACTGGAATCCTTTGTCATTTTGCTTTCTCTTGTGTTTTTTTAAATGAACATTTTATTAAAAGACAACATACATACAGGAAAAAAAAAATGCAGAAGTCGTAAGTGTGCAACTGGGTGAATTTTCACGAAGTGGGCGCACCCATGCATTCAGCACCCAGAGGCAGAAACGGAACGTTCTGGAACCCCACAAGTCCCCTCGGGTCCTCCCCGTCACGACCCCACCTTTGGCACCAAAGGTAGTGACTATCCTGACATGACACCGTGGATTCATTCTGTGTTTCTGAACTTCAGGCAGGAGGGACCATGTGGCATGTTCTGTGGGTGAGTCTTGTGGTTTCCTGCAGGGTGTAAGTGCTGGTGGGTCTCTGTCCCCCTGAAGCATTCGCTTGTTTAAATGAATTATTTATCCATCCATTCTACTTCCGAGCTGTCTCCAGTTTTATGATATTTTGATGAAGGGTCTTATCCACAGTCCTGTGGATGCCTGTGGATACACCTGTGTGCCGCTGCTTTTGGGCATGAACTTGCCCCTCTGGCCAAGCGGGAGGGTTCCTGTTGCTCCCCGTTCCTGCTGACTTGCGTTGTCAGCCTTTCCAGTTTAGCCAAGCCGGGATAGCTTATCGCGGTCTTAATTTGCATTTTCCTGGAGGCTAAAAAGGCTGGGATTGTTTCATGCTTTCTGGCCATTTGCTGCTCCACCTTCATGAAGAGCCTGGCTCAGTCGCGCCCCGTGTTTCCCTAAGGTTGCCTGCTGAGACTTACTGATCCGCGCACTTTCCCTGTGATTCTAGAAGCCATCCTTTTGTCACTTACATTGCTGCAGAGGTCCTGGCCCATGCTCTCGCTTCTTTTGACTCCCATAATTGCCTTTTGTAATGGATAGAATCCCTTCATTTCACATAATTCAGTTGGGGTGCCCTGTTCAAAGTCTTGGCCTGGTGAGGTCATGAACATAGTCCACAAAACCCTCTAGAAGCTTTATTGTTTTTCCTTTCCCAATTAGAGCTGCCCTCCACCTAGAATATATATTTTTTGCATGGTGTGAGGTAAGGGCCAAGTTTCATTTTTTCACTGTACAACTATCCAATTGACCCAGCGCAACTGATTAAAAATACCATCCTCTCCCTACTCTTCTGTCCTACCATCTTTGTCAGAAGCAAGTGTCCTTGTAAGTATGCATCTGTTTCTGAGCTCTGTTCTGCTCCGAGTCTGTGAGGATGAGGATGAAATCAGCATGGAGCTAGGAAGTTGTAAACAGAGATGGGACGTGTATCAGTCTTCTAAGCTGTGTAACAAATACCACAGCCTTAGTGGCTGAGAACATCACCTATTGTCTCGGAGCTTCTGTGGGTCAAGAATCCAGTGACCATTCTCTGCTCAGGGTTGCACAAGACTGTAGTCAAGGTGTCCTCTGGATCGTGTTCCTTTCTGAAGTTTGGAACCCTCTTTGGAGCTCATGGTTGTTGGCAAAAATCAGTTCCCTGTGGTTGCAGAACTAAGGCCTTTGCTTTCTTGCTGGCTGGCTGCCAGGGTCTGGTCTCGGCTCCAAGTCCTTGCCAGGTGGCCCCCTCCAACATCAGAGCCAGCAATGAAGACTGTCCCTCATGTATAATGGCTCTCTCTAATGGAAGAGGCTCCAAAGCTCTTCCCCTGGAACAGCACTGCTCCCTTCAAGGGCTCATGTGAGTAGGTGAGGCCCACTGAGGAAAATCGCCCTATCTACTGATTTGCCACCTTAATCACACTTGCAATTAAGTTCCTGTTCACCCTGTTGTGGGTTGGCTGCATCGGGGGTAGATGATGGGTCTCCCAGGGTTCTACCCAGATCCAGGGAGAGGCACACATCACTGACACAGCTGGGGCTCTGAGATGGTGTAATACGTAGATGGAAATCCATTTGTTCTCTCACAACAGTAGAATTGCAGGCTGTGAGCTCAGTGGATGACTGCCCAGAATGACAACCCAGCCTCCCTTGCAGCTAGTTGTAGTCATGGCAACAATTTGACTCATGGGAGTTGAAGTGAATGGACAATTTCAGGATTGTGCACATAAGGTTGTTCTGATCTTTCTTGTGGCCTCTGTCCTACATAGACATGTGGTTGTGGTTTTGAATCTTCCTGGGTCAGACAGCTGAGGGTCGCACCTTAGAGGCGGAGAGGACAAAATAATAGAGAGAGCCTGAACCCTCAGACAACCTCCTAAAGGGAACTGCCACACTAGCTATGGATGGCCTCTTTCCACCCCTGGGAGAATTAAACCTTATGTGTTTACTGCGTATTTGACTTTTTTGTCAAATGCTTTAAACCTAAGCCTAATTAATACTCAAGGTAATTGATGTGAATTAAACTTTCTAATGTTAAACCATTTGCATTGCTCTGATAAACCCAGTTAGGTAATGATAGTTTGTCTTTTATCTGTTTGCATGTTTCATTTTGCTGAATTTAATTTTTGGCTGTATTATTTATGAATTTTAAAAATCTCTGTTCGTAGGTGGATTTAGCTCATAATTTCCGCTTCTTGTATTGCCTTTGTCTGCTCTTGTCTATCAAAGTGATTTTAGCTTTGTTAAACGATTTGGGGGGGTTATTTCTTTGTTAGTATTTTGTGAAAGTGTTTAGATTTGGAATTTTTATTTATTGAATATTTTGGAGACAACCCTCTAAAATGATGCGATTCTAATGGTGTGTTTCATGGGTCTATTTTGCATTATGTCTAATGGTAAGAGATTTTTGCTGATGTTCGTATTTCTTTTTTAGTAAGTTTTTTAAAAAGACTAAATTCTAGACCTCCTTTGGATTTCAGCAGCATTCCTACCAATGTGCTTTTTCTGTTCCAGGATCCAGTCCACTGTGGTCGGTTGGCATGTCGTCTCTTCCAATCTGTGACATCCTTGTCTTTCCTTGTCGTTCATGGACCTTGACACTTTTAAAGAGTACACGTCAGGTATTTAGAAGAATGTCTACAAACTTGAGTTTCTTTTGTTTTCTCATGATTACATGGAGTTTGGCATTTTGAGGAAAGAATGCCACAAAAATGCTACGTCCTTCTCAGTGCATGCTGTCAGGGAGCAGTGATGTCACTATGTCTTAGGACAGATGATGTTAACCCTGACCTCTTGGATAAGGTGGTCTCTGTCAGGTTTTACACTGTAAAGTTACTATTTTCCATTTGTAACTTATGGAAATATTTGAGGGGAAATACTTTGAGGCTATACAAATATCCTGTTTGTCCTTAAACCTTTAACTACTAATTTTAGCTTTTATTGATGGACCCTGCCTACAGCAATGATTATTGTGGTTTTCTAATGATGATTTTAATATTTCCATCCATTCATTTTACACTTATTAACTGAAATGTTTCTGAACAGAAGAGTTGCCTATTCTTCCACATTTATTCATCTATTTAATCGTTTATGGACCCATGGATATTTTCCCCTCTGGGTTTTAATCTAATACCATTATTATTTATCATATTACTCAAATGGTTCCAGCTTTGGCCACTGAAAGCTCTTTTGATTGGTTCCTGTGTCCTTCAGACACGCACCTCCTTCCCATTTGTTCATTTTTTTCCAAGGTTGTTTTGACTCTTCTGGTTCCTTTGGATTTGCATATGGATTTTAGGATAAGATTGTCAATTACTGTTTTAAAAAAAAGCCAATGGGAATCTGATAGAGATTTCATTGACTCTCTGGATCAATTAGGGGAATATTGCCATTTTCACAATATTAAGTCTTCTGATCCATGAACATAAATGTCTTTCCATTATTTAGGTTTTTAATTCCTTTCAACAGTGTTTTAGAATTTTGAGTGTACAAGTCATGAACAGCTTTTGTTCAATTTGTTCCTAAGGATTTCATTCTTTTTGAAGCTAGTTATCATAAATGAAGTGGTTTTATTAATTTCGTTTTCAGAGAGTTTGTTGCTAGTGTGTAGAGATATAATTGGTTTTTGTACATTGATCTTGTAGCCTACAAATATCTTGGTTATTAGTTCTAATAGATCCTATTCCTTAGGATTTTCTATATACAAGACTATGTCATCTGTGAATAAACATAGTTTTGCTTCTTCTCTAAACTGGATGACATTCATTTCTTTTTCTTGCTTAATTGCCCTGGCAGTTACCCCCAGTACAATGCTGAAGTGATGAGAGAGCTGCCATCCTTGTTTTATTCCCGATGTTAAGGAAAATCTTTCAGAGTTTCAGTGTTAAGTATGATATTAGCTGTTGGTTTTTCATAGATGTCCTTTATCAGATTGAGGAAATCTCCTTATATTCCTTGTTTGTTGAGTGTTTTTACCATGAAATGGTGTTGAATTTTGTCAAATGATTCTTCTGCCTTTATTAAGAGGATTATGTTGTTTTTGTCCTTTATTCTATTAATTTGCTGTATTAGATTAATTGATTTTCATATGTTAAACTAGTTTTACTTTCTTTGCATAGATTCCCATTGGTCATAGTGTATAAACTTTTTTATATTATGTCATTGGATTCAAATTGCTAGTATTTTGGATGGTTTTTACATCAATATTCATAAAGGATTCTAGTCTTTTTTCTAGATTCTAGTTTAGTTTTCTTTTCTTGGGATGTCTTTGTCTGACTTTAGTATTGGGATATTATTGCCTTCATAGAAAGAAAATATTCCCAGGACTTCCCTGGTGATGCAGTGGTTAGAAATCTGCCTGCCAATGCAGGGGACACAGGTTCGATCCCTGGTCTGGGAAGGTCCCACATGCTGTGGAGCAACAAAACCCGTGAGCCACAACTACTGAGCCCACATGCCACAACTGCTGAAGCCCATGTGCTTAGAGCCTGTGCTCCGCAACAAGAGAAGCCACCGCAATGAGAAGCCTGTGCACCACAACGAAGAGAAGCCCCTGCTCACTGCACGCATCAATGAAGACCCAACGCAGCCAAAAATAAATACATTTATTAAAAAAAAAAAAAAGAAAGAAAATATTCCCTCTTCTATTTTTTGTAATAGTTTGTGCAGGGTTCTTTTTTAAATGTTTGGAAGAAACTTGAGAACCAGAAGAGCTGATGGTGTAGCTCCAAGAGCTGACAGGATCAAGACCCAGGAAGTGATGAGAGAGTTGGTGTTTCAGTTCAAGCCTGAGGCAGGAGAAAACCGATGTCCTATCTTGAAGGTGGTCAGGCAGGAGGCGTTCCCTCTTACTCATGGGAGGGCCAGACTTTTTGTTCTATTCAGGCCTTCAGCTGGTTGGACGAGGCCCATCTACTTCAGAGAGGGCAGCCTGCTTTACTGAGTCCACTGATTCAGATGGGAACCTCTCCAGAATCATCCTGATAGACAAACCCAGAATCTACATATTTGTGAATTTCCCAATTCTTCTTCTGTTATTGATGTCTACTTTCATTCCATTGTGGTCTGAGAACACACTGTGTATGATTTCAGTCCTTTTAAGCTTATTGAGACTTGTGTTATGACCTAACGTGTGGTCTCCCCTGGAGAATGTTTTATGTGCACCGAGCAGAACGTGCACTCTGCTGTTGTTGGGTGGAGTGCTCTGTAGATGTCTGTTAGGTGCGGTTGTCTTAGGGTGCTTTTGAAGTCTTCCATTTCCTTGGTGATCTCCTTCCCAGGTCTATTCATTATGAAAACTGGGGTATTGAAAGCTCCAACTATTATTGTGAATTGTCCGTTTCTTTCTTCAATTCCATCAGTTTTTGTTTCATGTATTTCAGGGCTCTGCTTTTAGAAAGATATGTTTATAATTGTTATGTCTTCCTGAAAAATTCTTTTTATCATTAGAAAATGTCCTTCTTTGTTTCCCATGCCATTTTTGTCTTAAAGTTTATCTTATCTGATATGAATATAGCCATTCTGGCTTTCTTTTGATGTCTGTTTTGCATGGTATATTCCCCCATCCTTTTACTTTCAAACTATTTGTGTCTCTGAGACTAACATGTGTCTTTTGTACACAGTGTGTAGTTAGATTATGATTTTTATTAATCTATTCAAAAGACAAGTCTCTGCCTTTTGATAAGAAGAGTTAATCCATTTACATTAAGTGTAGTTCAAATAATGTAAAATTTATGTCTCTGATTTTGCTGTTTGTTTTCTATATGTCTTATGTCATTTTTGTTCCCATGTTCCTTCATTACCACTTTCTTTTGTATAAAATAGGTGCTTTCTGTGTGCCAATTTATTTCTACTGTTGCTTCTTTTACTATATTTTCTTAGTGTTTTCTCTGGGGATTACAATGAACATCTTAAATGATTGTAAGCCAGTTAGAATTAATATCAACTTAATTTATTATCTATATTATTTAGATAATATATTATTTATATTAATAAATAATAATTTATTATTTATACAGAAACTTTGCTTTTCTGTATAGCTCCCTCTATTCACTCCCCCATTTTGTGCCATATTGTTGTAAAAATTACATCTTTATACATATTAAGCCCATCAGCACAGTTTCCTAAGTATTATTGTACACAGTTATCTTCTAAATCAAATTGAATAAGAAAATAATTACAACCAAAAAATACATTTATAGCATCTTTTATGTTTACCTTTGTAGTTCTCTTTATAGGTACTTTTCATTTCTTTGTGTGGATTCAACATACTGTCTAGTGTCCTTTCATTTCAACCTGAAGAACTTCCTTTAGCGTTTCTTGTAGGGCAGGTCTGCTGGTGACGAATTGTTTCACTCTGTTTATCTTGGAGTGTCTGGATTTCTTGTTTATTTCTGAAGGGTAGCTTTTCTGGATATAGATTCTTGGATGGTAGCACGTTTCTTTCAGTGTTTTGAGTATATGATCCCACTGCCTTCTGACTTAAAGTGTCTCGTGGAAAGTCATCTTTTCTTTTGCTGTTTTAACACTGCCTCTGTCTCTTGGCAGTTTGACTATGATGTGTCTTGGGGCGGAACTCTTGTAGTTTGTTCTACTTGTAGTTCACTGAACCTCTTTGATGTATAAAGTTTTCCATCAAAATTGGGAAATTTTGGCCATTGTTTCTTCAAATTTCTTTCTGCCCCTTTCTCCCTCTCATTCTGGGTCTTCCATTATGTGTATGCTGTCATGCTGGATGGTATCCCACAGGTCTCTGGGCCTCTATTGATTCTTTTAAATTCCTTTTTCTTTCTGCTCTTCAGAATGGATTATCTCAATTTACCTAACTTCAAGTTCACTGGTTCTTTCTTCTGCTCAAATCTGCTCTTGAGCCCATGTAGTGATTTTTTTTTCATGTCAGTTATTATAATTTCAACCCCAGAATTCTTTTTTAAAATAATTAATTAATTAATTTTTGGCTGCGTTGGGTCTTCGTTGCTGCACGTGGGCTTTCTCTAGTTGTGGCAAGCAGGGGCTACTCTTCGTTGTTGTGAATGAGCTTCTCATTGAGGTGGCTTCTCTTGTTGCGGAGCATGGGCTTAGGTGCATGGGCTTCAGTAGTTGTGGCATGTTGGCTCAATAACTGTGGCTCGTGGGCTCAGTAGTTATGGCTTGTGGGCTCTAGAACACAGGCTCAGTAGTTTTGGTGCATGGGCTTAGTTGCTCCATGGCATATAGGATCTTCCCAGACCAGGGATCAAATCCATGTCCCCTGCATTGGCAGGCAGATTCTTAAGCACTGCACCACCAGGGAAGTCCCAGAATTTCTCTTTAATTATTTTAAAAATAATTTTTACCTTTTTATTGACATTCTCTACTTGGTGAGAGGTCATTCTTATGTTTTTCTTTAGTTCTCTAGACATGATTCCCTTTAGTTCTTTGAACATATTTATAGTAGCTGATTTAAATCTTTGTCTAGGGCTTCCCTGGTGGTGCAGTGGTTAAGAATCTGCCTGCCAATCCAGGGGACACAGGTTCGAGCCCTGGTCTGGGAAGATCCCACAGGCCATGGAGCAACTAAGCAAGTGCACCACAACTACTGAGTCTGCGCTCTATAGCCCATGAGCCACAACTACTGAGGCTGCATGATGCTACTGAA
Organism: Orcinus orca; assembly: GCF_937001465.1. Taxonomy (NCBI): domain Eukaryota; kingdom Metazoa; phylum Chordata; class Mammalia; order Artiodactyla; family Delphinidae; genus Orcinus; species Orcinus orca. The sequence goes on along the minus strand of NC_064559.1, from coordinate 211,122,156 downwards.
GCCCGTGTGCCTAGAGCCCATGCTCTGCAACAAGAGGAACCACCACAATGAGAAGCCCACGCACTGCAATGAAGAGTAGCCCCCACTCGCCGCAACTAGAGAAAGCCCACATGCAGCAATGAAGACCCAACGCAGCCAAAAATAAGTAAATAAAATAAATAAATTAAAAAATATATATCTTTGTCTAGTAAGTCCAATGCTTGGGCTTCCTCAGGGGAAGTTTCTACTGACTGCTCTTTCTTTTCTCTCTTATTGACCTCACTGTGCTGTTTCTGTTCAAGTCTTATCATTTTTTGTTGAAAAGTGATCATTTTGGGGAATTCCCTGGTGGTCCAGTGGTTAGGACTCTGCGTTCTCACTGTCGAGGGCCTGGGCTCAATCCCTGGTGGGGGAACTAAGATCCTACAAGCTGCATGGAGTGGCCAAAAAAAAAAAAAAAAAAATTCAAAAGTGAACATTTTAGATAATATAGTGTGACAACTCTGGAAATTAGATTCCTGTCAGCCTAGAGTTTTTGCTATTGCTACTGTGTGTTTATTTAGTGACTTTCCTGAAAAAATTCTATAAAGTCTGTATTCTTTGTCATCTGTGGCCACTGAAGTCTCTGCTTGGTTCGCTCAGTGGTTAACGAATGTTTGGACAGAGATTCCCTTGAACACCATTGATCGATAAATCTCTCAGACTGTGATGAGGGCACCTCAGTGCTCCAGCAGGCAGGTTACTGCTCTGCCTTAGCCTTCAATTCCTCCTTGTACAGAGTCCCAGACTCAGCTGGAGGTGAGAGATTCGGGCCGTCTCAGATTTTTCCTGGGCACGTGCACCCCCTTGCACGTGTACGTGGATTTCTGGATTCCCAGGAATACGTTGGAACTTCCCCCACCAGTGCCCATTGGGCTGCTGTTTTTTTATAGCAACTGTTACTGACATGCTGTTGGTTTTTAGGCCACCACACTGTTGGGAGAAGGGAATGGGGTAGAGGGCAAGTTAAAATGCCACAAAGCTCGCTGCTCTTAAGATTCAACCATTTTATTGAAGAAATGCTCTTCAACTTATTGGAGGCCTTAGATGAATTTCTAGAGTCCTAAAAAAAGTTGTTTTTGGTCATTTTTTCAAGTGTTCGCCTTGCTTTTCTGGAGGAGCAGAGTTTTGGAGGTTCTTACTCCACCATTCTGAAAATGCTTCTCTTCCGATTTTAAAAACTTCCATCTCAGTCAAGGTAAAGCGTGGCGAGCTTTCTTGTGATATTTGTGTGCCGCTAGGAGGATTTTGTTCATACTCATTCCTTTCACTGAGATTGTATGGGGACCATGGCTTCACGCAGAAGTCTCAGTCCAAACACTTTCCCCTTTGGTGCCTATGGGCTTCATCCCCTGTTCTGGGAGCTCATTTCAAGCCCCTTATCAAGACCAGCATCTGGGAGCCAGCCCCCAGGCAGCCACAGTGTTAGCTCACCTCAATTACTATTTTGGGTCATGGAAATTTCCATTACTCTTCTGCAAGTTCAGATCTCCTTTTAAAAGATGTGTATCATATTTGCCTGGCATTTCTAAGCTAGTTTTTATTCAGAAGTGTTCTCAGGTGATCTTGATGGGAATATTCCTAGGGAAAAAAAGGAGCACTGTCTATTTTACTGCTCACGTAAACATACACACGTAACTACCAAAATGCAACAGGTACAACGACGATGAAGACAGTGAGTACAATTATCTTGCATGCAGGTGAGAGAGTCTGACCTGGGTCCAGGGTTCCTCAGGACTATCCAGTCCACCTGTGGTCCTCACAGGAGGTGTTTAATGTGGTGGGAGGGGAGTGTTTATTTAGGGTGCTGCTGACAGCCAGGACTAAGGGAGCCTCCTGTTGTCCCAGAGCCTCTTTGTATCCATAAAGGGACCTACTTTTCCTGAAGCAGCAGCCTAGAGCTTCCAGGACTATTGTTAGGGACTCAGGAGCCTCCCCTGTCCGTGGAAATAGTGGAAGGTGCATAGACCAAAGTTCAGTGGGGAGATTGTCTGCTCACTACAGCAGGTGCCAGGAGATGTTAGAAGAAGAGTGTTATGGACTGAATGTTTGTCCCCAAAATCCATACGTTGGAATCCTAAACCCTAATGTGATGGGGCTAGGAGGTGAGGTCTTTGGGAGGTGATTAGGTCATGGGGGTGGAGCCCTCATAAATGGGATTAGTGCCCTTATGAAAGGGACCACAGAGAGCTCCCTCATCCCTTCCACCATGTGAGGACACAGCAAGAAGATGGCCGTCTATTGACGAGGAGGTGAGCCCTCACCAGACACTGAATCTGCCAGCACTGTGACCTTGGACTTCCAGCCTCCAGACTGTGAGAAATAAATATCTGTTCTTTATGAGTCCCCCAGCCTGTGGTGGTCTGCTAAGCAGTTAACACTGACTAAGACGGAGGGGATGCCCTGGGAGAGGTCAGGATGAATTTGGTACTCCTGGAAGCTGATCTATTTCTATAAGGGAACTTTATGGGCTGGGAATGAGGGTGATTACTAGATTACCAAGGACTCTCCCTTGGTGAAAAGAATGCATCTATCTTAATGGGGTTCAAAATCCAGCAGGGAGAGATGTGTAGACTAAGGACTGAATAGGTGGTGGAATTGTCCAGAGGGTTGCTGTTTTCTTAGGAAAAATATTTGGGAATATCCCAGTCATCAGGACGTAAATATCATATCTCCCTCAACCCCAGCATTTGAATATGTATATTCACACAATTCCACTTTTTTCCTTTTTCCCTGCTTTCCAACCACATAGTAATTTTATAAGCTCTAAATTTAGAAAGCCACAGAGTGGCTGGGATTAAGCTCCAGGCATTTAGATGGCTGGGGCCCTGTTTTTACTCAAATCCGATTGTTAGAGAGACCAGTGAGAGGGTGGAGTCTGATGTGGTCGAACCAAATGTCTCCATCATTGTTATCATCGCTGTGTCATCAGTGACCACTGTGCCCTGAGCGCTGACCCATGAGCAGGTGTTCTACTAAGTGTCTTATGGGCGCCATGTCATTTAAACCTTTCAGTTTCCTGGGGTTTCCATTATTCTCCACACTTTACAAAGAATGAAAGTTAAGAAGGGTAAGGGAGGGAGCTGCTCATAGCCGCAGAGCTACGAAGTTGCAGATCTGGGATTTGAACACAGGATTTTCTCACTCTGGAGTGCATAGTGGAATTACCATGGTTTTTCCTGACACATTTTTCATAGGGAAAATTCTAGTCGCCCAGCCAGCAGCAAGGGTCAGCTCAAGTGTCTTCCTTGGGTCCACTTCCCCTGACCCCGGGTGTAGTTGTGTGTATCAGGGACATGTTAACCAGCAAAAGCCTGCAAGGGAGGGGCAGAAGCAGGGCATGGAAAGAGCTGGTCCCTTGTGGTCTCAGCAGAGTCTCTGCAACATAAGGGGTTGGGCTCCAGAGCATAGAGTGTGCTGCAGAGACCAAGGTCTCTCCTTTTATACTCTACTGTCATTGGCCAGGACTCTCCCCTGGGGGTTACATAACTTCTAGGGCACCTGAAAGCAATTCTCAAAAGGAGGCGACATAAGCCATTAGCACCCAGCACTCAGGCAGCGGGGAGACGGCGCCACTGACCGAGACTCTGAGAGGGGCCCCAATAGGGTCTACTACACTTCGCCCTCGCAGCCTCAGAGTCACCTCCTTCCCACAGTAAGTTCACCTCATCCAGCCACAGGTGCTCCATGAGGCTGGTCTGAATTCCTGGGAAAGGTTATAAGACAGTCACTGTGTTAAACAGCAGCCCCACAGCTACAGTGGGTCTCAAGACTACAACTGGCGCTCGTCATCTCCTTATTCTAGCCGTCCTCCCCCGAATCAGTTCTCCTCCAGGTCTAGCTGACTTGACTACTGAGGGGACCCACTAGAAGTCCTAGTTACTCCGCCCTTTAAGGCCATAATTACTGTACTTGCCCATTTACAGTTAAAACTGGGCTCTGGCGTCCCAAAGCTCGTATGAATGATCTCAGCGGATCCTACGAATGCCAGGCACGTTCCTCTGTATCCCACCATATAGCAGTCCCCCTTCCTGCCACCCGACGGTCAGGATCAATTATTCCTTCCAGGGCAATGGCTCTCTTGTGTCTGCTGGTTTACTGGTACAATGAGGCACGAATAACTAGAGGGAACTGTCCTAGATTCAGTGGGACTCCTACGACTGTAATCCCTGGTGGAAATGTGTTCTTCTGGGAACCACAGAGCCAAATGTGTGAGGATGGGAAGCTCCCATTCCCAAAGTGAGTCACTTGGGGTGATGGTAAGAGGGACCACCCGTTGTCTACTTGGTTCTGAAGTCCATGTGTTCAACCAGGTGTGGCCACAGCACCATACAGTTGTTCCTGGCTTAAGGAGCACCCCCTAAATGGAGGAATAGCACTCCACATTCCAGAATGTCCTCATTCTGAGCTGCGCCACAGGGGCCCATCCATCCCTCTGCCAGGCTGGCCCGTTCTGGATAGTGTGGTGCATGGTAGGACCAGTAGGTCCATGGTCAGAGGCAACATGGTTCAAGACCCTCTGTTACTGAATTGGACATTCTGAGTTCTTGGTTATGGTGCCCGAGGAGATCATTCCACGTGCAGGAGAAGCAAACCCACACCTAGAACACAACCCATCAGGATGAACCCCGGAATTTCCGGCATGGAAATGTTTCCACGTAACCAACTGGCCACCGAGCGGCTGGTTGGTTTCTTTGGGGGATGTTGTGGTGTCATGACAGGGACTTTAGGGTCAGTCCCTGATACTGAGAGCTGGACATACAGCAAGAGTAGAATTACATCAACCGCAGTGAGAAGAAGTCCAGACGGTAGCTTCAAACTCTATTGCTATGCCTACTCCATCCATGAACGCTCTGCCCAAAACAGGCAGGGCCGAGGACAGAGGCTGCCCGAGGACTGGTCCAGCCATCTTGTCCACGGGGCTGCTCGGTGCCCCTGGTGGACATCGTCATGTGACTCTGGCCCCTCCTCGAGGTCCATCCAAACGCCTCTTCCCTAGACCTGCTCGTCCCCTCTCTTCTTGTCGGTTTCCTCCCAGCCCTCGAGCAGCTCACGAAGCGTTCACCACTGCCCACGAGTTCGTGTAGACCCCCCCACTTCTCTCTCTACCCAAAGCTCTGCCTGAGGAAGCCTCCCCTCACCATGTCCTCCAGTGTCACCTCTGCAGGGGGCAGCACTACAGCCTCGATGTCCCTGCAGCTGGCGCTGTGCTATGAGCTGCACTGCGTCCCCCAAATTCAAGTGTCGAAGTCCGAACTCCCGATGTGATGGGAGTCGGGGTGCAGCCCCTGGGAGGCGGCTAGGCTTAGATGAGGCCACGAGGGTGGGACCCCATGAAGAGATTAGTGCCCTGAGAAGAGGAAGAGGAGACCAGGGCACTCACTCTCTCTCTTTTTCTGTCTCCCTTCTGCCCCATCTCCTATGTCTGGACACAGCAAGAAAGCAGCCTGAACTGACTCAGACAGGTGGTTAAGGGGGAGTCTGACCCAGAAATCCCACCTCAAGGATTTGATCGTTAAGGAGCAGATGACACCCCTGTGCAAAGACGTATAACTTCCCATCACCGTGGGAAGTTATCCACTCTTAGGAGGCCGAGCGAATAACCGAAATGAATTCCACTTACAGAGAACCCCACCTTTGCCCATCATTCTGCAGAGATGCTCACGGGCTCCTGGGAGGCAAGAGTGAATCGGGCGCTCAGCTCCCCTCCAGCTCAGCCTGACACTCAGGCTGGGAGAGGAGCCCCGGCAGGCCCACCAGCCCTGCCCCCTGCCCACAGGTGGGGGGCCCCAAGCCAGGGCGTTGGGGCCACTTGACAAAGCTGAGACATTGGCCGTTACAGATGGAGCCCCTCAGGCCTCTCCGTGGGGGTGACGGCTTTCCCTGGAGCCTCCCTCTTGGGAAGGCCAGGCCACTCGGCCACGTTCTGTGGAAAGGACCCCGGCTGTGGCCACACAAAACAGAGAAAGGGCTGAAGGCGAGGGGACCTGAGCCCTGGGCTCCAGGCCGCCTCAGCCCAGCCCAGCCCTGACCCCAAAGCCTGGCCGCCCCCGGCATCTGCTGGCATTGGGTGTGGTGCTTCCCCCGGCATGGACCTCTTTACTTACCAGGTCAAGGCTGACGGGGAAACACCCCGAATCCGAGAGCCAGCTTTTCACGGTCAGCAGAGGACTAGGGATGATGACATCCTTCCTGCCCCAGGGCCTTTGCCCGCCCCATGCTCTTCCCTTGCCGCGCTGGAGAGCTCTGCTGCCAGCTCCCCCACGGCACCCTCTGTCTTGTCTTTGGGGCCTTGGCTCAGTGGAGACGACTGCAACCACCCGTCCCTCAGCCCATTTGTCCCGAACCCTGTTTCATATTCTTCACGTCGCGCACCCGGCTCCGACACCACCTGGACGTGTATTTGTTGCCTTGCCCCCTGCCCACCCCACTTCCCCCACCGAACGGCCCAGCGCGCTCAGCCAGGGGCTCGGTACACGCCGTGGTGCAGTGGGAGGGCAAGGTGGGGACCCCAGCCTGGTCTGCACTGAACCTTGGAAACAACATCCTCAAAGATTCGGCCACTGAAGGACACAGGCAGGGGAGGCGGGACCGCTGCTCTCCCCCAGGGCGGCGGACCCTGTCCCGGGTTCCTGGCACCCGCCGAGCTCCCGGGCCTCTTGGGTCTAGCTGTTTCAGGCTAACCGAGCTGCTTGGGAACGTGGTGATAAGGGCCGAGCACGGGTAATGGTTACCTCCCGGCCCTTGTGAGAATGGCGAGTGCGGTGTGACTGTTTGAAGTGTCTGCCGCTGGTTTTCCAGGGGTCCCTCTCTTGGGAGTCTGGACAGACAGGCGGGGGCGTGGGGGAGGGGCGCCGGTTTCCATTTTTAGGTTGAATTCCTTTCTGGAAAGCTCCAGGCATGTCTGTGGCACGGATGCCCGGGGGGCACAGCTCTCCCGCGCCGGGCTCCCCGAGGCTTACGTTCCTCCCTCGTCTGCCTCTTTCCGATGGGATGGGGCAAGCTCTTGACGCAGTACTGCTGCGTGTTTGAGGTTCCTACGAGGAAAACGCCAGTCACGAACACGCCCACCCCGGAGAGCGTAGGACCCAGGCCTGTGAGCTGGGCGCACGCACGTGCGGTGGCCAGGTCTGCAAATACAAGTCAGGACGCCCGGTTAAATCTGCAGATAAACAAGGAAAAAGGCTTAGGACATGCAAGTCCTAGGGCAGGTGGTAACCCCACCTCTGCCAACCGGGGCTAAAGTCAAAAACTCCACACACGGGCACACCCCTGATTAACCGGCCACGTCGGGGGACGCCGGGCGCGGAGCTCAGGGGTTATCGTGGAAGGCGTGGCCCCAGATATCACTGTCCACAGACCTCCATGCCCCGGTGGGCAGGCCTGCGCAGGCATGTCCAGCCTGTCAGCCACCAGCCACATGTGGCTACTGCCCGGTGGCCTGGGGCACTGAGCCTGTCGATGGACACGGCCACAAGAGGCTGCGGCTACCCTGTTGGGCAGGACAGGTGGAGAGGGTGGTCCATGAAGCTCCCCTGAGCCTTTGTGCAGATGTCTGGAAATTTGGAGGAAATTGTCCCCAAGCTGGGGAGAAGAGGCACCCCCGACCCCGAGGATCTAGAGGACGGTGAGGGTGGGGAGTGGGCAGGGCCAGCTGGCCTCAGGCCTCTGGACGCGGTCTGGCCATGGATTTTGTTCAGCTTGAAGGACAGAAGCGGCAACGACACCAGCTGATCCGTACATTTTCACCACCTTCCCCATCTGCGGCAGCCGGCCTGGCCAGATGCTTTGCTGTGCCCACCAACCGGGACTGCCGTTCCCTGAGCACTGAGATGGTTGTCAGCCGGGAAGGAGTCAGGCAGAGAGAGCACAGGAGGAGGGGGCTCGGGGGTCCGGTTCTCCCTGCCTTGGGTCAGGAAATGCCTGGTGGTTGGAGGGCCCCCCTCCCCCCCATACTCACCACCAAGATCTCAGATACATGATCCTGGCTCTGCCCAGGGAGGCTTCTCCTGAGTGCCCTGGAAGGTCTCCCTCTTCATAGGCCAGCAGTGTTTATTTGTACAGAAATCTTGTCCCCAGCCCCCGGCATCCTAGATCTGTGGCCAGTTGCCCAGAGTCTGACGCCGCCAGGGGGGACAGTGAGATGCGGCCTGGGGCTGAGATGGGGGGATGCCTCCCTGTGCCAAGAGCTCCTCCAGCCTCCTCTCCTCCAGGATGCTCCAGGGCGTCCGCCACCCAAGCTGGGAACGAATGCTGAACATGAGAGGTTGCCTTTTGGGTACCTTTTAAGAGAAGGTCCTGTAGATCCTCTTAAAAAGAAAAAGAACAGTCAGGACAGGGGAAATGGGTCATTTTAGGAAGGCAAGCTGCTGGGTGTGTTTCATCCCCATCGACGTTCCGCGGCTGCAGGGGAAGCTGCTGCGGAGGTGTGTCCGCAGGCTCAGGGCACCCGGCGCTGCCTCAGAGTGGCTCCGGCAAGGGAAGCAGCTCACAGAGGGGATGCTTTTCGTCACCCATCACGGCACCTGTGTTTACATAATGTCAACAGATGGATGCTGGTTGCAGGTACACAGCTCAGACCTCACCGTTGTCCTGTGAATCTTCCGGGCTGTTGTAACAAAACACCACTGCCAAGGGCTTGACACCACAGAAACATGCTCTCCCGCGGTCTGGAGGCCAGAAGCCTGAGTCCAGGTGTGGGCATGCCTGGCTCCTTCTGGAGGCTCCAGGGACCGTCTGCTATGTGCCTCTCCCCAGCATCTGGTGCTGCCAGCTGTTCTTGGCTTGTAGACACATCACCCCTGCTTCTGCTGTCACGTGGCCGTCTCCCTGTGTGTCTCTGTTTTTGCTTCTTCCAAGGACACGAGTCATTGGAACTAGGGCCCATTCTGATCCAACATGACCTCATCTCAACTTATCTGACTGCATCTGCAAAGACCCTGTTGCCGAACGTGGTCATGTTCCGAGGTTCTTGGTGGCCGTGAATCTTGGGGTGACAATGACACAACACACAGGTTCACACATCCTTCAAAGCTGAGCGTGGATTCTCCGGCCTGTCTCAGCCACGATTCCAGTCTCTTGGGACCCATCTCCTGGTGGCCCCGGCCACTTTCCTGATGTGTGGATCAGGCTGGAAGGGAGCGAGGCCAATGGGGGGCTCCGTCCTCAGATGGGCCCCGGGCCCCCACCATGATGGGGACTGCTCTACGGGGCCCCAGAAGGTATGCAGCCGCGGGGGACCGTGTCCGCATCAAGACACCTCCACCTAGAAACCCAAGCTGTCGGGGAGGGACGAGCACCCTCGGAGAAGGGGCAGCCCCTCCACTTCTCGCCATGGGCTTGTGAGGAAGCAGCCTCGCCGTGGACGAAAATCCTTTCACCTGGAGTCGAAACTCCACGGAGAGGATAAAACATGTTCCCCCCACGTCTGGCTTTCAGAACCGATGCCACTTACAATATGAAAAATGTCGGCTAGCTGGCTGGAATCAGCACATGGTGAAAAGGTTAGTCCCCGAACCTTGGGTTCCAGCCTGTCACCCTGCCCCCACCCAGAACACAAAGCCTTTTCTTTCTCCAGCTGGAAACGCGCACGGCCCATGCATGCAAAGAGCTCTTTCAACATTAGATTTTAAATTATTTGAATTAAATCTGGGATCCTTCCGGGCCCTGCGTGCCCCGGGTTATTTATCACTGGCTAAACGCAGAGGTCTGCAGGGCCTCTCCAGGGACGGCCCTCACTTAGACGCTGCCTCTGAAATGTTATAAACTATTTAAAACCGAAAGCTTGGCTGTGTCCGGCTTGTGGGGGGGGGGGGGGGCGGGCAGCGTGCAAGCTCTGCTCTTCCGAGCTCCCTGGGAAAACGGGCGACTCACCACTCTACACACTTGTTCATTTGCTCCGCTTTTCCTCTGGGTAATCACTTTAATACACTTGAAAATAAACCTTTTCCCCACTGAGGCAGGGTGATTTTTTTCTCCTATTTAGCAAACATTGATTTTTTTTCCTCCCCCCAGTGTCCTGCCTCCATGAAGCTAACAAGCCTCCTTTGTTCCCGAGCGCCGGCCCCGCCCCCTGCCGCTCCCCCGCCACCGTCCCAGATCTCGAGGCGGTTCCAGCGGGGCGCCAGCAGGGGGCGGGAGACCTCTTTTTTGAGGGCCGCACGGGTGGGGGTGTGGCGGGCAGCTCCGAGACTCTGGGGCCAGGGAGGCCTGGGTGGCTGGTGGATGCAGGGGCGGGGGCGGGGCCCTAGGTCCCCTGGGGATGTCCTAGGTCAGGACATAGCATTTCGAAGCAATGAGAAGTGGCCGCGGCGGTGTTTTACATAAGCTAGGCTGCCAGGAGGGTCCCAGAAGAGGCGGCTCCCAGCCAGGTGCTCCCACCAGTCGATCTGTGTCCCCTGCTCTCCCCAGATGGCCGCACACCCTTTTCCCCTTAAACTCCATCAGTGCCCTGAGCTGCCAGGCATCAGGCGACATCCCTGCTGAGCTGAGGAAACCAAGGCTGGAGAAGCTGTGCTGGGGTCTGAGCTGCCCGCCGGCGACCCTCCACCCGGGTCCTGGTGCTCTGGTCAGTGCTCCGGGCAGGCAGCCTCCAAGACGGCCCTCAATGGCCCCATCTCCCGGCACATGTGCCTTTAGTAACACCATCCCCTGGTCCGCACTGGGCTGACTCGCTTCTGAAACAGCAGAGGTGATGAGACATCACTCCCGAGATCAGGTTATAAAGGTGCTTCTGTCCTGGGTGTCCCCCCTCCCCCACCCAGGATTGCTCTAAGGGAAGCCAGCTGCCGTGTCATTGCGAGGCTTCCTGGAAGGGCACCGCGGCGAGGGACCGAGGCCTGCCGACAGCCACGTGTGTGAGCTGGGAAGCAGAGCCCTCCTCACCTCCCTGCCCAGCCTTCAGATGAGACCGCAGCCCGGCCGGCAGCTGGCTGGCCACCTGATGAGGGGCCCAAGCCACGGCTCCAGCTGAGCCACGCCCAGATTCCAGGCCCATGGAGCCGTGAGATAAGAAGTGTATGTTGTGTAAGGCCCTCAGCTGCCGTCCTTTGTCACAGTAGCCGGAGGAGAGGGACACGGCAGGTGTTGCCATTCTAACCACGCCTCCCTCTGACATTCCACATGGATGTTTTATAACACCTGGCAAGCAGAGAGACCCTTTAAGACTTGCTCCATCACCTCTGAAAACTGGGGCCTCAGAATTTGTCCATTTCTTCTAGGTTGTTCATTTCGTTGCCGTAGGGTTGCTTGTAGTAGTCTCTTATGATCCTTTGTATTTCTGCAGTGTCAGGTGTAACTTCTCCTTTTTCATTTCTCATTTTATTGGTTTGAGCATTTTCCTAAATGCCCATCAACAGATGAATGGATAAACAAGATGTGGTATGTGTGTATACACACACACACACACACACACACACACACAATGGAATATTACTCAACCATCAAAAAGAATGAAATAATGTCATTTGCAGCAACATGGATGGACCTAGAGATTATCATACTAAGTGAAGTAAGTCAGAGAGAGAAAGACAAATACCATATGATATCACTTACATGTGGAATCTGAAAAGATGATACAGATGAATTTATTTATAAAACGGACTCACAGACACAGAAAGCAAACTTATGGTTACCAAAGGGGGAAGGTGGGGGAAGGGATAAATTGGGAGATTGGGATTGACATATACACACTACTATATATAAAACAGATAAACAACAAGGACTTACTGTATAGCACAGGGAACTCTACTTAATACTCTGTAATATCCTATATGGGAAAAGAATCTGAAAAAGAATGAATATATGTATATGTATAACTGAATCACTTTGCTGTACACCTGCAACTAACACAACATTGTAAATCAACTCTACTTCAATATAAAATAAAAATTAAATTTAAAAAAATGGGGCCTCAGACCCCGGTAGCTCCCTCCACGCTGTAAACGTGTGCAGACTTCCCTGCGTGGTCCTGAGTCAGAGTCTGGCCCTCGACCACACCAAGCAGGTGGAGAGGGGTACGTGGGGAATATCAACCATGGCTTCATTTGTGATAGTTTAAAAAAATCGGAAAACCCTCAATAACTGAAAAATTATTAAATGGAAAAACCTCAGTGGAGATTGTACAGACGAATTAGGTCAAGTGGATGACGGTCACCGAGCGGCCGTGAGAAGGTCAAGGCCGCGCTCTGCGGGCTCACGGACAAGGGTGTGATGCTCCCCGGGAGAGGGCAGAGCAGCAAAAGCCTATTTCTGGGTGTTTCCATAGGTACTTGTGCCTAGAAAACATCTGGAAGATTCAGACCCAGTGGTGACTGTGGCCACATTTGGAGAAACACCGGTGGGGGAGGTGGTGAGGAGGGGTCTTCCTCTGTCACTCTACAGGGTCCGTTGCCGTAACGTTTCCAGTCAAAAGCCTGTTACCTTTAGAGCAAAGTCAGGAGAATGAAAGCAAAAGGGACAGAATGCATGGCGAGGCCGTCGCTCTCCTGCCCCGGCTGATGGAGCCTCTCGGGCTGGCCCAGCAGTGACCAGAGGCCAGCTCCAGGGCTGTCTCCAGTCTGTCCACCTCCGCTGCCTCGGGTGGGCAGGGTGCCTATGGCCCACACCATGCACATGCATCGTCCCAGAAGGGGACACGACAGGCCCCCAAGGTTTCCAAGTCCAGGAGGAGAGAGGACTGCACTGCCCATGAGTTTGTCCCCTGTTCCTCTGGAGACAGGTGAGGCCCCTGGCCGGCCCTCTGGCTGCCCTCTCCTCGGACCCCCTCCCCCTCCCCTCTGCCCACCTCCGCCTCCTGGGCAGAGGTGCTGGCATCTCAGCACGTCTGGGCTCTCTCTCCCCATCTCTGCAACCAGGGTGGATGCATGGTTAGGTGACACCAAGCAGTTAGGTGAGGCCAAGGCGCCGAGAACCGGCCAGTGGACTGCGAGTGCTGACGGCCTGGCCTCCGGCAATCTTGCCCTCAGAGGAAATCTCCTGCTCCCTTCCATGGAGGGACGGACAGGACGGCCCCTGCTATGGGCTGAATGTGTCCCCCCACCCCCAATTCCTATGTTGAAACCCTGACCCCCAGTGCAGTGGTATTTGGAGGTGGGGTCTTTGGGAGGAGATTAGGGTGAGATGAGGTCATGAGGATGGGGCCCATGGTGGGATTAGCGCCCTTAAAACAAGAGGAAGATTCACCAGAGTTAGCCCTCTCGGCCCCATGAGGACACAGAGGGAGCCCAGGAAGCAGGACCTCGCCGGGAACTGACCCGGATCTCGGACGTCCAGCCTCCAGAGCTGTGAGGACTAAATGTCTGCTGTGTGAGCCGCCCAGCCTGGAGTATTCAGTTATAGCAGCTGAGCTATGAGGGCAGCCCCCCAGGTGGCAGTCCTGGGTCTCTGGACCACAGTGGGCTGTGCTGGGAAGGCCAAAAAACCTGCATCCACGTCCCTGACGCGTGGGCTTGGGCCATGCGGTTAGAGTTCCTGATGTCCGACACCCACCCGAGAGCCCCATCAGGAGAGGCGTTCCTGAGGGGCTGCCTTTCCCAGCCTGCCGAGGTCCGTGGGCCCCTCGCACAGCCCTGGAGCTGTTACAGGGGTCCCCTGTCCTGTTGGAGCCAGAACCTGGATCCCCAAAACCTCAGTCTTGGTTGCAGTCACACCTGTCCCAGGGGAGGGTCCACCTCTCTGCCCAGCATGTGCCCAGGTGGGGCTCGTCACCTGTCCAGGGAGGCCTGCTGTGTCTCCTGCCGGTTGGGGGCCGGGTGGGGCTGGTCCCCTCCCTCCGGCCACAGAGGCGCACGTCCTCCGAAGCGGTGACCGGTCTCCACGGCATCGGCAGCCTCGACGCTTATGAGGCTCGATGGGCCGGCCTGTCACAGCACCCTTGACCCAGATGACTGTCCACAAGCTGCAGAAGCAAACAGCACCATAAGGCGGCCAGACAGTGAGCAGTGTGCACAGGGCGGGGCCGGGAGGGCCTCCACCTGCACGCCCACCGGCGCGCAAAAGCCTGTGTCACTTCGGAACAAAATGACCAGGGACCTGTCACAGCACCGGTTAGGAGGGGGTGTGAGGTTGCGCAGGTGAGCGGGGAGGTGGGGACGCCCTGGGGCCAGGGTGGGGAGCTGGAGGCCGGCAGCCAGAGAAGGAGCCCCACGCCGCCCCCTCCACGGACCTGCCTGTCTGCGAGGTGGGGGCCCCTGGCGAAAGGCCGGAGGTGCTAGGCTGGGGGCAGCAGCAGGAGGCCGTGGTCACACAGGGCACCTCTGCAGGGCAGCGGCCCTCCCGGCTGACACCTGCTGAAGCGTCTGGGGCGGGGGCAGCTCTGACCCTCAGGTAGCCTGCTGCTGGCTCTGACCGGGGGTGGGGGGGGCGCCTCGTGAGATCCACTTAGAAGGAGGAGGGGAGGGGAGCTGCCCCAGGTGAAGTCTGAGGCCCCTCCACATTCTCCTACCATCACTGCCCACCCCCGACCCACCTCCACCCAGGTGAGCAATGAACAAGGAAAGCCGTTGCCCTCGGGCCGTGGACACACCCACAGGGGTCCCACTACGACAGGTGAGGGGTGATCAGCCTCAGATCCTCTCCCACAGCCCTGGGGTCACGTGGCCCCTGAGCCACCAGCAACCCCAATTCAATGCGTGACCGAGAGCTCCTGGAAGGCAAGACAAACCCCCCCGCCAGCCGGCCCTGCACGGGGTCTCCCCGGGGCTCTGCAGGAGGCCTCTGCGTGGGCCTGAGCAGCCGGCACCGCGGAAAGTGAGGCAGGCAGGGTGAGAAGGATGGAGCCCGGGGGTGGGGTGGGGAGGCTTGCGGGCCCCAGCCTGGAAGCACGGACCCAGAGAAGCAGCTGTGGGAAGACTCTGGGAGCACCCGCAGGATGGGAGGAAGGTTGACGGACATGAGACAGTCCAGTGGAAAGCTGCGTGTGGTTACAGCTCATCCCCAAGGGGCGTAGCGAGATACCAGCAGGGCTTAGCGAGGTAGCGTCAGGGGTACTTTCTATCCGCCTCGTAATGCTGTTCGTGTGTTTTCCAAAGTTTCTCCAACAAAAATATACTTCTTAAACATTTTCTGAGTGCTCAGGACCAGGGTTCCATGCGAGTGAGAGGCAAAAAGCCGGGGCGGGGTAACTGGTGGTCTGGCTTCAGACGGTCTCGCGCCCAAATGGGTCTGTGTCGCTCGACCACTCAGTGGGGTGTCCTCTAAGCGATGCTGGACCGTGGATGGCCCCACCAAGGGCCGCCTTACTAAGCTCCCCAGAGCACGTCAGCTGGCTGCCAACTCCTTCCTTCTGCCCCAGGAACACCGACTTTCACTGGTGTCACGTTGGCCGAGGTGGGCCAGGCCTGCCCCATCCCACCCAGTTTAGTGAGCCAGCCTCACGGGAGGCTGAGAGGGGAGTGACCTAGGGGCGTCATTTCAGCCCCAGCTGGTTGGAAGAGGACAACAGAGCAGGCAGGACTCACGGGTGCTGTGCTGGCAACTGTGGGGACCCAAAAGGCTCTGCTGAAGTCCAAAGGTTACCAAGAAAGGAGGTGGACAGAGACAAGACCGGATGCTCAGTTCAGCTACTAAGAAAGGAAAGGTAGATGGGAGGGCGGGTGGGGTGGGAGGAGGGGAGATAATTAAATAGGAGGTTAGATGGATGGAGGGATGGATTGGGTGGGTAGATGGAAGGATGGATGGACGGATGGACGGATGGATGCATGGATGGATGGGTGGATGGATAGATAGATGTGTGGGTGGGTGGATGAGTGAATGGATGGAAGGATGAACCGTAGCTGGATGAATGGATGGGGAATGGAAAAATGGATGGGTGCGTAGGAGATACAAGTTCCATCTCAGAGATTCAAAGGGGCTAGGCTCCCAGGAAGAGTGCTCAGGCCTCTGGGCTCCTCTGGGAATGCCTGGGGCAGAGAGGTGGAAGAGCAACCATCCCCGGGGGCACCTGCAGGCACCCATGGCCCCTGGGCTCCCACAAACTCCCTCTGACAGGTACACTGTCCTCTCTCTTGCCTGAGCAGTGCCCATCTTGCCAACCGCAGAGTCGCCCTGTTCCTTCAGGCTGCCGGCTCACACGGGCCCAGGCCCTCAGCAAGCAGGATCTGGCCACCAGATGCCAGCTGGTACTAATAGGTCCAGTCTGCTGGTCACTAATCGGCAGAGGCTCTGGGCGTCGGTGAAAGATGGACTGAGGGACGACGGGACAGACAGGGAGACCTGGCCCAGGGCTCGGGTGGCCCAGGCTCAGTAGCCAGGGCGGTGGGAAGCAGGGGTGCCCAGCAGACCCAGGGCTACCCACTCCCAAGTCTAAATGCCCGGCAGCCGCCCAAGGCTGCCCAGTTGCTGTCCACCTCCCATCGAGGGCATGGGCCTGGGGGCCGTGTGGGAGCTGGGGGCTGCTGCTGGGTGTGACTGCTGGGGCAGAACCAGAGCGAGCCTTCCTGCACAGGGCGGAAGCAAGTGCCCTGCAGAGTAATCACAGCGTGAGCCTTGCCCTGCGGAGGGAGATGGAGTTATGGCCAGTTCTCCCATAAACTCGCTCAAGCGATTTACGAGGCATGGCCGGCATGGGGTGGGGGCAGGGCGGCCCCGGAGGGAGGCTTCTAACTGGGCTGGGAGAGGGCAACCGTCCCTGGGTTAATAGCAAACACACCCCCTGCAGCGAATGCTCAGGGCATCGCATCCCTTGAAGGGGCCACAGGACCGCTGTGGCCGTCGACGTGGACACCTGCGCCGAGATGCACGCGGCCCCTCCCAGACGTCCTGACCCAGGTGGCTGGAGGGACGGGCAGCAGACAGGAAGAGGAAGGAGGCTGAGCAGCGGCTCCCGGGCACCTGGGCACCACGGGGTGGAGTCTCTGTCCCGGGGCGAGCTTGAAACCAACACGACATCACGTAGCTCATAAACCCACTGGTTTTCTCAGTGCCCACGTGGTGTCACCCCCCAGGGAGTATCCCACTTCTTGGGGGTGGGGTCCTCAGAGCCTTCCTGCCTCTCCAGGTGATGGACAATCTATGAGCCGGTTCAGACACTTATACCAGTATGCAGAAGCCTTCCCCGAGCCTGAGGTGGGGCTCTGACAGCAGATGCAGGAATGCAGCAGGGGAGCTGGCCCAGTGGCCAGCAGAGAACTGGTTTGCCCAAGTGCACAGAGAGGAGAAAAGTGGCGACTGCTTCCCCGGGGCCTGCTCTGCCAGGCGCGTGGCACCCAATGGCCATGGGTGGCCAGGAGTGGCTGGGGTCCCAGACCCAGGCTCATCAGGGAGAGTGAAAACATTCAGGAAAAGGGGTCCTGGAGCTCCTTGGATGGCTTTGCTTGGAGCCTCAGCCCTGATGGATAGCCCAGCTTTCACAGCTCTGTCCTCGAGGGTCTGAGCTTGTCTGGGATGGGCAGCGGTCACAGGGGGACAGAGAACTGCCCGCTACAGGTTTGGCAACTGGTGGAGGGGCCTGGACTTGCCCTGCTGGCTGTCATGCACGCCGGGCCTGCAGAGAACAGGGAGGGGGCTGCGTGTGCCCATGGGACCTGCACCAGGTCTGGCCGGCTGCCCCGGGACATTGTTACACATTGTGCTGTGTGCTGTCACAGCTGTGGGGTGCGGTGAGGCCTCGGAACACCCTCCCACCCAGCTGGTCAGTCCGAGCTTTGCATGAACGTTTGTCCTTCCTCCTGCTCTGTCCCCCTGCAAACCTCCGTGCCCCAGCCAGCCCTGGGCCCCCAGGACACACCGAAGGGCCCCACCCCTGCGTTTGACCTCTGCACCCAGCATGGTTACATCACCACCCATGTGGGCCACTTTTAGGGCCAAAATTGAAAAGGCTTGAGGTCACACTCCTCCTGATTCAGCTGGGAGCGTTTGGCAACAATGGGAAACAGCAAAGCCCGAGAAGCCCAGTGCACAGGGCTTTTGCGATGTAAGCAGGCTGGAACCCCCAAGACACCGCCCTAAGGACCGTCCTCGACCCAGCAGCCTCTAGGCACACGCGCTCCCCTGAACGTTGGGCCCCAAATCTTAGAGGCCCCCATAGTGGTAGCTGTGGTTCTGGGCTCTATAGTCTGGGGGTGCGTCTTCTCTCAGCGTCAACCCCAGCGTGCATCTGATTCCACTTCCACGTAGAGGTGTCCTTTGTGGGACAATCTCAGTAATACCAAGTCTTTATTGACTCCCCCAGGCTGAGCCCCAGGGGTTCCCACAAAGCTGCGCGTCCGTGTCGCTGGTCTACACCACGTGTCTGTAACACACGCCCACGCTGTGCATCCACCCTACATGATGACACTTTTTCACTTTTTCCTGGTGGGTTTAGAAGGGCCGGCAGGACATGCAGAGAGGGCCACCGGCAGGGGGAGGTGAGGGGACCTGGAGGGGAGCTTGTCTCCTGGGAAAGCTTTCTGGTTGGGCAGGAGCTGGCCTGGAGGGTGATTTCGGATACGACAGAACACCAAGTTAGCATTTTGTTCTCTAAGACCGGCTCCAGCTTCCTCAAGAAAAAAGTCAGCCCTGGTTGCCTAGTCTGAGCTCCCTCCCAGTTTCTCCTCCTGAGCTGGAAAGCAGCCCAGGCACACCCTGGTTCTCCGGGAGGCTGGAGTGGGCGCCCCCTGCCCTCATGGGCTTGGCTAAACCGGCAGCCTCACTGCCCTCCGGCCTGACTCTCAGCCTCAGACTTGGTGACCTGATCACTTCTGACAGTGCTTCAGTGGGCTTGGCCAACTGTGTCACGGGCCCAAAACAGAGATGTCCGGGGCTCCAGTCAGGGCTGCCCCCCCAGCCGATGAAACCTCAGATCCCTGTCTTCACAGGCCACTGGGTTCCCAACCCACAGCCACTGGATGTTGTTTGTGACAGCACTTCCGGGGCTGCAGAGAGCAAGGAGGGCCCTTGACCTCAAGCCAGAGCAGGGGTACGTGTGCCCCGAGAGAGAGCCAATAGGCCCAGAGGGCTCTGCTTAGCAGCTACCCTGTGAGACAGGGTCAGGGTTCATGAGGTAAAGAGAAGAGAAATCCCTGAGAGCTTCCTGGAGGAGTCTGCACTCCAAAACTATGTTCTGAGTGCTTACTGTGTCGGAGCCCTGGGCATTGCTCCTCTAACCTGGACCTCTGCCTGGTGCTCGGTCTTCCCCTGTAGCAAAGAGAAGTGTGTTTGTCACCCTCCAAACAGCAGCTCCCTCCAAACAGAGGGCCAGAGATGCCAGTTTTATGGGCTGCTTCACTGGTTCCAGGTTCCACAACAGGCTCCTCAACACGGCCTGCGGGAACAGCTGGACTTCCCCTTCTGGAGTCTCACCAGGTGAGGGGGGGCAGAGACCCCACCCCCAAAGGCCCCCGACGCTGGCTGAGGACAATGGTTGCCTTGGCTGGATTGTCACATATGCGACGTCATTCCTGAAAAGGCCTCAGCAGCCCCGGCTTCCTGAGAGGAGAGCAGATCCGTGGGTGGGGATGGAGGGCTCTCGGGGACCGGCCGGCCGCTAGCCCTGCCGGGGAGACGCCCCGAGAACCGCGGAATCCTGTGCCCTCGAAGCTTCCGGAGGAGCCTCATACGTCACAAGGTGGCCCAGGAGGCTTCCGTCTTCATTCTGGCCAAGCGCGGATGAGGATGCCACAGGCATGTTTAACCCACACGTGTTAGATTGTCCAGCTGTCATATTTGACAATGGGTCCGGGCTCTGTAAGGCAGGCCTGTCTGGAGAGGTTGGCCCCCGCCACGTCGTCCACTCCGTCGTGGGGCACCCCAAGTTCAAGATGCCTTCGGCAGGGGCCAATCAGAAGTACTTTGTGGGGGAAGAGGCCCTGCACAGGGACGAGGTCTTACGCCTGCACTACCCCATCGAGCGAGGCCTGATCACGGGCTGGGACGACATGGAGAAGCTCTGGAAGCACCTGTTCGAGTGGGAGCTGGGGGTCAAAGCCAGCGACCGGCCGGTGCTCGTGACGGAGCACCTGCTGAACCCCAGGGAGGCCCGGGAGAAGATGGCCGAGGTGATGTTTGAGAGCTTCCACGTGCCCGCCTTCTACCTGTCGGACCAGGCCGTGCTGGCCCTCTACGCCTCGGCCTGCGTCACGGGCCTGGTGGTGGACAGTGGGGACGGGGTCACCTGCGCCGTCCCCATCTTTGAGGGCTACTCCCTGCCCCACGCCACCACCAAGCTCTACGTGGCGGGGAGAGACATCACGGAGCACCTCACCCGGCTGCTGCTGGCCAGCGGGAGGACCTTCCCGTGTGTGCTGGACAAAGCCCTGGTGGACGACATCAAGGAGAAGCTCTGCTATGTGGCCCTGGAGCCGGAGAAGGAGCTGTCGCGGAGGGCAGAGGAGGTGCTCAGGGAGTACAAGCTGCCCGACGGCAGCATCGTCCGTATCGGGGACCAGCTGTACCAGGCGCCCGAGGCCCTGTTCTCGCCTGAGCAGCTGGGTGTCCAAAGCCCAGGCCTCTCCAAAATGGTCTCCAGCAGCATCGCCAAGTGTGACGCCGACATCCAGAAGATGCTCTATGGGGAGATGGTGCTGTCCGGGGGCACCACGCTCTTCCGGGGGCTGGATGGCCGTCTTCTGAGGGAGCTGGAGCAGGCGGCTTCCAAAGGGACCACCATCAAGGTCACAGCGCCGCCCGACCGCTGCTTCTCCACGTGGATTGGCGCCTCCATTGTCACTTCCCTGAGCAGCTTCAAGCAGATGTGGGTCACCTCTGCGGACTTCAAGGAGTTTGGGACGTCCGTGGTTCAGAGAAGGTGCTTCTGAGGGGCCCGCGCGCAGGGTGGCTGCGGTGGGGAGGAAGCTCACCGTTGGGCAACCACGGGATGTTCAATAAAGGACAAAACGGTGCAGCCTTTGGCCACGTCGGGCTTGGTTCATTCTCGGGGGCACCAGAATAATTTCTGACCCTGGTGGCGAATCTCTTTTCACTGGTTCTGTCCCCCAGCCCCGTTTCTCCCGAGAAAGCCCTGGGTCATGAGTTGAGGTCCATCTGTAGAGTTCGTGCTCAAAGCAGGGGCCAAGGCCTCCTGCCCAGAGCCTGGACTCTGCATTTTAAACCTGTGTCTTAGGTGGGTCGGGAGTGGGGGCAGGAACAGGCAGGAATGCTGCCCTGTTCTGAGGTCACGAAATCCTCCCCTGGGACGGCACCATAGGGCTATCACTGTGCTTTTATGAGTGGAATGCACCCCCTGTCCTGGGCGCATGGGGCCTGTCAGCAGCAGGAATCACCCTCTGTTTAAGGCCCTGTGAAGAGGCTGCTCCCGGGGGACCTGAAGAATCGGGGCTTGATTACCGTGATGTTTCTATTTGTTTCTACGTTCAGAGATGTTTATAGCACTGTTTGGGGGTAAATATTGGAGACAAAGTGAATGGCCATCAGTAAGATCACATTTGAATAAATTATGCATACAGGGAATTTTCCCACATCGATGGGGTGGAACTCTCTCAAAATATTACTGGGAGAGAAGTGGAAAATACAGAGCTGCCCCTGGGCAGTGGAGCTGCTAGTATGTTTACCTGACATTTAGCCCAAGGACAGACCACCAACCAATGGACCTGCAGACACCTTGAGGCTGGGTTTCTCTTTCCTCTTTTTGGAGAAAAGGAACAGGGCAGTGGGCAGTAATTCCCTTCCTCGAATTAAATGCATCAACTTCATGCTGCCTCTCTGTCCAGGCTTTTGTCAGTTGGTGTGTGTGAACCTCTGGCACCATTGCTGTTTTCTAAACCCACCTTCTAGTTCTTACTGTTAGGATGTCACTTCATCATGGTATGAGGAGGTATTCTATGGTGGGTTTTGTTTTTAAGCTTGCTTTTTTGAAAATACTTTTTTTTTTTTTTTTTTGCGGTACGTGGGCCTCTCACTGCTGTGGCCTCTCCCGTTGCGGAGCACAGGCTCCGGACGCGCAGGCTCAGCGGCCATGGCTCACGGGCCCAGCCACTCCGCGGCATGTGGGATCCTCCTGGACTGGGGCACGAACCTGTGTCCCCTGCATCGGCAGGCAGACTCTCAACCACTGCGCCACCAGGGAAGCCTTGAAAATACTTTTTAAAAAGAAATCTACTAGTTAGATTTTTTGTCTCACAAAAATCTTTTTAGAGATTATTTTGTTCATAAATGTTTCTTTCTCGTGCTGATGATCAACTGAGTTTGTCTACAAATGTTGGCCTATCACAGTATTTTTTCAATACAGATTCGATTTACCAAATGACCATTTTAGTGTTTTTAAAAGGTACCGAGGATTGAGATATGTAAATCAGGTGACATAATATGAAAATTATGTGCCTAACTATTTTTGTAAAGGTGTCAAATAAATACTTTTTCTTCCAAAAAAAATTGTTGTTTTTGTTTTTAAGAAACAAAACAGAACTGCCTTTGCACTAAATTAGTGACTTGGACTTTTGTACAGTGAAGACAGGCTGTGACACCCTGAATGTCTTGGTGTACGTGAACACGTCGCACACACATCGCAGACTCTCATGCAGGACTTCAAGCTTCTGCTGAAACCTTGGGGTCAAGGAACATTTCATTGGGCTGTGTTGTGCCCACCCCTCCCTTCCCCTTGCTCATTTGGATGTCACCTCTCTTAATTCACCTGCCGCCACCATCTTTGATTCACCCAGGATGTAGTTTACAATCAGAAAAGAGCAAACGGAAGGATTTTCCCTCGTGGTGGAACATGCAGAACTTGGGATGTGTGGATATATAAACATATAATATATATATAATACTGACTTAAAAATCAAATTCCCCGACATATATTTTTTTAAAAATCTGTGCCAAAAATGTGTTTGCAGAGAAAATCTTATTTTCATACTCAGATTTTGTATTGTCACTCATTTGTACAAGTGCGCTTCCTTACAGCACGGTCCCTGCTCCCACAATTTGGAAGTGTCACACACACAAAAAGACTCTATAAAGACTGGCTTCCCTTCTTCCTGTGACCTTGACCTCTCCCCCAACTTCCTAACACATTAATTTATGAAACTTTTTCTCAACGCAGTTTTGTGTGTCCATTGGATTACAAACTTTATTAAAAAATACAGAACAACAACAAAAAAAATACAGAGGTGCCTTTATAAAATGAATCCCCCCTTTTTTGTTAAAGAAAGCAATGGTACTTCCCCGTGTATACCTGTGCACGTTGGTATGTACATATATAAGTGAATATGTGTTTTTATGGGGTTATAAGCCATAAAGAAAAGAACAGAAGGGTAGGCACCACGGGTTGGTGGAGGAAGGAAGGAAGGAATGAGAGGTAGTACAGAGGGAGGGGAAATCTTACTTTTAGGAAATTTTACTGAAGAAATTCATCCTGAATGAAATAAACCCATCTATCTAAATTGCGTGTGTTTGTGTATTTAATGTTTGCCTGGTATATCTTTTCCTATGTGTTTACCTTCAAACTACTTATGTCATATTTGAAATGTGCATATGGTGTATTGGAAGATCGCATATAGCTGGGTTGTGTTTTTAAAAAATCCACCAATTTCTGTCTTGTAATTGGCATTTGTAGACGGTTTACATTTAAGGTAATACGTTCCATCTTAAGTCTGCCATTTTATTGTTTCCTGTTTCCTCTGTTTCCTTTTTCTCACCTTTGAAACCGTGCCCCATAGGGTTAACAGAAACTGGTGTCTGACAGAAATTCTTGGGCTAGCCTTACAGCTTGTTAAAAATCCCTCTGCTTGTAGCCTGCCTTCACTTAATTATGCTATTGCAAATTGCACACCCTCCAAGATTCATGTAGCCCAAACAATAAGATGTTTGCCCGAGTTGTTTGCCAGAAAGTTGGAGTCAGCTGTGTCTAGTTCAAGTTCGAGCCAGCTAAGACTAGTTGGGACCACTGACCCTAAAACTGGGCCTGTGCAGGTGTCCGATGAGTGACCTTTTGACGTTAGGGGGCCCCAAACTCCACCCCCGGATCATACAAAGCGCCAACATTTTTGAACACACATCCCATGAGGAAGCATGTAACTCAGATATGCCTGCGCAGAACACCGTTGACCTCACCTTTTCCCGACCTCTAATCACCTTGCCCCATCCTAAGCCCACCCTGCTTCTTTAGCTCATAAACATCTCAAGCCCCCTGCCTTTGGCGGGGGGGCGGGGGGGAGGCTGGTCTGAGGCTGGTTCTCCCATCTCCTCGCTTGGCTGCCTCATGAACAAGCCTCTTCTCTGCTGCAAACTTCGGCATCTCGGCGTTTCGCTTGCTGCGTGTTGGGCCAACGACCCTGCTTCGGGAATCCCTTCCTCTGGGTTTTACTAGAACACTTTTTAGGACTCCACCTGGATTTATTGGGAAGGTTTGAGTGTACTGCTTTCTGTTGATTTCTTGGTGATTGCTCTGAGTCAACACGACCACCCACTGGTAATAACATTTTTACCACTTGGAGTGAAGTGTATTTAGGTCTCTTTACCCTCCCAACTTTGAAATAGAACTGTCTTAAGTTTTTCCTTCAACCCTCAAAGGATTTCAGAAACTCATGAGAAGGGTCTAATATGATGACCACTATTTTTACCCAATCCCATGTTCTTTTGCCCTTTCTGGAGTTCCGAGCCACCTTTTGGCTCTGTGCTATTATTATTATTATTTTTTTTTAGAGAACTTCCCTTAGCAGTTCTTTAAGGGTAGGTTTGCTAGCAACAGATTCTCTTAGTTGCCAACATCTGAGAATGTCTTTACTTCCCCGTCATCCCTGAAGGATATTTTTGCTGGATATAGAATTCACAGTTAACCATTTTCTTTCAGCACTTGAAGAATATTGTGCTGGTTCCTTCTCCATGGCCTCTGTGGTTTCAGATCAGAAATCTTATTATTTGATTGGTGTTTCCCTATAGGTAATGCGTTATGTCTCTCTGGCCGCTTTCAAGACTTTTTCATTGTCTTTAGTTTTCAGAAGTTTAATTATGATGCGTCTTGGCATGGATTTCTTTGGCTTTATCCTATTTGAGATTTATCTAGCCTCTTGAATCTGCAGACATGTCCTTTGTCAAACTTGGGAAGGTTTGTGCTATTATTTCGTCTAATATTTTTACAGTCTACTCTCTTTTCTATCCTTCTGGGTCTCTAAGGATACCAAAGTTTGCCATTTTGTTTTTGTCCCACAGGCCCCTGAGGCTTCGTTCATCATTTTCCAGTCTACTCGGTTTTCAGGTTGGGTAAATTCTATTCACCTGTCGTGAAAGTCGGGGATTCTACCCTCTGGCATCACACACTATTTTTGAGTCTTTCCAACACGCTTTTATTTGAGTTATGTTTTTTAGTTTGATAATTTCCACTTGGTTCTCTTTTTATAACGTTTAATTATTTGCTGAGAGTTTCCATTTTTGCATCTGTCTCAAGGGAATTAGTCACTGCTTGCTGAAATGTCTTTATGATGGTTGCTTTAAAACCTTTACCCAGATAACCTCGACAATTGGTTCATCTCCATCTGCTCTGACAACCACATCTGCTGTTTGTCGTTTCTCATTCACATTACGATGCTCCTGGCTCCTGGTATGATAAGTGATTTTGTATTTCACCCGGGACATTTGGGATATCCTGAGACTCTGGTTCCTATTTAATCCTTCTGTGGCAGGCAGTCCCCCTGCGGCAGCGGAGCGTGAAGGCTGGGTGTGTTCAGCTCTCCAGGGGGCCCCACTGACACCTCCCCAGCAAGGTGCTCACTGCTCACACAGCCTTCTTACAGACAGGTGGGGTAGAGTCTCAGCTCCCCTCTCAGCCCCACTAACCCTTCTTGCCTTGCTGCCCCTGAGTGGGGGTTAAATGACCCCAGGGGAGGGGACACCAGGGGAGGGGAGGCAGAGTGTCAGCTAGCTCACCTCCCCCTGCCACCTTCTGTCGTGTTCATGCTGGGTGAGGCGGGGGGTCAGACCCCTGCAGGACCGCACAGACACAAGGGGTGGGGGTGAAGCAGGGCTGACAAGATGCTGCCCACACCACCTCATCCGGTCTCGTTGCTGCTGGATGTGGCTGGGCCTCAGTCCATCCCTGGACCCCACCAACACTACCCCAGCAGGGGAACTGGAGCCCCTGGAGGTGGGCAGTGGGTGGAGTGGTACGTTAGGTCAGCTCTCCACTCTGGCCACTGAAACCGCAGGGGTGGGGCATGGTGTGTGTTTGGCATTTGGAGGAGGACATTCCCCAAAGGCATTCTATTGTTAGGTCACACTTTGCCCAGGGGAACAGGATTTACTTGGGGTGTTTTGTCTGTGCCTGTTAGAGATTTGGGGTTGGAGGCCTCTGTGGTGCCCTGTGGGGATATATGGGTGATGATAAGGAAGCCCAGGGAGCCCCCCCAAGTCCTCAGCAGCCTACCACCTTCCTGCCTTCCAGATGCTTCCTGTGTTTGCTTGTTGTGTTACGACCAGGATGTTTAGTTGTAACAGAGAGGACCTGGAGGAAGGGGGCTCCTGGGTAATGTTTTCATTTCATTCCATCATACCTGAAGGTCGCAGGGGAACTTGGAGAGGCCACTGGACCCACCCTCAACACCTTCCCTTTCAGGATCACTGTTTTACAGGAGAGAATGTCAAGGCTCGGGGAGCTGGCAGCAGAGCTCAGCCCAGATTCCCAGTCCAGGGCTCTTTCTCCACCATTCTCCACCCAAGACTGCCCTTGTGTTACCAAACTACATCTTAAATAAAATATAACTAAAACCTCTTTTTTTTTTCTATTCAAGATATTCTGCTTCCCTAGAGGGGTGGGTTAGAGAGGCTGGGAGGGAGGCTCAGGAGGGAGGGGATATGGGGACATGTGTATGCGTATGACTGATTCACTTTATTGTACAATAGAAACTAACAGTATTGTGAAGCAATTATACTCCAATAAAGAGCTATTAAAAAATAAAATAAAATAAAA